>NC_069500.1:1188542090-1188899590 GCF_027579735.1 Bombina bombina
GGGGGTGTTAGGGTTAGGGTTAGACTTAGGTTTAGGGATTAAGAACTTTAATATAGTGGTGGCGACGTTGGGGTGGCAGATTAGTGGTTAATAAGTGTAGTTAGGTTGCGGCGACATTGGGGGTGGCAGATTAGGGGTTAATAAATATAATGTAGGTGTCGGCGATGTTGGGGGCAGCAGATTAGGGGTTCATAAGTATAATGTAGGTTGCGGCGGTGTCCGGAGTGGCAGATTAGGGGTTACTAATATAATGTAGGTGTCGGCGATGTCAGGGGCGGCAGATTAGGGGTTAATAAGATTAGGGGTGTTTAGACTCGGGGTTCATGTTAGGGTGTTAGGTGTAGACATAAAATGTATTTCCCCATAGGAATCAATGGGGCTGCGTTAGGAGCTGAACGCTGCTTTTTTGCAGGTGTTAGGTTTTTGTTCAGCCGGCTCTCCCCCATTGATTCCTATGGGGAAATCATGCACGAGCACGTTTAGCCAGCTCACCGCTACCGTAAGCAGCGCTGGTATTACAGTAAGATGTGGAGCTAAATTTTGCTCTCCGCTCACTTTTCTGCGGCTAACGCCGGGTTTGTAAAAACCCGTAATACCAGCGTTGTTTGTAGGTGAGCGGTGAGCATAAACTGCTCGTTAGCACCGCACAGCTTTACCGACAAAACTCGTAATCTAGTCGTATGTAATTCAGAGGTTTTCTGTGGGAAAAACAAGCCTTCTGGCATGTCTAGATTTGTTAATGAACTACACAACTACACAATGAGTTATTTTAGATCTATATTTTTATATATATATATATATATATATATATATATATACATGTATATGTATATATATATATATATATATATATATATATACTGTATATATATATATATATTTCATTTACTCAGCTGTAGCTTTATAAAATCGGAGTATAATTACATGGAAAATACTGGGTAGCCTCTAAAAACAAATATTCAATGTAAACAGCATAATAATTTTACATGAATCGGTGGTACAGAAGATATAAAGATATATGCCCAGGTATTTAAAAGTCACAAATCTAGTTGTAAGTAGATATGTTAGACTATGCAGAGTTACTTCTTTTATATATATATATATATATATATATATATATATATATATATATATATACTGTATATATATATATATATATATATATATATATAACATTACAATACCAAGTATATTGTTGAAGACATACTTGGTGCTTTAATATATGTGAGTCTATACAGCATAGAGCATATAGAAATATATATTGCTGATATAAACTGGCTATATAACCAATTGTAAATACACTCACGTATGAGCACGAACACGAAGCAGACCTATCTGTATAGAAAAGTATAATCATTGGATAAGTAAACCCAAGTTATTGACTCACTGCAGAATAATATTATGCTGTACTAGAGGAGCAACAGAGGTAGTAATATATATTAGAATAAGATATGCAGGAAATTGAATATGGAATGAGCTTGACAAAATAAAAACCTGCCATACATATGTTATGAACATACATGTAAGAGATTTGTACATCTCCCTGTGAAAAGACATGCAACCATAATATAATAAGTATTCATTCTTGAAGGAATGCATATTCAAAGTTGAGCCACTGCAGAGGGATCTTGTTCATTCTAAAATGCAGACTCAGATTATTATAAATATCAATTTCATAACTATACTGTATATAGTATTAATGTACTGTAAGGAGTATGCCATTTAAAATCTGTATTCTTTAGAACACTACAGAAACTCTCTCTCATAATTGATCCTACTCTAGCAGCAAGGACATACATTTAATATTATATGTATATAGTTTGTATGTTAATTTAAGCAGCTGAGAGATATAAAAAATAATATATTAGGTATGAATGTGCAAATTGATAATTTACAGCAGATAAGCCTTTTAGAATATATAAACAAGTTATACAAACTAAGGCAGTTTGATCAGCTTACTGCTTAAAAATAAACCAAGTTGTGGTAACACACAATGGGCAGACCTTCTGTGGACAGATCGGGGTTACACAATTAAAAAGCCAATTGCTGTACAAAAACTGGGAAAAAATTATTCACATCAGTACTAGCCCACAGCACACCCCATAACATAAAAGAGCTAAGAGGATGAAAAGTAAGCTGCACGGAGAAACTTTCTAAACACTCAACCCCCTTAGCAGATCTTGTATGAAATACTCACTCACAAAGGGTTAAACTTGACGGAACACCAAAATGCCGTAGAACCACCCAATCAAATTCACAACAGCTGAAGCAGAGAGGGGAAAATGTTGTCACGGAGCTTATCACATGAAAATTGAAATAACTGTAAAAAAAAACCTCTTCTAAGGCTCCTGTGTCCTTCTGCATTGTGAGAGATCTTTTTTTTATTATTATTTTATTGAAAATTCGAATAAAACATACAATTATAAATATCATGTCAGTCATTAGTACAAGAATCAGTGTCTTAGTTACAACAACAATAAACCTTACTCAAATTTATGATATCTTAATCCACTACCTCCCTTCTCTTCCCCTTCTTCTCTCTATGCAGCTTCTCGAGAAAGGGAAGATCAATCCATTAATAAATCCACATATAAACCCCCATGCTAATATGTCCCTGCTCTTATTAAGGGAAACAGATCCTATTCTACCAACTTATTCCCTCCTATCCTTTTCCTTTCTTCCCTTTCCTTCCCTTCTTTTCCACTTGATCTATTTTTTAAGCTCATAGGTATTTAACTTACTTCCCTGAGTTTAGCTCTTAAGCTACTATGTTCAATTTCAATCTATAACTACTTGCGTGTCTTCCATAAGTACCAATTTATACCACTAACCATTACTCCAACTAAACACTAAAAAAGGAAAAAAAAAAGAAGGGGTTTTCCCTTTCTCTCCTCCCTCCCTCATTTCTCCCTCCCCCTATTTCTCCCCCACTCCAACCAATGGAATTATTTAAGAAATATTCAAAAGAACATCCTTCCCCATATATGTAATAAATTCCAACCAAATGTTGCTATAAGTAACTATTCCGTCCATTTTATAAAATGTTGTGTCATAGGCCCCCAGAACTGCCTGCTTTACTAATAACCTTTTAATTGCTCCTATTGAAGGGATTTTATTATTAATCCAATTCTCAAAGATTAGTGATCTTGTAAGAATAATAACCCACTGAATGAATCTACAGTTTGAACCCCATTCTTCCCCTTTATTTAACAAAATGGAGTTTTCTCCTGATATTTTAATCTTTTTCCCTGTAACCAAAAAGACAAAGTAATCGATTTTACCCCAAAGTTGTTTAATCTGGGCGCAAAGGAACATCATATGAATGATACACGGGTCCTCCACCCCACATTTTTTACAATTATTTACTATCTGGGTGTTCCATTTCTGTGCCCTCCTCAGGGTAATATAGTCCTGGTGAACGAGTCTAAAATGTCATTCTCTGAATTTGGCTGATTTCGTAGTTCTTTTAACTACTTCAAAACTTTTTGAGATGTCCAGACTTACATTAAGATTATATCTACCCCATCTATTGGTGTATTCTCTAACAGAGCTTTCCACCATTGGGGTCTGCAAAATACCTGACAAAAGAGATAGTAAGCCTTTTTTAATCCTTGGGCAATCTAAAATCAAATGTTTTTGGACAATACTTTGTTCTTTACTTAGCATTTGGAGCAAGTAATGTTTCACCTGAAAAAAAAACTTTTCAGAGGCTGGCACCTCATATTTTCCCTGGAATTCCTTGAAGTTATATGGACATAAGGTAAGGGGATTAATAAGCTGATTTATATATAGAATTTTCTTAGCCCTCCATCTGTGAAACACTATATAACTTAGCCCTGGAATAAATCTGGGATTGCCCAAGAAAGGCAATTGTTTAGAAATCAAAAATCCATGGCCCATCAATTTCATTGCCCCTCTCCAGGCCCATAAAGTATCTTTATAGAGGGGGTGCATTTGAATCTTATTAACGAGTTTATTTGTCGCATGTAAAATAGATGGTAAAGATAAGGGAGCACAGACAGCTTCATCCATTTTACAGTTAGAAAGATTATTTGTATATGTTAGCCAGTCTAATGGATATCTAATTAATGACGCATAATTATATCTTTTTAAGTTGTGTAAAGCCAGGCCCCCTTTAACTACTGGAAGGTATAGTTTTTCTAATCTAATCCTCAGCTTCTTTCCTTGCCAAAGGAAGTGCCGTAGGTCTTTTAAAAATTTGCACATATCTGTTAGTTTAATCATCAGAGGTAACATTCTAATTGGATAAAGAATTCTTGGTAAAGTAAACATTTTGAATTCCTCAACCCTGCCCATTAATGACAGCAGCATATTAACCCAATGCTTTAATCTTTCTGCATTTTGGTGGAGTGATGGAAGGATGTTTAAGTTGTACCATTTAGTAGGATTTGCTGCTAAAAAAGATTCCCAAGTATTTCAGTTCTTGAGTTTCTATGAATGGATAGGTTTGATTATCTACTGGTCTCTTTAACCACAAGATTTTAGATTTAGAATAATTCATTTTGTAGCCAGAAACTGCCCCATAAAAATCCAATAGTTCTATTATTCCCTTGATGTGTTTTTCTGAGGAAGACACACACACATAAGTTAGTCATCCACAAAAAGCAAGATTTTAAAGATCTCCTTACCTATCTGTGACCCCTCCAAAAGACAGCTAAGAGAAATAGCCAATGGTTCCAATATTAAGTCAAAAAGCAATGGGGACATAGGACATCCCTGCCTAGTTCCTCTATTTAAGGGAAAAGCAGGTGAAAGATGGTTATTGACCAAAACTGAAGCATTCAAATCTGAATATACATTTGCTATTAACCCCAGAAATTTGCCACTAAAACCAAATTTTACCAGTGTTTCAGTCATAAAATCCCACTCCACTCTGTTGAAGGCCTTCTCTGCATCCAAGGATAGCAGGAAGGCCTCCAGCAGAGCTGAGCTCTTTTCCCCCATCTAGGACCACTATATTTACATATCACTTGAAGGATCTTCCTTATATTTAATTCTGGGGTTCTACCCATTACAAATCCTGCCTGTTCTATATGAAGTAGTTTTGGAAGGATTAACTTAAGTCTATCGGTCATTATTTTCATCAAAATCTTATAATCAAGATTCAAAAGAGATATAGGCCTGTAAGAGGAAAGCTGTGTAATGTCCCTTTCTTCCTTAGGTAGAAGAATAATATTAGCTGATTTGAACTGTGAGGAAAGCTTTTGATTATGGATAAAGAAATAATTATATACTTCACTTAAGGTAGCTACAATTTCATCCTTAAGGCACAGATAAAATTCTAACGGCAGGCCATCTGGTCCTGGTGCTTTCCCTTTACTCATGGCCTTTAATGTTTTTACTATATCTAACTCAGAGATAGGGGTATTCAAAACTGCCATATCTTCTTCTGAGATTATATGAAGCTTAATATTTCCCAAAATTCTTTGAATATCCTCCTTTTTTTGGGCACTGGGATGAGTATAAGTTTAAAAAGTAGTCCTGAAAAAGTGATGTAATTTCTCCTACTTTATTATGGGATTTACCCTCTATAATTATTGAACCTATAATTTTCCTTTTTTTGTTCTATTAAACAGATTTGCTAGGTATTTACCTCCTTCATTACCAAATCTCTCAAAATATGTTGCACCTTTAGAGAGAGTCTTCCCAGCAATAGAAAGCAAAACATCCTCTATTTCTTTTTTAGCTTTATAATAGGCTAATCTATTCAGCTCTGTTTGAGAGCTTCTTAATCTTGAGTATGCTGGAGAAAGGGCAATAGAAAGTTTCTTCTGTTTGACCTGGCCTTCTTTTCTTAATTTAATTAAATATGTCGTGATATCTGCTTTCAAAGTTGCTTTTGCTGCCTCCCAATATATTGATATATTACCGTTATAATTTATGTTATTATGATTATGCCACTTTTGTTTAAGGAATTGGACAAATTTTACTGATTTCATAAGGTAATTAGGAATAAAGAAAGAATTATAGTTTGACTTTTTAGGTTCATTCAGTGTTAAAGCTATGAGGCTTGGTCTGATAATGTAAATTCCATAATCTTTACATCATCAACCCTATTAATCAATGTTTCTGAGATCAGAAATAGATATAATCTTGCTAAAGTATGATGATGTGTTTTAGATAAACACATAAATTCAAAATTATTGGGGTTTAAAAATCTACACACATCTCTTAAATTATGGAAAATATATTTTTTTCGTAGTTAGTATTAAGTTTTGGAACTATTTTCCTCTGATTTCCCCCAAATCTCTTTCTATCAAGAAGATGGTTTAGCGTTATATTATAATCTCCCATAATTATTATCTCATGCATTGAAAATTTATCAATAATTTTAAAAATATTCTTCCAAAATTTCCATTCTGTTTTATTAGGGCCATATATATATTCCCAATGAAATATTCCTTACCATCTATCTCTATATGTATGAAAACATAAAGACCTTCTTTATCAATAATCTTTTGTTTAATTGTATAATTCAGATTTTGGTTTAATAAATATTGCTACCCCGCTTGCGCATTTACTATATGATGAACTAATGACTTCCGCAATCCATTTTGTCCTAATTTTTAAATGTTCAGGTTCCGACAAGTGTGTTTCCTGGAGGCCTATAACATCCAACCTTTTCTTACTCAGAAAAATCACAATAGCTTTACATTTTATTGGGGAGTTTATCCCCCCCCCCATTCCAAGATAATATTTTACCATTACTTAGTTCTTCCTCTGAGCCTCCTATAGACAGATCCATATTATCTTTGAAGCGTGGAACCATGGGAGGGGAGGGAGAAAGAGGAGAGAGAGAGGGAGGGAGAAAAGAGAGAAAGAGGGAAGGAAAAAAAAAGGGAGGCTAAAGAACAGACAAACACATATAGAGACAGCTGTCTTTTCTTATCCCTCCGTACCACCTCCTACTTTCCTTAGGTCCTTAAAGTATATTGATTTCCTTAAAATTAATCATCCTAATACTAGTCATCTTGTTCTCTTAACATTTCTTGATGGTGAAATTCTCCCTACTCCGGAGAGAGAGAGAGAGAGAGAAAAAAAAAAAGAGAAAACCCCCAAGCTATCCTTAACTTAGTCCCACTTTGGTCTGATTTATAATCCAGAAAATATTTACCAGAGATCCTTTTCCCTTAATGCATTCCCTAGGATGTAAAGCCCCATCTTATAATCTGTAGCACTGTGAGATATCTAACTGATAACTGCAAAAGGCAGTTACTGGCGCTCTTAAAGAGACAGTACCCATTTTTTTAAAAAAATGCAAAAATAAGGTTTTTGAGGTAAAAAGGGTAAAATGGAGCTGCTAAAGAGTCTTAAGGATGCTAGATAAGAATTATCCTGTGCATCATTCACCAAAATTCATAGGTTAAATAGATAGGTAAAGCTCTTCAGGTGTAAGGCTACGACCCCCAGCTATGTAATATCTGTAAGAAAGTACTATTGGATAGCTCCTGAGCTGTGTAGTGCTTGAGTTATTTACCTGGAGGCCTTGCGGAGGCCTTTCTCCATCACAGGTTGCTGATCCAGTAGAGAGCCCATACAGTGCAAGTAAATATACTGCAGAGAATACTGCAAATATATCTGTAGCCCTTTCGGGGGGGGGGGGGGGGGAGGCTAGGGATGGTTCCCCACAATGCCTGAGGGCAGTTATGACTGTTAGATTACCCACTAGGGTAATGTAAAATAGATAATAGAGGTAATCCTTATCCCTGTTTCACTCAGAATCTTCTTAAATCTTCTTAGCGTGAGGTTGCCTAGGGGTACAAATCATATGAAAAAATAATAAACTCTTGATAGTAGAGCACATCTGAAATCTTCAACGTCTCTTCTCTTCTCAGAGGCCAAGAACAAACTGGAGAGGGAGAGGAAGTAGGAGGGACTAAACCTCTGTAAGGGTTCTTGACCTCCTCCTGATAGGCTGTAATATATCCCACATGTTATGAAGCTATGGACTCTCATCAACTAAGAAGGAAAGCAGTATCGCTATCTACAGTGAAGTCGTAATGTAAATAAAAGTATTGTATGCCAATATAATTTACATGTATCAACCGAAACTCAACCTGTTTTGTTACAACACAATGGTGAAAGTCAGACATGAAGAATAAACCTATATGAGCTGTACATCTGTATATAGTTTGTTATATGTTTGTAGTATACTGTAAAACACTGTATATGTATTTAAAGTAATTTCATTATATAAAAAAATGTTTTTAACTTTTGATATGTTCTTTTCTTTTTAGAAACTAGATTTTGTGATAAGGGCTTTTTCATTTTACCAAAGTGTGTTTTTTAAACATTGCACGATATAAAGAGTATTTTTAAGTATTAACAGCTTTTTAATATTGTATTTTAGCCGCTAGGTACACATGTACAAAATACCCACAATCCACCAGCTCCTATAGGTTTCTTATCAAGGTTTTTTGCTCTCTATTAGCAATGGTGACTGCATACATAGTGAACAATAAAAGAAGGTAGTCCACAGCACTCCAAAAATATCTTCCAGCAATTTATTAGTTAAAAATAGCTATTTTCCACTAATAAATTGCTAAAAGATATTTTTGGAGTGCTGTGGACTACCTTCTTTTATTGTATGCCTTTGGGGACTTGGCAGTGTCCTCTGTCTTCACGAGCACCCTCAATTACACCTGTACTGTACTCCCCATCTTCGACTTGCATACATAGCGAATGTATAGCCGTTACATGGGAATTTCATGTGAGTAAGCTGTATTAAAATGGAGAAACATTGCCAGGAATTTCTATACAATATTTGCTAGATTAGGCGCACCTTTTCACACATACATGTATTGTCACTTTTTCAGTGGTGAGATTAGTAATTGTAAGAAATCTACTGAATGTACAGTGAAGTAGATTGTGAACAGGCAGTAATCATTATTGTTCCATATGGAAGGAAGCATGCCGCTTAAAGGGACAATCTACTTGAAATTTTGTATTGTTAATAAAGATAGATAATCCCTTTTTTACCCATTCCCTAGTTTTGCATAACCAACACAGTTATATTAATATACTTTTTACCTCTGTGATTACCTTGTAACTAAGCCTCTGCAGACTGCCCCTTATCTCAGTGTTTTTTTACAAACTTGCATTTCAGCCAGTAAGTGCTGACTCGGGAGTGAGCACAATATTATCTATATTACACACATGAACTAGCACTGTCTAGCTTTGAAAAGCTAATAAAATGCACTGAGATATAAGCAAGAATCTTACATAAAGATATCAACATGGAGGAATTTCACGCCATACTAAGAGCTAAATTAGAGGCTTTTGGGCAATTGATAGATCGTAGGTTTACTGATCTCAGTGGCATATGCAAGGCAGCAATGAAATCGCTGAACTCACTGCCGGGAGCACATGGGGATACCCAAGAGGCAACAGACGCTATATGGCCTATGCAATCTACGGACCTGAGACCAAAGCTAACTCAGCATACTATAATACACAGCCCCGGACAAACAGTCAAGCACACAACAGAGCAGCTGCAACATGGAGTCACCAACGAGAGAGCTATTACGGACCCGGTCCGCCATCTTTACTGACATGCTGCCTCAGAGTGACAATTTTGTCACTGGGACTTCTTCATGTGCAGAGCCTTACTACCCCAGAAAAAGCATTGGACGCCACCTACCTAATAGCATTGATAACTATTTTAGGGGTCAGTGCTGTGCCATCCGGTCTGGGATTGGGTAATGCAGTCTGTTTCTCTGAGCCTATGTGAATGGATTTCTCGATGTCCCACTTGGCTTGACTATACTAATGATGGCCCTAAGGTCTGATACAATGCTATTGGGACATATAACTCCAGTTAGAATACTTTCTGATGGTCTATAACCAATCCATAACAAATATACCACAACCTTTTTGTACTTTATTAGTTCCTAAATACTGCTTATTGACTGTTTCTCCATTTTAGATAACTGTTATTCATTGTTACCCATTTAACGTTTGTGTTGGTGTATCACTATTTCAGTGCAACTGTGAATTTTTTAACCATCTCATAATAACATTTCTTACAACTATAACTTATTATCCTGAGATCAGATAACGCTAGGTTCCTCATGCTGACTGTCAGGAGACTGAAATTAATACAACATCAGGAAGCCCACTAAAACTATGTTACTAAACTAACTGATTATCCCACATTGATACAACATACCTATTACTCTTTGCCTCCAAGCCAATGTGTCGCCTTCCTTAGAATTAGGATGAAATTTGCAGGTTTTGGGCTAGATAGCAGGGATACTATATTAGTAACATATAGATTTACTCTTATACCACATGCTACTTTGTCCTATGGTTATCTATATTCACTATTTTTATTCTGCTCTCATTGGTGATTGTCTGTTCCTAGTTACTTTTGCACAGTGTACCCTGTTTATTTTTTATAAACCCACCCAATAATGGTTCCCTATGCTATGACAATCAGCTAATTCCCCATACTTTTACAATCTCAGATCAGGTAGGCCCAAGAGTGAACCTTTGTGTAATTCAGGGATCATATATTTTTTTCTTCTTGTTAAATGTGTACATTATATCATAATCTTATTCATATTATCGTTTTGTTTTTTTGTTTGTTTTTTTGACAAATTTATTTTACCAGCACAAATAAGGTGCTAGTATTATATAGTGTTACATAATCTATGGTACAGAACTGTACTTCTCATTCCTGATAGTATGTTAACACTAAGTAGTTCAGTTTCAAGTATCATCCTATTGGGCAGTATATCCTGATAAAGAGGTACTACGGTAATCGTGATACACAAAATAAATATCTAATGTAAAAGATCTGCAAATTATATATGTGTGACATACTAGAACTATGGTATGACATGTTTGCCCTAAGAATAGTTATTACAATCCTTCACACATATTAAGATTTCCTTGTATAAATAATACAGAAAAAGAGAAATATCCTAACTCCTGCATAGCAAGCAGGAACATCACGTCCTTATATTAATAGTATCTTAAGTAATTAATAATACAGGATTACATTATGATAACATTAGTTACATTAAAATAAATACTGAACATAAAGAAACTTGACAAAATATAGGTAAAATTAATTTCACATGGCTGATGCTTGAATATTACCTAGCATCCACTGTTTTTGTTTGATGACCCATGCCACCTAGTGTTTCATCACAGAACTACAGTGTATATTAAATTAATAACAT
This sequence comes from Bombina bombina, assembly GCF_027579735.1. Taxonomy (NCBI): domain Eukaryota; kingdom Metazoa; phylum Chordata; class Amphibia; order Anura; family Bombinatoridae; genus Bombina; species Bombina bombina. The sequence continues at coordinate 1,188,553,298 of NC_069500.1, forward strand.
TGTTGTAAGTCATGTATATGAGATCACTGACCTAGATTCAGTATTCTGATATAACCACCGGGACAATATGCTACCCTAAGAAGCATATACAAAATGGTGTGGAGGGCGTGTTCAGGCTTTAGTGAATTGCTCAACAGAATAGTACAGATTTTACAATTGTGCCTCACTAGTGAATCTTCTCCAGCTCTTTAATGCTAAGACATTTAACAATGCATTTTTCATTAAAAAAAAAAACATTAAACACATCAAGATATTAATATAAATTGTTTAATTATATGTAGTAAAACAAATTTGCAATATACTTTAATTATTTATTTTGTTCTCCTTTCTGTAATTTAATTCTGAATATTGTGGGCTTTCCAATTCATGTTAATCATGGAAGTGTAGATACAGCTCTATTCCACACGATGATTGGTTGTACACTCTAGTAAGCCATTTATAACTATTCCTTATTGGCCTCAGCAGAAAAGGTAACCTAAGTTACAATATTCTTTATGGTCGTTAGCTTTATCCTTACTTGTTTTTAAGATTTAAACAACTAATATAATTTTTAAAAATACATGCACAAATTATTTTCAGTATAGTCTTTGCCCTGAATACTTCATCCAAGCAATGGTTAATTTAGTCTTTAATGTCCCTTTAACCATGTGGCATAGACATATCTATTTTACAGTAGATGTAACCTTAACAATAATAAAACATAATAAATAACAATATATATTGAAGGGGGTGTTTTTATGTGGCCTAACTCACTCCTTTCACTTAAATTAATTGAGAGCAGGTATATACGTATGTGTGTGTTTGTGTATATCTGCATGTGTACACAAACAGAGAATGTGCAACCAAGGAACTCAAAGTATAACAGTGTGTTTTATAGCTGGTTACCAACCCAGGAACATCCTCTTTTTTACCAAAAATGTGCTTTTCACAAAGGGGAACTATCCTGCAGTGTATATGTGTTATAACAGAATGTATATGTGTGCATGCACGTATTGTGTATATGAGTGCATGTGTGTGTTGTGACGGAAGGTATATGTGTGCATGCGTGTGTTGAGAGACAGTGTATATGTATGCTTGTATGTGTGTTGGGACAGTGAGTATAACTGTGCATGTGTGTGAGCTGTGACAGAGTGTATATGTGTGTGTGTTGGGACAGAGTTTATATCTGTGCATGTGTGTGTGTTGGGACAGAGTGCATATGTGTGCATGTTTTTGGATAGAGTATATATGTTTTCATGTGTGTGTTGGGGCAGAGTGAATATTTCCCACCAATCAGCAAGTGCTACCCAGGTGCTGAACCAAAAATGGGCCGGCTCCTAAGATGACATTCCTGCTTTTCAAATAAAGATACCAAGAAAAGGAAGAAAACTTGATAATAGGAGTAAATTAGAAAGTTGCTTAAAATTACATGCTCTATCTGAATCATGAAAGAAAAAAATTGGGTTTCATATCACTTTAATTCCATTTTATTAATTTTTAAATCTTTCAAACACCATCAGAATTTAATTCCCCATATTTGTTCTTGTCAAAACAAAAATATGTGACTAGCCATCCATGGCCAAAATAACACATTGCCTAACTTCAATCACATGTTTATTAAATACCTACAGATTCCTAGCATCCCACAAAGACTCTTTCACACAATTAACAAGCAACCAAAACAATCTCTTCTTAACCACATCAACATCACACATGCCAAACAAAATCAACTGAAAAGTCACCAATTGCACTCCCGTCACAACCATAATCATTTTGTCTAAACTCTTCTGAACATTTCTTGCATGTTCACATGCCCACAACACATGGACAACATTTTCCACATCCATCTCTCAGACTATTTTCCTCATTTACAACCCTTCTCATCCTTATAAATTCTCTAGTCGATAAACATCCATGTATTGCCATCCAGGACACATCCTTCTGATGTTTAACAACATTCTTCATATTTACCCTCTTCCAAACTTTTACACTCTCATCCTCAGTCAAGCTACCAATCTGCTTTGCTTTCTATCAACCAATATTCTCATAACCATTTTATTTTCACGCCACTCTTCTCTATTGACATGAATCAAATTCATATCCCTCACACACTTTTCAATTTGTACATGAAACAAAAGCTACTCAAAACAAACAGGTCTTCAATTATTCCAAACACCCAAATTAAATCTCCTCAAAACATTTTCAGCTGCATACCTCACCATACATCCACCCAAAGAATCCTTACTGCTCAAAACCACACACATACCAAAATACTTAAAGGGACAGTATACACTCATTTTCATATAACTGCATGTAATAGACACTACTATAAAGAATAAGATGCACAGATACGGATATAAAAATCCAGTATAAAACTGTTTAAAAACTTACTTAGAAGCTTTCAGTTTAGCTCTGTTGAAAAGGCAGTTGGAAAGCCCACTGCAAGTGGGAAATAAGACACTCCCCCCCTCCCCCTTCTTTTGCATATGAAAAGACCCTTTACACAAACAGGAGCAAGGTGGAGAAGGTACCTGACGGTATTCAAATAAAACTTTGGGGCTTGGTTAGGAGTCTGAAAATCAGAGCAATGTTATTTAAAAATAAGCAAAATTATACATTTTTAAAAAAAAAAAACTTTATGGGCTTTATAAATAGATAATCTACAAAACATTTATGCAAAGAAAAAATGAGTGTATAATGGCCCTTTAAAGGGAGAGTCTACTTGAAAATCTTTATTGTTTAAAAAGATAGTTAATCCCTTTATTACCCTTTCCCCAGTTTTGCATAACCAACACAATTTATCAGTCAAAAAACTTTCACTTATACAAAACAATATTTTATTCGGAACAACGATTCTTTCCAACACACTAAACATAAAACCATTCATCACTTTATCGAAGGCCCTCTCAAAATCAACAGCTACAACAGCAACAGACTGCTTACTGTCCTTGCATAACTACAAAACATCCCTCAAACAAACCAAACTCTCGACAATCTTCCTCCCAGGAACCGCACACACTTGCTCCTCGCCCATTTCTTGTATCACAAAATAAACAGCTTCTCTCATTGATAAAGACAACTTACCATATTCTAAAAACCACATAAAAACATAAAAAACTTCATATTTAATCAAATTCCAAAAAGCTACATAAAATTCAATGGTCAAACCATTACCCCCAGGAGATTTTCCTTTCGTCATCCCATTAAATACCACCTCAGGGGGGCGTGTCCGAACAGCGTACCTGACCGGTCGCATTTACTGATAGCTCTGCAAGATCTCTCCTTAATCCGCCGATTTCAGGGTACTTAACAGCAAATCCAGCCATTCAATTCAACAAAATATTGTTGCCTAATGTACGGTGACAATATTCAACACTCTATTTGCTGTTTTTATGACAACGGGGCTACAGTCCGGAAGCTGAATGCCTAGGGCGGCGGCCCATCTATAGGTAGCAACCCCCCCCGGCTCCTCTGGGTTACCAGTGCCGGCAGAGAGAACCTGCCTTACTGACTTCACAAGCAACATTGCACAGCTCATATATTGCCACAGGAGTAGCAGCGTGTCAGATCCTTGTTTCAAATATCACCGGGAGGCACACTATCCTAAAATGGCATCCGCATGGGAGAAGGAACTTGATAAAGATCTTAACACACGCTTCGCTAAATTGGACAATATACTTAAAAGAATATACCAAAAATCTCCCCCCTGGGGCTCCACAGAGAATACGGGCGATAGCCAATCACACTCCGATTCGCTAGGTCAATGCTTCACTACACTTGGTCATAAAGATGGCGACCATGGGAAAGCACAAACAAAGGAGCATCTTACCATTGCACAGGTCCAGCTACAGCAACGGGGCAACCTAACATCACTCAATACCTTCCAAGAGGCAGATTACTATCATTACGGCAGAAATAAAGTTTTGGCTGGCCCCCCACTGCAGGCTGCACTGAGGGGCACTGATCCTGCTGAAAGACAAACTCTTATCTTATGGCTGCCAGAAGTGTCAGCACAGGCCCTCTCCGCCCCTGATAAACCAGCGGAGACCGCGCTTGGAAAGAGGGGAGGCATAGACTGGGAGAGGGGCATAATAGAGTCTGAGCTGTGCCATTACAATGGCCAAATATGTACGATACCCTCCGAGACAGAGACATCCGAAGCGATAGAGAGTAATAACGGCATGTCAGGTGCAGCTTCCCAGTCCCTCTCGCATGACAGGCCTGATGAGGGGAGAGAACTTGATCTGGAGATAACTACCGGTGTCCCAAACCCGCAGCAGTGTGAGACCTGGTCGCCATCTATTTTCCGCGAGACAGGGATGGCTACAAAGATCAACAATATCTCCGGACTATCAGTTGCCACTCTATGGAACTTCTCATACCCCTTAACAATAAACCGCAAATCAGTTATAAGGCTTGACACAGGTTGAAATGAACCCCGGACTTAGCTCCATTAGTTAGATACCCTCCTAGTATATAACATTTGCACACGTAAGTCTTGTTTAATGCGTGTCTAACTCAGTTTTTATTTTCTGTTTTGCAAGATTAAGTTTATATTGAATAATGTAACTCAGGTGTTTCCCCATTATTGAACCCGGAAAATGCATGACAAATGTTGGAGTTTAACAGTAGTTCACCTTTAATTGTTATGCATGTTATCCTATGTTTATAAATTTGCATATGAAGGCACTTGAGCTGCAGGGAATGAATAGGAGACCATGTTCATATTCACATACACATAGGCAATAACAGGGGAGTGACCTCTTAGTGTATATATATATATAAGCAGATATACACCTAACTTAAACATCCTACCCTTATTATTCTTAGGGCAAAGGTATGATAACCAAATCATACATAATAGGGCAGTGGAAACCTAATAGATCTACAATTATATGGTACAGTCCCAGCGGCTGGTGGCCGGAGCCGCAGGGGGACCATCGGTTTGTAAGACATTGCCTTTTGTGTAGAATTATAAGACATACTTAGCTGCTCTTTTTTTACTAGCCATAAACATTTTGCTATAACTAAGCCATCTCTACATTACCAATCTGAGAATAACATAACATGACATTACATATTTAGGTAATCTTCAGAACACAGGGTGACTCTATCAATCAGTCAAGCAAAGTAAGACTATGGGGGGTAGTTATCAAAGCGTCTAATATGAAGCATTCGCGACGTCAAGTACGCTCGCCACACTTCGACATACATCGCCGTCGCGGACCGTAATACGTTCGCCTTAGTTATCAAAAAAACAGTCCAAAATAGGCGCGTCAAGTACGGTGCGAAGAGCCGCGTACTTTTGTTAACTAAACAGTCATCGATGTCTCATCGATTCGAGCTTTTCCCAACTTTATTTAAATCTCCAGTACATTCAATGAACGGAGCACATAACATACCTTTGTCAGCAAATGATTAATATATCTCTAGATAGATAGATAGATAGATAGATAGATAGATAGAGATATATTAAGATAGATATATACACACTGCAATTTGTTTTGCTAGCAATATTTTAAAATATAGCAAGTAGCAGACACAAATCATATCAAAATGTATATTTATTGGTCTGCAAAATTTAATCTATTGGACATATAGTTTCAAGTGTAACGTGTATGTATATATACAGAGTATATGTATTTAATAACTAATATCTAAACGGGATATGACAAAAATATTTACAACAGTGGGAGCTAGATGATCATTGAGACGTTTCTTTTCTCTATATATTAATTCATTGCGCAAAGTAAGATTCAACAATGTGCACTAAAGAGAGTCATACTTGGAGCCTAATTATGTAAAAACATTCATTTTGTATTTTCTATTTCAATTCCGGGTCAACATATTTTCTAATTGACATGTTTCTTTTGCAGCATCATATAGAGAGATATAGATAGATATAGATATCGATATATATCTATCATATATTGTTTGCTATCCCCTTCAGATATATAAATATAATTTACACCTGTGACAGCTAGCTTATCTATGAGCCTTTTTTTTTTTTTTTTTTTGGTATTTTGATATCAATAAATTTTGTAAGGTTATTTCCCACACTGTGCACAAACTATGTAATCAGTAATATTTAGAGAGAGACACACTTGTAGCCTAATTCATTACAGGCATTTAATTTTTAATTAAAATTATATGTCAAGCATTGCATGTTACCTCCCCCCCCCCCCCTCGTGTCTACATATTTTCTACTTATTTTTCTTTTGCATCACATATATTTATAGATATCTATCTCTCTCTCTCTCTCTATATATATATATATATATATATATATATATATAGAGATAGATATGAGAGATGTCTCTCCCTCTCTCTGTTTTGAGATATATATATTAATATATAAATATATATATATATATATTTCTCTCTCTCTCTCTCTCTCTCTCTCTCTCTCTCTCTCTCTCTCTCTCTCTCTCCCTATATATATATATAATTTAATATCTCTCTCTGTATGTATGTACATATTTTTAAATGTCCATTTCCAATATACTAATAGATGTGTTTATGTATGTATATATATCTCTCTCTATATATATGTATATATCTATATATGTACATACATACATAGCAAGAGATATTATGTAATAGATAAAAATAGATAAAAATATTACTCATAATACTACTCCAAATTTAATATTCGAAGCATTAACAATAACATTTGATGTGTATTTTCACGTTACTCAGATAATCTATTTTACTTGAAATAGCAATGCATATGTGAAAGTAAATCATATAACGCTTCTAATTTTACAAATATCTGGCGGACCTTATACGACAGTGCGGATAATGTCCGCAACACCTTGCTGATTATCCTTTCTCTATTCAGCATTGCACCAGCAGCTCTTCTGTGCTCCTGCTGCAACACTGCACCCTGCAGACTTGAGGATAATTGACTACCAGCAGGGAGTGTCAATCAACCCGATGGTACAGTTTCATTTCTAACGTTTGAGATTACTGTCCGCCTCATAAGATCAGTTGGACGTGGTTATTGATCATCAGTCTTTATACTGCTGCTCCCTAACTTGGGTTTCTGTTGATTCCTAATTGCCAGAATCACATCTCCTTAATAAATGTGTGTCAATGCATCTATGTGCTTTCATTAATCAGCAGCTATTGATTTATAAATATTGTAGCATATTTATAGTTTTTTTCTTGATTTTTGTCATGTCACTATAAATTAATCCTTAAATGAATACAGTGAGACAATAATAACTATAAACTAAACAATTTTTATTCATATATTTTTTTTTTTTTTAAATCAAACAAATTTAAATGATTAAATCTCATTTAGGGCCTGCTGCATGTTTCGAACTGCCCTGGCAACAGCTCTTAGGGCCTCAGCCAGTTCATCGAAAACTGGCTGTAAAAATTGACCAGTTTGGGTCCCCTGATCTCGATCTAGAAAAAGAACAAAATAATGTATGTTAGATAAATTATTTATCAATATTGAATTTGTCAAACATTATATTCTTTCAACTTACATTCCACCATAGGCACCTCCTCCTCTTCCTCCCTAGGCACCTCTTCCTCGAAATCCACCTCCTCCTCTTCCGCCCTAGCCACCTCTACTGCTTGTGAAAGAGCTTGTGCCTCTTCTATTGGCGGTATTTGGTCTTCTGTAATAGATGAATCATAATAATGAATAAGTATTAGTAAGATCAATGTCATATTCCAAATTTAAAAAAAAAAACCCATTAAAAACAATTTTAGAAGTCTGCAAAATGATTTTTTTGGTTTATAAATAAATACATCAAGTGTAAATGAGAAATTAAAAAACAATCCTTTCATCTTATATAAAGAGATTCTAAATGTTTTCAATCATGATAATTTAATGAATTGTTCTATTATATTTCTAAGAAAAGCATATCTAGATTTTCTCTGTAGTTGAAGATTTGTTAATCAGAGATGCCTTGATTACATGACACATCCATATGCAATCTGATTACTTCATCAAATGATATATATATATAATGAAGTAAATGGATTACCACTATACTGTCAACTCTAAAAAATAATCAAATCTTTATCTAGATTGTGAAAGTAAATCTTTCGTTTTATTGTCCTTTCAACATGCTGCCTTTAATAACATGTAAAATAACCAAAATGTTAAAGTTAAATAATTCAAACACAATATGATAATATTCTAATTACCATGAGGAGCTGTTAGAAACCGCACAGGCAATGGCGGTGAGGAGCGGTTGCTCCGTGGCGTAGCCATAGAGACTGGCCGAATATAGCGTGGTACCTGGGCACGCCTGCGATCTGTTAAAATATAAAGTTGTATGTACACATTAGATACAGGTTAAATATTATTGTTGAGTTATGTATCTTCAGCATCAATGCATGAGAGAGAAGAGAGAGAGAAGGGAGAAGAGAGAGAGAAGAGAGAGAGAAGAGAGAGAGAAGAAGAGAGAGAAGAGAGAGAAGAGAGAGAAGAAGAGAGAGAAGAAGAGAGAAGAAGAAGAGAGAAGAAGAGAGAAGAAGAAGAGAGAAGAATAGAGAAGAAGAAGAGAGAGAAGAGAGATTAGAGAGAGATATAGCTTTATATAGATATATAGCTCTATATACATACATATCCATATGAATATCTCTCTCTCTCTCTCTCTTTTTATATATATATATATATATATATATATATATATATATATATATATATAGAGAGAGAGAGAGAGAGAGAGAGAGAGAGAGAGAGAGAGAGAGAGAGAGAGAGAGAGAGAGAGAGAGATAAATATATCTTAAATATATTATTAAACTTTGTTTCATTGTTAATAAACATGATGGAGCATGAATGTTTTATTTAAAGTCTCTATAGATTCAATTATGTTGATAATCTAATGTTGAACTAAATTGTATTGCATTGATCCTCTACAGCAGTGTTTTTCAAACAGTGTGCCGTGAGAGATCCTCAGGTGTGCCACGGCAGACTTACAACAGTGTGAACAACAGTGTGACATATTTTTTTATTTTTTATTTTTTATACTCCCAGTGCAGGGGTAGTTTGTAGGAGGCATGGCATAACAGCACAATACATACAGTATGTGTTTGTGTACATGTATATGTATATATATATATATATATATATATATATATATTTATATATATATATATATATATGCTGTATTAGGCTTCAATGTGTGATTGTTTTTTTAATTTTTGGATGGTGGTGTGCCACAGGATTTTAAAATGTAAAAAAGTTTACCATGGCAAAAAAATGTTTAAAAAACACTGCTCTACAGTAATAATTTCTTTGTGTTATGCTAATTTTTGTTATTGAAGTAAATAAAATACAAAAGAAATATCAAAAATAAAAGGACTGCTAAAAAGGCAATACGATTCTTGAAGAAATCAAATATATAATCATGTAACACAATAAAATATCAAAACAATTATGATCCACAAATGTAATTGTTCATTGAATTGCGTCATTTAAGTATCCATCTATCTATTAACTTCGAAGACAATCACTTACACATTCGGACCTGCGCTCTCAACGCTTCATAGCGCTCTGTCTCCCGCCGCCTAAGGTCCGAAAACCTTCTCAGACAGCTTCGGCGTGTCCGGGTAATCCCGGACACCCTCCTCATCCTCCGCATCATCTCATAGATGATGCGGTCTCTATGTTCGTGCTGAATCCCCCTTACCCCGCCTATGCGACGGGGAAAGTACCTGTTCATCCCATACACAAGTATTAGCAATTCTCCCTGGGTGAATGGGGTAGACATACTTTCACTAAATTAATAAAAAAAATTCTGAATTTTTTTTAAAGTGCAACGTATATATAGCAATCATAGAGAAATATCATTGGTTGTTGCAAGTGTACATAAAAATATCAATATTTGGTTGGCGGATTATATGCAGCACGTGTTACATTTTCACATTATCTAACACATGCGCCACTAATTACTTGCATGTCAATAACAAACAATTCAAAATACAAACGATTGTCGAATCATACGTCCTTTAAATTTCAAATATTGAAATGTTCCTTTATTTACTGTCAGGTATAATGCTGTCGCCTTAAAAAATTAAAAGGTGTATTAATATTTCGTCAACATTCACTTAGGCCCAACTGTTATGTTTGCAATGAATATATTTGCAAAAATAGTGAAAAAACATTGATGGCGACATATAAATAAGTGCTAATAATCCGTCATGCTAGTCTATAGGATGTCATACATATATACTAGTATTCATCCCAAACAAACATTTACAATTCTGCCTGAGTGGATGTAGACAGCATTATTACATTAAAAAAAATATATTATTGATTATTGCGACGGCGATATACAAAATAAATCAAAATGTGATTGGTTATTGGTTGTAAATAAATATGATATTCGGTTGGCTGATTGCATGTCTCACGTGTTCACTATAACTTTCTTTGCATGTCTCACGTGTTCACTATAACTTTAAAGTGTAACAAAATTTTTTGCTTGTCGGTTTATGTTTCACGGGTTCATAACTTGCTGGTTAACTCCTTATAAACAAATCATGCGACAGTATTAAAGCAACATAAAACAAATTATTTTACTTACGGTTTATTGAAATAAATTGTGATTGCCTTGTATTCATGCGGCTACAAAGTAAATGCCAAAAATTAAAGAGATCCCTCCTGTCGGACAATAGACCTCAAAGTAAAAAATAAACTGACCCCTTTTATAGACAACTATGACACACTGTAGGCATGTATGACACACAGTACACAAGGATGACACACTGTAGACAAGTATGACGGCTTCCCCGTCATAACATAATTAATACTGCGACATAGATGTAATATTAAAGATTATCTAAGACATCGAGATCGTTCGATCGTTACATTAAATGGGCGTCATACATGACGTATTTATATTAATAATAATTGTTTTATAATTACAATAAATAAAAATTACTATTGTTAACTGCTAATTTATATATTTTTTTAAAGTCTATAAAAAGGAATTTAAAATGGAGTCTAATCACCTATGCTTTACAAGAGCTGTAGGTACAAGAGCTACAAGACTGTTTAGATATTTATTTACATTGCTTATTTATTTATTCTCTTGCTGCTATTTTTATCTTTTTCATGTCTGCGCCTGGTAAAACAAAGTCAGGGCGCAGCATACAATTTAATCATGAGCAAAACAAAGTTTTAGTGACCCTTGTTTTACAGCATTACGATTTTATTATTGGTTCTAAAGCCCAGAAAACCTCGCTCTCCAGGAAAAAACAAATCTGGGGAGCAATCGCTGACAGTGTGTCCGCCGAAGGGAATTATCCAAAACTGGCGGATGCATGTAAGAAAAGGTTTTCGGACATCAAAAGACACTTAAAGGCCAAGCTGGCCAGGGAGTTACAGTCTGCACGTCGGACCGGTGGTGGTGAGCCATATGTGGCTGAACTTACTGAATATGAGGTTCAGCTGCGGGAGAAGCTGGGAGCAAACCTAACGCTCGGTCTGGATTTAGTGGGGCATGATACTAATGAGTTGGCAGGTAAGATGATATTACTTGAAATCTTCATGTTGCACATTTTTGTGATTGTTCCATCAAATGTTTATTAAAGGGACATAACACCAACATTTTGTATTTTATGATTTAGAAATAGAATTTAATGTAGAACATAATTTAAAGTTACTTATTTTATCTAATTGGTTTGATTCTATTCAGATTATTTGATGAAAAGCATATCTATATATGCTCAATAGCTGCTGATTGGATGATGCACATAAAAGCATCATGTGATTTGAAAAACATTGTGCATTGCTTTCTCTTCAAATAATGAAATTTTACAAATAGAGAAAAAGAAGATATGAAAGTCAATAGAAATGTGTTTTACATTTATATTCTCAATCGGAATCATGAAAGAAAGATTTTCGGTTTAGTGACCCTTTTAATATCATTATGTGCAATATTACTCATATTTTATTTCTTGTATTTTGTTGAAGCATCTACCAGTGCAGCAGCTGCTGTGGCTGCTGATGCTGAATCCCAGAGTGAAGATGATGAAGATGAAGATAATACACTGCTATTGCCCGTCAGTATCCACACTGAATCCAGCCACAGCTTCTCCTCGGCCGCCACGCACCCGGACATTATGTGCAGCACCCCTGATGTAGCAAGCATTGGCCGATCTACAGGTATGTTTAATATTATTAGCTTGCTTTGAATTTATTTGTTTTCACTTGTCTGATTGGTCTAAATTCTAAATATGTATATTCATTTTTATTTATCTAGTTGATGTCCGAAGGGCTTTAGGACCACCTCCAAGATCTACGATCTCCTCAGGTAAACGAAAAAATAAAAATAGAATGTTATCTTACTATCTTTCTTTGAAAATCCTGAATGTAAGCTTAAAAGACAGGCCATTTTGGATTTACCACCTGGGTACCGCTTTTTCATTGTTCTCTATATGTAACCATCCAATCAAAAAACGGTCGTAATTTTATTGAAAAATAATGTGCCTGATGGTATTATTACTTTGTATAGATTTTCAAGGAAATTTAAAAAGAAAATCATTATTGATAATAGGATTAACTAATAATCTTGATTAATATGTAATGATCACTTTGATGATCATTACATATATTTTAATTTACAACTCTTTAGAAATTAAAATGAATTTTATGTTTGGATAATCACCTGTGTATTGCATGACCATTCTTTGAGGCCTATTTACAAAACAACAGTGCGGATCAGGTATGACAGACATAGCTGAATGTGTAGAGCAATAAGTTCTCAGAAATCAGAGCAGGTGGACAGGGTTATGGAGCAGGGGTCTTTAGACTGTTGCTTCATAAGAGTTTTTTTCAAAGAGTCAGTATACTCCCAATAAACACAGCCCTTAAAGCTACATAAGGAGCTTGATAAATGGACCTCTATGTCTCTCTCTCTCTCTCTCTCTCTCTCATATTTTAACCGACAAATGGAGTTGTAGTTACAAATTTTATTGCGAGCATCCAGGCTTTACACAACATGCATTTATCATCATACGTATAAAGAAAGCTGCTCCATACCCTTGACGCTATTCACCACAATTGAGTCTGATCTTGTTTATTGAACAACACAGTGCTGACGGGCCATTGTCCATGACTCTGAAGGGGGCATTCTCTACATTCAGTGAGTTATTGTGGACATGATCTGCACTGTTGGATCATGTCCAACCGAAAAAAGAAAAATAGGCCTAGAATATATTCTATGTGCAACATTATTGTCAATACTTCAGCTCATAACACCATTAGTGGTGCTTGTAATCATGTCATTGATTAATAAACAGAATAAACCGAGTTTTATATTGTTGAATGTATAACATTGATGTGTTAAAAATGATGTTGTACTGTCATTAATTATAAAAAAAATTGAATATGATATTTTTGATACTAAGCCACTTTAAAAGTATAAATTAATATACACATTCTTATTTAGTTTATAAATTTCAGAGAACATACAATATACAAATCAGTAATGTTAAAATACTGTGTCTTAACAATTTGATTGTGTTATGATTGATTTAAGATATATGTTTAATATCATATGCATTTAATACTTCCAAATACATTAAGTTAACTAACAATATATATTTTATTTTTAATTTCTTTAGATGCAGAGCGCGCATTACTGACTTCGGAGGAGATCGACTGTTGTCTTCGTGAGCTGAGAGATTTCACAGAGGAGTCGTCCCTGGGAGAGAACCTATTTCCAGAATCACAGGATCAGGGACTCTCCCAGGGAACATCAGAAATAGGTTCTCTCAGCCGTTCTGCCCCTCCTGACCCCGAACAACCAGCTGCTTTGGACCCTGGTGACCCTCATGCCCCTGTTGGTCATGCCCCATCAGCTCACGGCCATGCTGATCCTGGCCATCGACTGCCTCGCATCACTGATGAGGAGGCAGTCGGGGAAATGTTAGATCTGGCCAGGCAGTACCGGGCAGAACACTGTGAGTTGCGTGGGGCATTACGCTTATCTATTGACCAACAGGGGCAGATATTAGATCGGGTCATCTCAGTAGATAGGGAAAGATTAGATATAGAAAGGGAAAGGTTTAGAGTAGAAACAGCTAGATTAGATTTAGAGAGGGAAAGATTTGAATATGAGCGACGTAGGGACAGTATCAGAATAGAGTTAGAGAGGGAACAATTAGAATTAAATAGACGCATGGATAGTTGTTGATTAGAATTGGAGAGGGATAGGTTAAATTTGGATAGGGAAAGATTAGCTTTTGAGAGGGCCAGAACAGCTGAAGACCAGCTAGAACGGCAGCGTCGGGAGAGGGTGGACGAAGACAACAGGGTTTTAAATCGTCAGATGATTTTAAACTTTGGGAGAAGGGCAACAAGGGAGAGATCACCCCCCCTCTCTCCCTCACCCAAAAGAAAAAAAGATTAGGGTGTTTTAATGTGCTCATTTTATTAGGGTTTTTAATCTAAGTTTATTTTTCAATTATTTTAAAATTTAAAAATATGAATAAAATATTTTTAAGTTTTAAAGTAAATGTCTTGATGTTTTTATGATTTTTAATTTAAAAATATGTCAATAATATTTTTAAATTATGTTAAAAATGTCGATGTTTTTACTATTTTTAATTTTTGAATATGTAATGAATATTTTAAAATTAAATAAATGTCAATGTTTTTATGTTTTTTAATTTAAAAATATGAATAAAATATTTTTAAATTATTAAATTTTGTAATGTTTTTATTCTTTTCTATTTAAAAATATGTATACAATATTTTTAAATTATTATATGTTTTTCTCTTTTTATGAGTATTAATTTAAAAATATGATTAAATTTTTTTATTCTAGTTTGAAAATAAAAATATTTTTTTAAACATTAAAAAATGTGTTTGTTATTACTTGATTCACACGTTAAAAATGACTGATGTTCTAATTGAATGCATAAGTAATATATTAAAGGGACACTAAACTCTAAATCTTTCATGAATCATATAGAACATACAAATTTCAACAACATTACAATTTAATTCTAATATTTATTTTGCTTAATATTTTATATATACTAATTTGAAGAAAAAACAATGCACATGGGTGAGCCAATCACATGAGGCTTCTATGTGCTGCAACTAATCAGCAGCTACTGAGCATATCTAGATATGCTTTTCATCAAAGAAGATCAAGAGAATTAAAAAATTAGATAATAGAAGAAAATTAGAAAGATGTTGAAAAATGATTTATCTTTCTAAATCATGAAATAAAAAATGTGGGTATCATGGCCCTTTAAATACTCTTATTATTAAATGTTAAATTTAATAAACATATTACATTTTATTTTATTAGAAGATTTATAATATTGAGCTTTTGTCTAAAATGTTATTATAATAAAGTGAACTTGAATCAATATTTATGTTTAAAATATTAATTGTTAACATGTGATATTCACATTTTAAAACACTTTTGCTAATTGTTTTTATATCTTTATTTTAAAATTAAAGTCCATACCCTTGGACAGAACTTATTTATTGGTGGATGAATGTATACACCAATCAACAAGAACAACCAAGGTAGTTCAACAAAATGGGTTGGCATGTAAAGTTACAGAAATGAATTTTTTTTTTAAATATATAAAGATTAGTTTTAAAAAACAATTGAATAATTAATAATTTTATTACATTTGTATGCTCTATATAAATAACACATAAAAAATCATTAAGTTCGGGGGTCTCTTTATTCGTTAAAACATTATAAAAAATATATTTAGAGAGAGAAAACACTTAATACATAGAGATATTGAAAGAGAGAGGGTTTGTGGTAGAGAAAGAGGGAGGGATTGTGAGAGAGAGAGATGGATTGTGAGGGAGAGAGGGAGAGAGAGGCGATTGTGTGAGAGAGAGAAAGAGGGGGATATTGTGTGTGTGAGAGAGAGAGAGAGAGAAAGAGGGTGGATATTGTGTGAGAGAGAGAAAGAGGGGGGATATTGTGTGTGTGTGTGAGAGAGAGAGAGAGAGAGAGAGAGAGAGAGAGAGAGAGAGAGAGAGAGAGAGAAAGAGGGTGGATATTGTGTGAGAGAGAGAAAGAGGGGGGATATTGTGTGAGAGAGAGAGAGGGAGAGAGAGAGAGAGAAAGAGGGGGGATATTGTGTGAGAGAGAGAGAGGGAGAGAGAGAGAGAGAGAGAGAAAGAGGGGGGATATTGTGTGTGTGAGAGAGAGAGAGAGAGAGAGAGAGAGAGAGAGAGAAAGAGAGAGAGAGAGAGAGAGAGAGAGAGAAAGAGGGTGGATATTGTGTGAGAGAGAGAAAGAGGGGGGATATTGTGTGAGAGAGAGAGATTGTGCGGGGGGAATGTGAGTAAGAGAGAGGAATTGTGAGGGGGGATTGTGAGAAAGAGAGAGAGAGAGAAAGAGAGAAAGAGAGAGAGAAAGAGAGATAGAGAGAGAGAAAGAGAGAAAGAGAGAAAGAGAGAGAGAGAGATTGTGCGGGGGGAATGTGAGTAAGAGAGAGGGATTGTGATGGGGGGATTGTGAGAAAGAGAGAGAGATAGAAAGAGAGAGAAAAACTGTGATGTAGATAAAGACAGGCCGCACCAAAAAAAAACATGTATAGAACTGTAGTGCATTGCTGCTAGGTAAATTAATGAAAAACATAATAGTATCTTAGATTTTAGATTATTATAATGTGACCGTTAAAATTAATATACATAACATTGAGCTCATGCACGTTAAAGGGACAATGAACCAATGAATTTCTTTTATTTATTATGCAGATAGAGCATGACATTTTAAGCAACCTTTTAATTTACTACTATTCACTGATGTTCTTCATTATCTTGTTAGATTAATTGTAAATGCAAGAATGTAATTATTTTATCTGGAACATTTATGGTGATAAACCTGTTTATTCTAAAACACAAGTATGCCTAAATTAATAAAATAAAATGGTCATTTTCCAAAAAAAAAAAAGAATATTAACACATTAATAAATATTTATTGTTAGAGCCTTACAAATAACAAAAGAGTCAAGTGTAGATCTTTAAAAAATTTGTTTAATGAGATTTTATTAAACATGTGTCTCATCAACTTTACATTAAACAATAGCAACATATTCAAAAATAAACCATTTTCAATCAATGGCTTTACAATGATATACAATTTCATTCATAGAAGCGACAATATTTGCTCAAAGGTAATCCAAAATATAGCAGCTTTTGGATTACAAATAATAATGTAAAGTAAAGAAAAACACAAATAAAAACTGTATGTTGCACAATCAACCTTCTTGCCCAAAAACCCCCTGGATATAGAATGATCGAGCTTGGACACCCAGAGCATTGTGCTCCATGTCTGGGTCGATGAATTCACCATATTCATTGTCCAAGCTCTCCATATCTATATCCGGGATTTTTATGGCAATATTGTGCAACATACAGCAAACCATAAAAATTAAGGAGACTTTGGAGGGGGCGTACTGAAGGACACCACCAGAGATGTCCAAGCAGCGGAAACGGCTCTTCAGCACGCCAAAGGTGCGCTCAATGACACATCTTGTTGACTTGTATGCACGGTTGTAGCGCACCTCTTCCACTCCGTTGGGGTTTTGGACGGGTGTGAACAGCCACGGAAGACACGGATACCCAGAATCACCTTAAAAAACAAAATAGAGAATTGACATTAGCAATATGAATGATTAAAACATTTCATATACATATGGTTAAAGCATTGTTTTTCAACCAATGGGCCGTGGCACACTAGTGTGCCATGTCAGAGATCCTCAGGTGTGCTGTGGTTGACAACAGTGCAGTTGTGTACC
Organism: Bombina bombina; assembly: GCF_027579735.1. Lineage (NCBI taxonomy): Eukaryota > Metazoa > Chordata > Amphibia > Anura > Bombinatoridae > Bombina > Bombina bombina. The sequence continues at coordinate 1,188,571,031 of NC_069500.1, forward strand.
TCTTTCAAAACTCAAAATATTGGGAGGTATTTGAGGGGATCATCAGGCATCATTTACAACCATGACATTGACATTCATTCACAGACAATCACTATGATTGATTGTGAATGAGTGTCAATATGTCATGTATATTTTGTAGGAGGCATTGCATGACAGCACAGTACAGTGTGTGTGTGTGTTTGTGTGTGTGTTTGTATATATATATATATATATATATATATATATATATATATATAAACATATATATATATATATATATAAACACATATATATATACACATAAATATAAATAAAAATATATTATATATATATATATATATATATATATATATATACATACATATATATATATAAACACATATATATATATATATATATATATATATCCTGTATAAGGCTACAATGTATGATTTAGTAACATATTTAAATGTAATAAAGTGTGCCACGGACAATAAAAGATTTCAAATCACTGGGTTACAGTATGTAATAGATATTTACCTATCAGGATTCCCTCTGGCATTTGGCCCTCCTGGAACCGATGGTAGATGGCAGAATTCCGGAGGATGAAGGAATCGTGATTGCAGCCAGGGAGTCCAGATCGAACACTCATCACCCTCAACCTGGCGTCACAGATGACCTGGATATTCAGCGAGTGATTGAATTTCCTATCCCGGTAGGGCTCTTCTTCATCCCTGGTAGGCTGCACTAGGATGTGAGTGCAGTTGATGGCCCCCAATACCCTTGGCAATCCAGCTCGATGGTAGAACTGGAGCTTGACAGCATGCCACTCCTCCGGTGTGTTTGGGAAGTGGACATGATGGACTAGGCGTCGGTGCAAAGCATCCAGGACAACCTTCAGATGACGTGAGAAGGTTGTCTGGCTCATACCAACGCCTAGACCTGTCACAGCCTGGAATGACCCAGTTGCCAAGAAATAGAGGACCGCAAGAAGCTTTACCATCCCAGGGATTGCCCTCGTTCTTCTAGTGAGTGGCTCGAGAGAGTCCGCGATCTCGACATAGAGCCTCTCAATAGAGGCCCTATCCAGTCGGAATCGACGGATCACCTCTCGGTCACTGAGGGCATGGAGCCCAATCCTTGGGTAGAAAACCCTTGGCACTTGCCGGCGTCTTCCATGTTGTATTGCAGCCATCAACACCCGTCTTGCCCTGCGTCTCCTTAATAAAAGCACAAAATTGACTACATTGAGGATGTCCATCCTCAAACCAAGAACCAAACAATAATAATGAAAAGCAGTGATTGAACAGCCCCTTATATAATGCCTAGTTTCACAGATGTGAACGTTTTCAGTAATTAATTAAATTGGTGCAGCAATCATTACCTAAGCCATGACTTGCACATTTCGTTAAGTATCGCGTCATATAACGCTCAATTAAAGTGACTAATTGATCAACTACTAAATACTAGTGACGTATATGTCTTTTTTATCGCGTCATTTGACGAGCACAATACGATGTTCATAAACATATCTTATTGAGCCATTCAGGTGTGTATCACCTGTAAGAAATGCAGGTGTCTGTTTAATTATCAAAATTATTTATTCAAAACACATGAGTATGTTGCTCTAGTTTCAATGTTATTTCATATTTTTCTGTTTGGATGGCAGCATTATGAAGGTGAAAAAGGTCAGTGATTACTGTGTTTTACTATTAAATATTAGAGAATTAAGATTTTTCAATCCTAAGTAACAAAAAGAATGCTGTGTTGAACATTATGTGAAATATTTTGTTATTCTTGATGTGATTCCTAATAACATTTACAAATCAAATGTATTTTGAAAGTGCAGTTAAACATTGACATAAAGCTGACATTTATAATTATTGTAGCTACAAAAAGGGATCCTAGCAAATGACTGAAATCATTTCAATGTATTTTTATAGTACATAGTTACACAGTGACATAAAGCAATGAAATTTATAAAGGCATTTTATCTCCAAAAAGGTATACTAGCAACTGACTTAAAAACATGACTATCAAACATTATCCTAGTGATTTACCTTAGCCTCAACGATGCTGCCATCCAAACCAAATCAGAAATCATATAATGGCAATGTAAATTTGCATGTGGTTTTGATAATTGATTGATAGTCTAATTTGTATTGTGTGTAATTAAATAATAGCCTCTTTTGTATTGTGTATAATTAATTGATAGCATTATTGCTGTGCATTGTTTTCATTCTTTTCCTATCCTTTTGTGTGCATGTGTTTTTAATTTTCAAAATGGAACATTTGCTGTGCATTGTTTTCATTCTTTTCCTACCCTTTGTGTGCATGTGTTTTTCATTTTCAAATTTATAACATTTGCTGTGCATTGTTTTCATTCTTTTCCTACCCTTTGTGTGCATGTGTTTTTCATTTTCAAATTTATAACATTTGCAGTGCATTGTTTTCATTCTTTTCCTATCCTTTGTGTGCATGTGTTTTTAATTTTCAAAATGGAACAATTGCTGTGCATTGTTTTCATTCTTTTCCTATCCTTTGTGTGCATGTGTTTTTAATTTTCAAAATGGAACAATTGCTGTGCATTGTTTTCATTCTTTTCCTATCCTTTGTGTGCATGTGTTTTTAATTTTCAAAATGGAACAATTGCTGTGCAGTGTTTTCATTCTTTTCCTATCCTTTGTGTGCATGTGTTTTTCAGTTCCATAAACTGTAACAAGTGTCCAAAAAAATTTAGATTTTCTATTGTTTTATTAGGTGACATGATCGACTCGAGCCCATTGACTACTATAGGATCCGCGACCTCTGAGGCGGCGCATTGAAGATGAGGTACGCTGCGTCGGATAAGACGCGAGCGTAAATGGTCATTTTTTGATAACTATCAGAAAGCTTCTAATTGTGTCGAATAGCAGGGCAAAAGCATTGAATCCGCAAGTTTTCCAGAGGTTTTCTATTCGAATCGATCTGTGTCGGATTGAGAGCGCCGAATCGTATATGACGTCACCAAAAATCAACTACGGCCGATTTAGACACTTTGATAACTGAGGCGAAGCCAGTTCGCGACGTGTACGACGCGGATTTTCGGCGGATTTCAAGTAGACCTTTTGATAACTACCCCCCAAAGTCACTCTCTTAATGGCACATGGTGACTGAACTCATCTAAGCGTGCATGCGAGCCCCCCTACCATTTAAAATCACCTCCACCCTGATAAGAGGGTATACATAAGAAATGTGTCCAGTCTCAGATAAGGGGTCTCCATAATAGTTTACGGTAAAAATAGAATTGAAATGACTTCTCCTCTGGACACAGTATTTCAATGTTATTAAGTGATCAGCCCCCAACGGGCGTGGTTGGACATGCTGTGAATGTTTGACAGTCTGTTATTGTTATCTTTTTGCAATGTATATGCACTGAAAAATCAAAAAATTTGAAATTTTATATGTCATGTTGAGCATTTCAATAAAAACATAAAAAAAAAAAAAAAAAAATACCACCTCAATCTCAGATGAAGTTATATCTCTTTTTCCAAATCAATACAATCATCCTTAGTCAACCTATTTTCAATACTCCCTAAAACAACCTCATGATGCAAATTATCATCAACTTCCAAACTTTACCCAAAACCCCATTCTTACCACTAACTTTTCTAACTCCCATACCCATAATATTCAACATACCTTCTTTTCCACCAAACACTCTCTTGAAAAAATACCTAGTACATTTCTCACCTTTCTCTTTTTCTTCCATTCTTGCACTCATAATAATACATCTACCCTCACATCCATACACTTTTTAATAACTTTTTTTGCTTCTACCAGTTCATCACTCACTTCCAAATTTTACATCCCTTAAATCTTTAAAATATTCCAATCTCACAACATCTAAAGTACATTTTAAATCACCCATAACTAAAGTAGGTTCCCTCCCACCAAGAAAAAACTAAGCTTCTTAAATAACTCAATCTTCTTATTTTTATAAGGAGAAACCCTACCAATAGCACATGCTCAATCCTTAGAATCTTAAAACTATCCCCTCTAAACAAAATACCCACCCCACCATTATGATCCTTACTAAAGGTCTAAAAATCAGGATCTACGTCCCACCCAGACTCCTTAGAAGGGGCAGACAACCCACACTCTTGCAAACAAAAAATATTACAATTAACAGATTTTAACATTTGAATAATACTGGCTCCCCTGGTAACACTTCATACACTACAAACATTTAAGGAGATATCTGTAAGCATCTAAAAAGAAAAAAAAAATAGAACACAATCAAGTAGGATCAGAAACATCAGATCCTTGATTTTACAGGCTGAAATTCCTGGGATGGCACTTCTGGTTCTTCAGTAATCAATCAAACAGTAACAGTAAACTGTTCAACAGCTGATTTGTCCAAAAAAGTAATGTCACTAACAGAAGAGGCAGTATCCGACAGAATACCAGGGACCAGGTTTGGAGAGAGTGATGGAGCTCACCATCAACGTTCTTCCGAAACTCAACCCAATACCTCCTCTTTCCATTAATATTCTCGTAAGAATTTTTTAATCTTTAAGCTTGAGACACTTCACTACAGAATTTGTGTACCCACACAATCATCTGCGAGTCTGGCACAAAAGGGTTGTACATATGTACTATAATAATCATGTCATGCTCTGCTGAACTGGAAGCTAAGAAACAGCGGTCATAAGACCTATGCTCCTTAACTTCTCCGCCACCTTTTCGATCTGGATGATTGACACCCCCTGATAGCAGCCGATTGGCTGCAAGTGAGCAGGGGGGGGGGCATTGCACAAGTATTTTACAAGAAACATTTGTTCAATGTTAAATGCATTTAGGGAGGTCGAGCGGACATGACTCGCTACAGCAAATCATGTTTGCTTGACCTTTATTAAATCTATCCCCTAGTATTTAAATAAACAATAAAGTGACATTTACAAATTATTGAACATTTTAATACACAACTAGCTTATGTGCGCACATATACAAAAGGGTACCCTCATGTAAAAAAAGAGAGAAAAGAGAGAATAAAAGTGCTAAAATAATCCTGTGAAAGGAAGTCCATACAAATATACGGCTAGATTTAGAGTTTGGCGTTATCCGTCAAAAGCAGCGTTAAGGGGTCCTAACGCTGCTTTTTACTGCCCGCTGGTATTTAGAGTCATGTAGGTACAGGTCTACCGCTCACTTTCTTTCCGCGACTCCAGGTTCCCTTACGTCAATTGCGTATCCTATCATTTCAATGGGAAGTGAGCGGTAGAGCCTCTACCGACAAGACTCCTACCGCCAAAAAAAGTCAGTAGTTAAGAGCTTTATGGGCTAACGCGGGAATATAAAGCTCTTAACTACTGTGCTACAAAGTACACCCATAAACTACCTATGTTCCCCTAAACCGAGGCTCCCCCACATCGCAAACACTATAATAAAAAATTTTAACCCCTAATCTACCGACCGGACACCGCTGCCACCTACATTATCGCTATGAACCCCTAATCTGCTGCCCCTAATATCGCCGACACCTACATTATATTTATTAACCCCTAATCTGCCCCCCCCCAACGTCGCCGCAACCTAACTACAAGTATTAACCCCTAATCTGCCGACCGGACCTCGCTGCCACTATAATAAATGTATTAACCCCTAAACCGCCACACTACCACCTCGCAAACACTAGAATAAATTGTATTAACCCCTAATCTGCCCTCCCTAACATCGCCGCCACCTACCTAAAATTATTAACCCCTAATCTCCCGCCCGCAACGTCGCCGCTACTATAATAAATGTTATAACCCCTAAACCTAAGTCTAACCCTAACACCCCCTAACATAAATATAATTTAAATTAAACGAAATAATATTCATAGAATTAAATAAATTAATCCTATTTAAAACTAAATACTTACCTAGAAAATAAACCCTAATATAGTTACAATATAAATAATAATTACATTGTATCGATTTTAGGATTTATATTTATTTTACAGGCAACTTTGTATTTATTTTAACTAGGTACAATAGCTATTAAATAGTTAATAACTATTTAATAGCTACCTAGTTAAAATAATTACAAAATTACCTGTAAAATAAATCGTAACCTAAGTTTTTTTTAATTTTAATCTAATTACACCTAATCTAAGCCCTCTAATAAATTAAAAACAGCCAGTAGAATACGAGCTCAATCTGATGGATCCGGAAGACAGAAGATAGAAGATGCCACTTGGAAGAAGAAATCGCCCGGATGGAGGACCTCTTCTTTGCCGCTTGGATCAAGACTTCGCCCGGATGGAGGACCACATCGCCCTGATTGGATGAAGACTTCGGCTCGGCTGAGTGAAGACGACTCAAGGTAGGGAGATCTTCAGGGGGTTAGTAATAGTTTTTTTTAAGGGGGGTTTGGGTGGGTTAGAATAGGGGTATGTGGGTGGTGGGTTGTAATGTTTGGGGGGTATTGTATTTTCTTTTACAGGTAAAAGAGCTGATTACTTTGGGGCAATGCCCCGCAAAAAGACCTTTTAAGGGCTGGTAAAAGAGCTGATTACTTTTGTAATTTAGAATAGTGTAGGGAATTTTATTATTTTGGGGGGCTTTTTTATTTTATTAGGGGGCTTAGATTAGGTGTAATTAGATTAAAATTCTTGTAATATTTTTTTATTTTTTGTAATTTAGTGTTTGTTTGTTTTTGTATTATAGATTAATTTATTTAATTGTATTTTAGTTTAGCTAATTGTAGTTAATTTATTTAATTAATTTAATGATAGTGTAGTGTTAGGTTTAATTGTAACTTAGGTTAGGATTTATTTTACAGGTAATTTTGTAATTATTTTAACTAGGTAGCTATTAAATAGTTAATAACTATTTAATAGCTATTGTACCTAGTTAAAATAAATACAAAGTTGCCTGTAAAATAAATATAAATCCTAAAATAGATACAATGTAATTATTATTTATATTGTAGCTATATTAGGGTTTATTTTCTAGGTAAGTATTTAGTTTTAAATAGGATTAATTTATTTAATTCTAGGAATATTATTTTGTTTTATTTAAATTATATTTATGTTAGGGGGGTGTTAGGGTTAGACTTAGGTTTAGGGGTTAATACATTTATCATAGTAGTGGCGACGTTGTGGGCGGGAGATTAGGGGTTAATAATTGTAGGTAGGTGGCGGCGATGTTAGGGAGGGCAGATTAGGGGTTAATACAATTTATTCTAGTGTTTGCGAGGTGGGAGTGCGGCGGTTTAGGGGTTAATACATTTATTATAGTGGCGGCGAGGTCCGGTCGGGAGATTAGGGGTTAATACTTGTAGTTAGGTTGCGGCGACATTGGGGGGGGCAGATTAGGGGTTAATAAATATAATGTAGGTGTCGGCGATGTTAGGGGCAGCAGATTAGGGGTTCATAGGGATAATGTAGGTGGCGGCGGTGTCCGGAGCGGCAGATTAGGGGTTAATAGTATAATGCAGGTGTCCGCGATAGCAGGGGCGGAAGATTAGGGATTAATAAGTGTAAGGTTAGGGGTGTTTAGACTCTGGGTTGATGTTAGGGTGTTAGGTGCAGACTTAGAAAGTGTTTCCCCATAGGAAACAATGGGACTACGTTAGGAGCTTAACGCTGCTTTTTTGCAGGTGTTAGATTTTTTTTTCAGCCCAAACTGCCCCATTGTTTCCTATGGGGAAATCGTGCATGAGCACGTTTTGCCAGCTTACCGCTACCATAAGCAACCCTGGTATTGAGGGTTGAAGTGGCATTAAATTATGCTCAAAGCTCACTTTTCTGAGCCTAACGCAGCCATTCAGACAACTCTAAATACCAGCGTTGTTTAAAGGGAGCGGTAAGAAAAAAAGCAGCGTTAGCTACGCAGGTCTTTACCGACAAAACTCTAAATCTAGGCGATAGAAAATAAGTCCCAAATATGTTCCAAAAAAGACAAGTGAGGATACTTGCCTACCTAGATTTGCTTATTTTCTATTGAATAATTTTATATCTCATATATATATATATATATATATATATATATATATATATATATAAATATATATATAAAACGCGGAAGGGAACTGCACTCCAAGACCGGACCAGGTACACATCAAGTGACTCAGCAACATCCCAGCCCTGGGTGCTAAATAGCACTCCAAAAAAGCTGTGATGTCACCAGAGCCACAGGCAGTTAACCCCAGTCCGGAATGGGTGCAAGAAACAAGGGGGATTACAAACAAAAAGTAATACAACAAAGAGACACCCAGCACTCACCAGCTAGCTCACAGCTAAGATAAAATCACAACTGGAAAGGTTAGTTACCGCATCTGGCCAAATGGGAAAAGCTCAGGCACCACGTCAAGGTCCTTTCCACTGCCTGAGTCCCTAACACAGCCACACCATGCGAGCTTAGAAAGCCAAACAAACTGAGAACAAAGAAGGGGTGCACAGGTGGATGTAATCACCCAGAGAAATACAAAACACGGAAGGGAACTGCACTACAAGACCGGACCAGGTACACATCAAGTGACTCAGCAACATCCCAGCCCTGGGTGCTAAATAGCACTCCAAAAAAGCTGTGATGTCACCAGAGCCACAGGCAGTTAACCCCAGTCCAGAATGGGTGCAAGAAACAAGGGAGATTACAAAGAAAAAGTAATACAACACAGAGACACCCAGCACTAACCAGCTAGCTCACAGCTAAGATAAAATCACAACTGGAAAGGTTAGTTACCGCATCTGGCCAAATGGAAAAAGCTCAGGCACCACGTCAAGGTCCTTTCCACTGCCTGAGTCCCTAACACAGCCACACCATGCGAGCTTAGAAAGCCAAACAAACTGAGAACAAAGAAGGGGTGCACAGGTGGATGTAATCACCCAGAGAAATACAAAACACGGAAGGGAACTGCACTCCAAGACCGGACCAGGTACACATCAAGTGACTCAGCAACATACTAGCCCTGGGTGCTAAATAGCACTCCAAAAAAGCTGTGATGTCACCAGAGCCACAGGCAGTTAACCCCAGTCCGGAATGGGTGCAAGAAACAAGGGGAATTACAAATAAAAAGTAATACAACACAGAGACACCCAGCACTCACCAGCTAGCTCCCAGCTAAGATAAAATCACAACTGGAAAGGTTAGTTACCGCATCTGGCCAAATGGGAAAAGCTCAGGCACCACGTCAAGGTCCTTTCCACTGCCTGAGTCCCTAACACAGCCACACCATGCGAGCTTAGAAAGCCAAACAAACTGAGAACAAAGAAGGGGTGCACAGGTGGATGTAATCACCCAGAGAAATACAAAACACGGAAGGGAACTGCACTCCAAGACCGGACCAGGTACACATCAAGTGACTCAGCAACATACTAGCCCTGGGTGCTAAATAGCACTCCAAAAAAGCTGTGATGTCACCAGAGCCACAGGCAGTTAACCCCAGTCCGGAATGGGTGCAAGAAACAAGGGGGATTACAAATAAAAAGTAATACAACACAGAGACACCCAGCACTCACCAGCTAGCTCACAGCTAAGATAAAATCACAACTGGAAAGGTTAGTTACCGCATCTGGCCAAATGGGAAAAGCTCAGGCACCACGTCAAGGTCCTTTCCACTGCCTGAGTCCCTAACACAGCCACACCATGCAAGCTTAGAAAGCCAAACAAACTGAGAACAAAGAAGGGGTGCACAGGTGGATGTAATCACCCAGAGAAATACAAAACACGGAAGAGAACTGCACTCCAACAGCCGTTTGCATGCAATTTAAATTCCGCTTGTATTACAAGTTAAAGGTAAATGAGATTGAGTGAGCGCAATCATGAAATACGCAAGAATGGTTACGCAACCTCAGAGCTCTGGTTAACTGTTATGCAAGTCAAAATACATTTAAATAATAACACTTTTTAATAAAAAATATTTTAAAAAAATATTGTATAAAAAAGTTATAAGGGCTCAAAGATATGAGATCTCAGGTGCTAGAAAAAAAAAGGACGGCAAAGGGCCTTAAAGGGACAGTATACACCAATTTTCATATAACTGCTTTTAATAGAGAGACTACTATAAAGAATAATATACACAGATACCGATATAAAAATCCAATATAAAACCGTTTAAAAACTTACTTAGAAGCTCTCAGTTTAGCACTTTTGATTAGATTGACTGGAACACCCAGTGTGAAAGCTGACACTCCCCCTCCCCCTTCCTCTGCATATGAAAAGACATATACAGTTTGTTGGATTGAGAGCTTGCATTGTGTGGCTGTTTTAGGGTCCCAGGTTTTTGGAAGGGACCTTGTTGTGGTACCTGGGCCTGTCTCATTTGGCCAAATGCGGTAACTAACCCTTCCATTTTTGCTTTTAATCTAAGCCGAGAGCTTGCAAGTGAGTACTGTACTTTCTCTGTGTGTTGTATTAATTTGTTTTGTCATTTTCCCTATGGTTCTTGCACCCATACCTGTCTGGGGTTAACTGCCTGTGACTCTGGGGACAGCACAGCTTCCTGTGAGTGCCAGTGAGCACCCAGGGCTGAGCATGTTGCAGGGTCATGGGATGTGTATCCGGTCCGGTCTGAGAGTGCTGTCCCCTTTCAACAATCACTCCAGTTTGGCTTTCTACTTCTTTAGCTAACTGCAGTGAACTTACATAGCAATTTTCTTCAACCCTTCTGACACGCTCCTGACAAGGTGTTAACTTCCGTGGACGGCCTTGATGTCTCTGTGAGATGGTTGCAGGACCATCTTTGTTACATTTTTGTATCACTTTTGCTACAGTATTCTGACTGATAAGTAAAGCTTTGCTGATTTTCTTGTAGCCTTCACCTCTCTTGTGTAAAGAAATCATTTTCTTTCTCAGGCCTTGTGACATTTCTCTTCCATGTGCTGCCATTGCTGACAGCATTATATGGGAAGGGGTTTTCTTTGGTAACGCCCTTTTATAATCAACTGTCTGCTGGACACCTGTTTAATGCATAATTGGACTCAACTGTAGTTGAATTCTTGCTAATTAGGAATTTGTTGTCAGACATTTAGCTTTGCTCCTATAATTTTCATGGGGGTGTATTCATTTTTGCAACATGGTCTTGAATGAATTTGTTAGTGCAAATGAACAAATCTTGGTTGCAATCAATGGCCCGCATTTGTGTGAGTATTTTGTAGTATAGAGTATAACCGTAATTGTGTTTGCACGACTTGTGGGTGTTTATTTCAACTTTTTCGGTTCCATTTAAGTCTATGGGGGAATGCAATGTTGCGTTTGTGACTTCTCAAAGTCTCTTTGTTACCATGATCTTGCGAATGCGAGCGCAAACTACCACTCCACTGGTAGCTGTCTTTTATAAATCACCTTCTGCTGCCTCCTGACCTGTCTTTTGATCACTACGCTGTACCATATATGATTCTGTTTGTTCCAGCCTGTTTATTGCTAGCTGCTACAGTTTGAAAGGACATTGTACATTTTATGGCATGTGCCGTGTATTAAACGAGCAGCAATTAGACATGTTATCCTTTGTATGAAATATGTTTAAATTTCAACTGAAAATAACAGGAAGAACATGATTGGGTACAACTGAGTCCTGTGACTACCCAGCACAGTCTTGAATGTCATGTCCTTTTCAGAATGTACCTGTATCACTTTCACGTAAATATATTCAAGAAACTGCAAAGTTCATACACAGGAATTTAACTGTTATTCTTGACTATATTTACGTGAAAGTGATACAGGTACATTCTAGGGGGAAAACATATTCTATATGTTTTAGTATTGGGAACATCTCCCCATTCTGCTCCATATCAGGATATACCTATTCATTTATGCATATGCATATATGCCTGCAACTCATTTGTTGAAGAGCTGTAGCTTCATCTGGATAGGTATAGGAGGTCAATTTTGTGAAAGGGACAGTCTACTACAACATTTGTATTGTTTAAAAAGTTAGATAACCCCTTTATTACCCATTTTGCACAGCCAACATGGTTATATTAATATACTGTTTACCTCTGTGATTACCTTATATCTAAGCCTCTGCAGACAGCTCCCTTATCACATGGCTATTTATTATCTATTGACTTGCATTTTAGCCAATAAGTGCTGTGTCCTGCACAACTCCACAGGAGTGAGCCCACTGTTATCTATATGGCACACATTAATTACAAGTCTCTTGCTGTGAAAACCTAATAAAAAAGCATGTGATAAATAGCTGTATTAATAACATTTTTTTTGGTGTAGACCGTCCCTTTAAGTATTTAACACCTTTAAACACTTAGGACCCAATGATCTAAAGGTCTATGGGCTGGTGACATTCTTTAACCCCTTAAGGACACAGCTCCAGTTTGCTCAATGGTACCAAAGAATACACATGAAAATATTGTATTGTTTAGGTGTATCAATTTTCACCAAAAATCGCATTTTAACAAAACCGTAAAAAAATACTATGTAAATTGCACAAGAATAAATTGTATTAAATATGGACATCATAAATCATAATTTAAGTACACTGGGTGTGCAGAAAAAAACATAGAAATTCGTACTTATACATACAGGGGTCGATCCGATATAAAGCGTCGCCCGCAAAAGCCGGCGACGCCAATATTTACGCTGATTTGGTATCCTATATACGGCGTAACCTAGAAGTTACGCGCGTATATTTCTGCCGTCGCCCGTAGTTTTTTGGGCCATAGGCAGGTATACCAAACCAGCGCAGTTTGGTATCCAATATGCAGCGTAAGGACTTACGTGGCGAAAATGGAGAAAACTTACTCCATTTTCACCTCGCCACAAAAAGCAGCCGTAGTAAGCCTTACGCTGACTATTGGAGCCCCGTAACTTCCTAAACTGGCTGCTAAAATAAACCTAACACCTAACGCATGCGCAATGTCTATGTCCCTGTCAACCGCGATCTGCTAAAATAAACCTAACACCTAACGCATGCGCAATGTCTATCTCCCTGTCAACCGCGATCCCCCCCCGAAATCCCTAATAAAGTTATTACCCCCTAAACCGCCGCTCCCGGACCCCGCCGCCATCTACATAAACTAACCCCCTACTGTGAGCCTCTAAAACCGCCGCCATCTACCTTATCTATCCCCTAATCTGACCCCTTACACCGCCGCCACCTATATAAAAATGATTAACCCCTAATCTAATCCCCCTATACCGCCGCCATCTATATTAATATTATTAACCCCTAATGTAAGCCCCTTATACCGCCGCCATCTCTATTAAAATGATTAACCCCTAATTTAATCTACCTACCCCGCCGCCAGCTATATTATCTATATTAACCCTAAGTATATTATAGTTAATATAGGTATTACATTATATATATTAACTATATTAACCCTAATTATATTAGGGTTAATATAGTTACTATAGTATTTATATTAACTATATTAACTCTATCTAACCCTAACTAAATTTATATTAAATTAATCTAATTCATTTATAAACTAAAATATACCTATTTAAATCTAAATACTTACCTATAAAATAAACCCTAAGATAGCTACAATATAATTAATAATTACATTGTAGCTATGTTAGGGTTAATATTTATTTTACAGGTAAATAGTTAATTATTTTAACTAGGTATAATAGATATTAAATAGTTATTAACTATTTAATATCTACCTAGTTAAAATAATTACCCAATTACCTGTAAAATAAATCCTAACCTAAGTTACAAATACACCTACACTATCAATAAATTTAATAAACTACAAACATCTATCTAAAAATACAATTAAATTAACTAAACTAAATTACAAAAAAAAACAAACACTAAATTACAAAAAATAAAAAAAAGATTACAAGATTTTTAAGCTAATTACACCTATTCTAAGCCCCCTAATAAAATAATAAACCCCCAAAATAAAAAAAAATCCCTGCCCTATTCTAAATTAAACAAATTTCAAAGCTCTTTACCTTACCAGCCCTTAAAAGGGCCTTTTGTGGGGCATGCCCCAAAGAATTCAGCTCTTTTGCATTCAACAAATACAATCCCCCCCCCCCCATTACAACCCACCACCCACATACCCCTATTCTAAACCCACCCAAACCCCCCTTAAAAAAGCCTAACACTACCCCCCTGAAGATCTCCCTACCTTGTCTTCACCACACCGGGCCGAACTCCTGATCCGATCCGGGCAATGTCTTCCTCCAAGCGGCAAAGAAGAATTCTTCCTCCGGCGATGTCATCCTCCAAGCGGCAAAGAAGAATTCTTCCTCCGGCGACGTCTTCCTCCAAGCGGCAGCAAAGTCTTCATTCTTCCGGCGGCATCTTCAATCTTCTTTCTTCTCTCCGCCGCCGCGGAGCATCCATCCCGGCCGACTGCTGAACTTGGAATGAGGTACCTTTAAATCACGTCATCCAAGATGGCGTCCGCCGAATTCCGATTGGCTGATAGGATTCTATCAGCCAATCGGAATTAAGTTAAAAAAATCTGATTGGCTGATTGAATCAGCCAATCAGATTCAAGTTCAATCCGATTGGCTGATCCAATCAGCCAATCAGATTGAGCTCGCATTCTATTGGCTGTTCCGATCAGCCAATAGAATGCGAGCTCAATCTGATTGGCTGATTGGATCAGCCAATCGGATTGAACATGAATCTGATTGGCTGATTCAATCAGCCAATCAGATTTTTTTAACTTAATTCCGATTGGCTGATAGAATCCTATCAGCCAATCGGAATTCGGCGGACGCCATCTTGGATGACGTCATTTAAAGGTACCTCATTCCAAGTTCAGCAGTCGGCCGGGATGGATGCTCCGCGGCGGCGGAGCGAAGAAAGAAGATTGAAGATGCCGCCGGAAGAATGAAGACTTTGCTGCCGCTTGGAGGAAGACGTCGCCGGAGGAAGAATTCTTTTTTGCCGCTTGGAGGATGACATCGCCGGAGGAAGAATTCTTCTTTGCCGCTTGGAGGAAGACATCGCCCGGATCGGATCAGGAGTTCGGCCTGGTGTGGTGAAGACAAGGTAGGGAGATCTTCAGGGGGGTAGTGTTAGGCTTTTTTAAGGGGGGTTTGGGTGGGTTTAGAATAGGGGTATGTGGGTGGTGGGTTGTAATGGGGGGGGGGGATTGTATTTGTTGAATGCAAAAGAGCTGAATTCTTTGGGGCATGCCCCACAAAAGGCCCTTTTAAGGGCTGGTAAGGTAAAGAGCTTTGAAATTTGTTTAATTTAGAATAGGGCAGGGAATTTTTTTTATTTTGGGGGTTTATTATTTTATTAGGGGGCTTAGAATAGGTGTAATTAGCTTCAAAATCTTGTAATCTTTTTTTTATTTTTTGTAATTTAGTGTTTGTTTTTTTTTGTAATTTAGTTTAGTTAATTTAATTGTATTTTTAGATAGATGTTTGTAGTTTATTAAATTTATTGATAGTGTAGGTGTATTTGTAACTTAGGTTAGGATTTATTTTACAGGTAATTGGGTAATTATTTTAACTAGGTAGATATTAAATAGTTAATAACTATTTAATATCTATTATACCTAGTTAAAATAATTAACTATTTACCTGTAAAATAAATATTAACCCTAACATAGCTACAATGTAATTATTAATTATATTGTAGCTATCTTAGGGTTTATTTTATAGGTAAGTATTTAGATTTAAATAGGAATATTTTAGTTTATAAATGAATTAGATTAATTTAATATAAATTTAGTTAGAGGTGTTAGGGTTAGATAGAGTTAATATAGTTAATATAAATACTATAGTAACTATATTAACTATATTAACCCTAATATAATTAGGGTTAATATAGTTAATATATATAATGTAATACCTATATTAACTATAATATACTTAGGGTTAATATAGATAATATAGCTGGCGGCGGGGTAGGTAGATTAAATTAGGGGTTAATCATTTTAATAGAGATGGCGGCGGTGTAAGGGGCTTACATTAGGGGTTAATAATTTTAATATAGATGGCGGCGGTGTTAGGGGCTCACTTTAGGGGGTTATAGATATAATATAGCTGGCGGCGGGGTACGGAAGCGGCGGTTTAGGGGTTAATAACTTTATTAGGTTGCGGCGGGGTAAAGGAGCGGCGATTTAGGGGTTAATAACTTTATTAGGTTGCGGCGGGGTAAAGGAGCGGCGGTTTAGGGGTTAATAGCTTTTTTATTGTTAGGCTAGTGAGGGGGGATAGCGGATAGAGGGTTAGACAGTGCGGGCTATGTTAGGTAGGCGTGTTAGACAGTGCGGGCTATGTTAGGTAGGCGTGTTAGACAGTGCGGGTGTTTTAAACTTTAGTCAGGTTTTATAGGCGCCGGCAGTTTCTAACGTGCCGCAAGTCACTGGCGACGCCAGAAATTTGTACTTACGCAGATTTCTGGACATCGCTGGTTTGTGAGACTTACGGCACGTTAGCATCTGACGGCGACTTATATGGGATAGCTCGAGTTGCGAGCTGAAACTGCGGGCGACGCCGGTTCCCTCGCTTGCGCCGCAAACTGCGATCTATATCGGATCGCGCCCACAAAGTGTAATTTTTTAATATGTATACTAGTCGATAAGCATGCCCAGAGGGCAATCTAATTATTTTTTAAACTACAGATGTAGAAACAACCTATTTTGTAACTCTTCTTTTATATAAATATTTAAGCTACAGGTGTAACAATACTATAATTTGAATGGACTACTGTCTTAAATATATCAAAGATATTTTCTATATAATAAACTACAGATATAGCGACACTCTAATTAGACGAACTACTGTCCTAAATAAATACAAAATGTCTTTAAACCTATTTACCCTATTAACCCCTAAACCGCAAAATGACTACATCGCAATAAACCTATTTACCCTATTAACCCCTAAACCGCAAAACCCCTACATCGCAATAAACCTATTTAACTTATTAACCCTTTAAAACGCCAAAACCCACAACGCAAATAACTCTTTAAATAACTAAGTACAGTACACTAACACCCCATTAAATAAACCCAAATTACCTAAACTAATACATTCTAAAGTTACAAAAAATAAAAAAAATTCTCTGCCATTTACAAAAAATAAAAAAAGGCTAACATTAAAGAAAATAAAAAATCAAATGACCAAATTTAACAAAATTAAACCTCATCCCTATGAAAATAAAAAAGACCCCCCAAAATAAAAACACCCCCTACTCTAAGTATAAACTACCAGTAGCCCTTAAAAGGGCTTTTTGCAGGACATTGCCCCAAGATAATCAGCTCTTTTACAAAAAATATACAAAGTCCCACCTAATATTAAATCTCCCCACCCCCTCAAATAAAAGAACCTAACACTAAAAAACCTAAACTACCCATTGCCCTGAAAAGGGCATTTGTTTGGGCATTGCCCTTAAAATGGCATTTAGCTCTTTTTCTGCCCATCCCTAATCTAAATAAAACAACCCCCCCCAAAAAAACCTTAAAAAATCCTAAATCTAACCCCCAGGTTGGTACTCACAGTTCCTGAAGTTCGGCGGAGAAGGTCTTGTTCCAGCCGGTGAAGTCTTCTTCCAAGCGCAACCTCTTCTTCTTCCAGGAGCATCCTGCGCAGGGCGGAGCTGAAGACTGAAGACCGCGGAGCTGAAGATCGGCGACACTGGAACTGAAGACAGGCGACCGCGGAGCCATGGAGCGTGGAGGATCCTCTTCGTACGATCTCCGCCGTACACTGAATAGTGAATTCAAGGTACGCGATTAAAGATGGCGTCCCTTGAATTCCTATTGGCTGATTTGATTCCTATAGGATGAAAGCTACTCAAATCCTATTGGCTGTTTAAATTAGCCAATAGGATGAGATCAAGTGAAATTTTATTGGCTATTCAAATCAGCCAATAGAATTTCACTTGCTCTCATGTTATTGGCTAATTTAAATAGCCAATAGGATTTGAGTAGCTTTCATCCTATTGGCTGATTTGAATTGGAAGAATCAAATCAGCCAATAGCAATTCAAGGGACGCCATCTTTAATTGCGTACCTTGAATTCACTATTCAGTGTACGGTGGAGATTGTACGAAGAGGATCCTCCACGGTCCATGGCTCTGCGGTCGCCGATCTTCAGCTGTTCCTGGAAGAAGAAGAGGTTGCGCTTGGAAGAAGACTTCACCGCCTGGAACAGGATTTTCTATGCCGGACTTTAGGAACCATGAGTACCAACCTGGGGGTTAGACTTAGGATTTTTAAGGGTTTTTTGGGGGGATTTGTTTTATTTAGATTAGGGATGGACAGAAAAAGAGCTAAATGCCCTTTAAAGGGCAATGCCCAAACAAATGCTATTTTCAGGGCAATGGGTAGTTTAGGTTTTTTAGTGTTATAGGTTATTTTATTTGGGGGGGTTTGGTGTGTGGGTTTTACTGTTAGGGGGGCTTTGTGTATTTTCTTGAAAAAGAGCTGATTATCTTGGGGCAATGCCCTGGTAGTTTATTCTTAGAGTAGGGGGTGTTTTTATTTTGGGGGGTCTTTTTTATTTTCAAAGGGATTAGGTATAATTTTGTTAAATTTGGTAATTTGATTTTTTTTTTCTGTAATGTTAGCCTTTTTTATTTTTTGTAAACTTAGTTTTATTTGTTTTTTTTGTAACTTTAGAATATATTTGTTTAGGTAATTTGGGTTTATTTAATTGGGTGTTAGGTTAGGGGGTATTAGGTTAGGAGTTGTTAGGTTAGGGGGTGTTATGTTAGTGTACTGTACTTAGTTATTTAAATAGTTATTTGCGTTGTGGGTTTTGGCGGTTTAAAGGGTTAATAAGTTAAATAGGTTTATTGTGATATAGGGGTTTTGCAGTTTATGGGTTAATAGGGAAAATAGGTTTATTGCGATGTAGGGATTTTGCGGTTCAGGGGTTAATAAGTTAAATAGGTTTATTGTGATATAGGGGTTTTGCAGTTTATGGGTTAATAGGGAAAATAGGTTTATTGCGATGTAGGGGTTTTGCGGTTTAGTGGTTAATAGGGTAAATAGGTTTATTGCGATGTGGGTGTTTTGCGGTTTAGGAATTAATACTTTGTGTAGGATTTTTTTTGTTATATTTCGTGCGGGCTGTGTTTTTTTTTTTAATACTTGATGTGGGCGGTTAGTTTTTTTTAAAAAATACTTTAATGTGGGCGATTAGGTGTTGCTTTTGTAATGCTCCGTTCGCCTTCTCTGCATCCCGGTGGATTCCAAAAATGGCAGGGTTTCTGAATTCACCTGGATGCAGCAAAGCTGCATCCAGGTGAATTCTTTTGTCCTCGCGCTGCCAACATTCCATTGAGGATGTGTGCGCAACTGCCGTCGGCGACGGATATTACAAATGAAATTATAGTATAGATCTGATAGATGCTTTTCTCAATTATACTTAAGTCTGCTAGTATTGACCCTCCAGCTGAAGTGTCTTCCCTGCTACGGTTACAGTTCACTTCATTTTATATATAGCCTCTTTCTCCAGAGGGTCCAGCACTAATATTCTACAATTATATAGCTAAGACATGACATAGTGAATGGCTTCTGAAGGTTCTGGAACTTGGGTTTAAAGGGACACTAAACCCAATTTTTTTCTGTTGTGATTCAGATAGAGCATGCAGTTTTAAGCAACTTTCTAATTTACTACTATTATCACATTTTCTTCATTCTCTTGGTATCTTTATTTGAAAAGCAAGAATGTGAGTTTAGATGCCGGCCCATTTTTGGTGAACAAGCTGGGTTGTTCTTGCCGATTGGTGGATAAATTCACCCACCAATAAACAAGTGCTGTCCATTGTTCTGTACCAATAAATGGCTGGCTCCTTAGCTTAGATGCCTTCTTTTTTAAATAAAGATAGCAAGAGAATGAAGAAAATTGATAATAGGATTAAATTAGAAAGTTGCTTAAAATTGCATGCTCTATCTGAATCACAAAAGAAAAAATTTGGGTTCAGGGTCCCTTTAATAATCTTTAAAAGGGAGCAATATAATGATTTTTGCTTGCCTCTGCATAGTAAGTAACTTATTGTAGTCCAATAAAGCTGAAACTTAGGCAAGTACAATTAGTTGTTGTTTTTTAAATTTACCTTACAGTTCATTGCATTCTGCCATTTTCACACACAGGGATTTAGGGTTGCATAGATTGAACACTTATGAGCAAATTAGAAAACAAATAAGGCTCAAGTGTACAACTAATGCTGATAGGACTTGTCAGATGTTGGTTGAGATTGGAAACTAAAAATATGTGCCCAAGAACCTAGAAATCTGATGCAACTGAAAAGTAGAAACACTTGAAAAATCGCAAATGCAGAAGATTCAAGCGAGGGAGAAGTGGTTTTACTTTAAAAATAGTGCAGCGAAAGCTGAATGCTGCGTTTTAGAAAACTTGAGATGTCACGTGTGTCAAAGCTGTGTTAACCCTTGGCTCCCAGTGGCAAATTTAACACATAAACTCTTTTGCAATTTAAAGGACATACACTCAAAACTGAAATGCACATCAATGCTCCTAATAAAGGTTATGTCTGAGTAATTTCTATTATATTGCACAGAGCATATGTACATATACCTTGTACACCTGCTTGCACACACCACACCTGCTCATAGAGCATATATTGCATTGGTAATTATTTGATGTATGTTATCACTGATGAATGCACACTGCCATTTGCCAGCATAGTATTAGTATAGCATAGAATGCACAAAGCATATGTATATATGCTCCGTATATAGTAAAATATTACTGAAAAAATTGTAACTTTTACTAGGAGCATTTTGATTATAGATATGTATTGGAAAATATGTCTTCAAATTTATAACCAATTAAATCCTATTCCCCAACTTAAAAAAATTACATTAACTAGCTACTATTGCTGCACTTATTATTTAAGAGCGTTTGTTGCTGTAAAGACACGCCTTTGTACCACTGAAGTCTTATACAGGATAAAGGTACATTTGTGTTGTATTTAATGCTCCTACTCGTGCGTTAACTCAGCTAGAAGTATGCTTTTTGCACGCGTTGGGTAGCGCTTGTATTACAAGTAATAAAATGTGTTTTCTGATCATGCACTAACCTGATGCGTGCAAAAAGTCAAGTTAGGTTATCGCGATCGCGTTAACATAATTCCCATAGAAGTTAATAGAGCAAAAACGTTGGGGAAAAAACTAACACCCTACTCGCATGCAAACCTGATCTAATATTGTCAAGTGTGCTAATCCGACATGAAAATACTAATATTTTACATTCCAATGTTCTTCACATAGCAGAATATGTTCTATTCATTCATAAATACATATCTTTTACATATATCTGATAGTATTTTGGTACAATACATATATATATATATATATATATATATATCTATATATCTGAATATACTGTATTTTATAGATGATTATAATAAATATATACAGATATATATAGGAATATCTATTTATAAATAGAACATATTCTGTTATGTGCAGAACATTGGAATGTGAAATATTTACAGTAAATACACAGTATAACACTTTATTAAATATGAATATAATTATGCTTTTTTCATGTTTTCATCTACTTGACTGCAAAGGGCTCCAATGCACTTATATACAGTATATGCCTATGTGTTAGTACATATGTATTTATGTGTGATATATGTGTACTTATGTCTGTAAATACATATTGGCGCTTTATAAATAAAGAATAATAATAATATAAATAAATAAATACATATGTACACACATATATATACAAATATATATATATATATATATATATATATATATATATATATATACTGAATCCAAATAGTGCACTCTCACTTGCCAACCATAAACATAGACCAGGGTGCTTAAAGTAATATTCAATCAAGTCAGGTAATATGCACTCACTGGATTTAAGCACAGCACACTTTATTAGGCAGTGACTGCCTAATAAAGTGTGCTGTGCTTAAATCCAGTGAGTGCTTATTACCTGACTTGATTATATATGTATATATATATATATATACATACACATCTCTCGACATGTATATGTATTGTATGTATCTGTATGTTAAAGCCTTTTGCCTGCATTTTTATTTCTGAGACCTCATATCTTAGAGCCCTTATCATTTTTTTGTGCAATACTTTTAAAAATAATTTTATTAGATAGAGTTTTTATGAGTGTAACTGTACTTTCTTATTTATTTTTTATGTGTTTTGTACAACTTTTTTGTTTTACGAAACAGTTAACCAGAGCGGTAATCATTTTAGCATAAATTAGCTTTTACTTTCAACTTGTAAAACGAACACTAAAACCGGTGCACGCACTCGCCATAAACCACTTTTTGCTTGCGCGTAACTGTTTTATCACATTTTATTATTGCACTATTGCTTGCATAAGAGTATGTGCTTCCTGCCTTAAAGGGGTTAAACACATAGTATAAGTAATCTCAAGAGCAGCAATGCACTACTGGCACCTAACTGAACACATCTGGTAAGCCAATGATCATTATCATTTATCATTTATTTGTTTGTATAGCGCTGCCAAATTCCGTAGCGCTGGGTTAAGAGGCATATGTTTATAGCAATCATTCCCCAGCTAGCTTCCAGTTGCACATTGCTGTTCCTGAGCCTCCATAGACCATAGATACCAAGAGAATTAACCCCTTCACTACTTAGACTTTCAGTGAAAAACTTGCCCAAATTACTGGAGATTTTTTTTAGCATTTTCGCTATCATTCCATTTTAACAGAAATAGAGCCTTTTTTTTTTTTTTTAAAGTACATTTTTTATTGAAGTTAAAGTGAAGATTAACAAACAAGATTCGCCTTTGAACAAATGTCACATCAAAATAAGTAATACATTGTCTGAAAACAAATATTATCGACAAAGCAAAATGAGCATGTAGAAATAAAATTACACATGAAGTCTAAAGATGGTAATAGACAAGCTTTTAGGCGAGGTAAAAAGAAACTTCATTTTATTTTATATTATGGGATAGTTGATCTCCACAATGCAAAAGAAAAGACTCTTTAAACTGTCAGGGTCATTGATATTAGCTTGTGGAGAATTGGTATAAGTATTGGCCACTCATGGGCCATAGTATATAAGGGGGGAGGGAAAATCAGCGGGCAAAAGCCGCTCAAAGTATAAGGGGGAGGTAGGGGGGGAGGGGGGGAGGAGCCCTCAAACAGCAGAGGAGGGGCTTATAATATATTAGAGCATTAAATGGGTTCTTCAACTGTTAAATAGCTACTGAAGGTAACGATAGGGTTACTTAAGACCCATTTCGGATGAGTCAGTAGAACTTATTACTGCCTATGTAGAGCAGGAAAATCAACTATAGAATAATGGCTTATTAGGAGTTTAGTATACTGTGCAATCGTACAATCCATAGGCACAATGAAAGTCAGGTACAGGATTGCCCCTACCTATTACGTTCCATAGATGCACATATGAGGGGACATTATCAATGCAATAAGTACACGTGTATGAACAGTTTATAAACAACAGTGGGCAATCCACAAAAACCTTTCCACATTCTGTAATAGTAGACCTTATTGTATGTTTGGCTCTTTACATCTCCCCTTGTCGCCTGATAAGTGTAGCAGGGGATAAGTAATATAATAAGGTTACAACACCAAGTAACTCCCATCTGGCCAGCTATATATCATGTGAAGTAGATCACATGCAACAGATTTAATAGCTGTATACAATATCTAAATAGGTAAATAATTAAAATATTGAGTGTAGAAAAACATCATCAACTAACTATTGGAAATTTGATTATATTTCAGCTAAACCAGAGTAGTTATGAGAGCTTATAAAACTTTTAGGGGACCGAGCATGGTTGCTCTTCATATATTAAAGTTAACCTTCTAAATAGGGAGAGTAAAAGAACGAGTCTCAATCTTGGGTCCATTTTTAAGAAATAGGATCTTGGTGGGGATATGCCTCTAAAATATTGGTCGGCTAAATATAGACATAACACTCAGAATAACAATATATTAACTTATGTCTCTCCTCTGAAGCAGGTAGGTTATGGTCTGCTCCCCATCAAAGCATTGGTTGTTAAATGTGCCAAAGAGAAAACATTGGGAGAGTGAAAATTAGAGCTTCCTAGTCACAAAGGACCAAAGAGCAGTAGTCCCAACTCCGAAATGAATCAGTCTATTGCAGGGTGGAGTTTGAATCTAGTGATGGGGTCATCTTGGATAGATACTGCCGAGGGGCCATCTTGCGGACCCCTGGGGGAAGCTGATTCCACGACGGGGCCTCTGCTCTCAAATCTCCAGAAAGGGTTTTAGAAGAAGAGGTTGGAGGTCTATCTGGTAAAAAATCCCATTTCAAGAGAAGGTTTCTGGCTTGTTCCGGGGATGTGATAATGTGTTGCAGATCATCTTTGGTTACAAAAAGACGTACCGGAAAGCCCCACCTGTACTTAATGTCCTTACTCCTGAGTATTCTAGTAAAGTCCCTGTATGCCCTTCTTTGCTGGAGGGTGTGAGGTGAGAGATCAGGAAAGATTTGTAGAGTATTGAACTTTGTGGGGGTCAGTGATCCTGAGTTAACTGCTCTAAGGAATTTTTCTCTAAATGTGAAATAATGCAGTCTCACCACCACATCTCTCGGTTTGTCATTCGAGATGGCTCTCGGTCTAACAGCTCTGTGGGCTCTATCGATGAGGGATTCAGGATCTTTCAAAGGTCCCAGCGCAGCTGTAAAAACTTCTTGCAAGTAGGATTGTAAGTCCTTGGGGAGAACACTTTCAGGGATGCCCCTTAGGCGAACATTGTTGCGCCTGGAGCGGTCCTCCAGGTCTGCAAGTTTGGACTCTAATACTGAGATTTGGCCTGCTAGGATTTCCGAGTAAGAGATAAGGTTGGTATGGTCAACTGAGAGGTCCTCTTGCTTACGCTCCAAAGTGTCGGTGCGCTCACCAATTGCGGCAATGTCTTTTTTTCAAGTCAGAGCATGATTTATCAAACCTCTTGCAGATGGATTCATGGTGTGAGGTCAGCATGGTTTTTATCTGGATCATCATTGTTGTTATTAGCGTTGGCAATGTCTGCCAAGCTTGCGGGTTGTGAGGTGGTTGAAGATTCTCTCTCAATACTGGGCTCTGAGCGGCAGGTTGAATCAGAGAGGTCATCTTCTGAGCATTGCTCCTGTTCTCTACGGGATTGCTGGAAATGTTCTTTCATTGTTCTTTTCGGACCTGTGGGGCCTTTCGATTTTCTTCTTTGAGCCTGCGACATAGCTCCTTAAGGTAGATGTTGTGAACAGTCAACGTGGGAGAAAATAGCTGCCTCAGGTGTAGGTTATGGGAGCAAACAAATGTTGACAGAAATGTTCATACAGATTTACTATATGCTAATAAAAAAATTTCTGCAAGCGAAGATAGAATTAACCCAGTTAGTAAATTGTCTCAGGAGTCAGCAGTATTCATAAATATTCTTATTACTTCTGGGGATTCTGCTCTGAAGGTTTCTCACCTTTCTATTGTTGTCTGGAGTTGCTTTAGATATATGCCAGCAATAGTATCTCTGCGTGGGATTTTTAGTCACTGGTTGCTGACAGCTATACAGTTCAGTACATTTACCCAGCAATGGAGAGCAATGATTGCTGCAACATAAAGATAGACTCTATAATTAAATTTGTGGGCACAGTTCTATGGAGAATGAGGATGTTATGTCACTTAGCGCTGCCACGTTTAAGCTGTTTGAGTAGTGTTAATCTGAAACCCTTTTATTTGTCAGCTTAGCCTAGCAGCGTGGAGCTATGAGTGAGGCAGAGGCTAAAGAGTGTATTTTCACTGAAATAGTCAAATGTATATATTTCGCATACCAATATATCTTTTATAACTTTTTAAGGGATGATTATAGTCAACTTTCTCACCTCTCCTCAGTCTTCCTGGTTTAATGTAAAGGGAGGTTCTTGCAGCTGGAATGTTGAGTATGTATAAGCAGAGATGCGGCCTCCCAGGCCGCAAGATGGCGATTATTTGCGCCAATTTCCTTTTGCCTTTTTATTATTTTATTCAGTGCGGTCCATCTCTCAGGCAGCCCCCCTGTCGGTTACTGAGCCCAGCTTGATCGCAGCCGCAACCGGAGTCTCCCCTGATGCTGCCCACAGTGAAGGTATGAGCCCACAGAGATCTGCGCGCTGATAACTACAGCGCTACACTGCTTCCCGGATTACAGAGCTGTTGCAGAGCTGCCGCGCCAGAGCGGGGCCCCGACTCTCCGGCAGCAGAGTTATGGGTCCGGGAGAGCAGCCGTGGGCCAGTACAGGTTAAGTAGGGAGGCGGGTGTGCAGCACTTACAACTCCCTAGTGGGTCCTCAATTCTGCTTGGGTATTACGGTCAGGCTTATGAGGATGATCTCTCCCATCCAGGGTCCAGTGTCAGAAACAAAAACGTCCAATTGATCACCACCTCTGTGCCCCCCACTCATATAGGATGTCCAGTATATATAATAGCCTATATAGGGAATTTAATAAATCTAATTTTTGGCCCAAACTAGATATCTATGGGAGAGCTCTTGTAAGATGTGTCTCTCCTGTTTGACGGTTAGCTCCGCCCCCCGAAATAGAGCCTTTTTTTATTTACCTGTCAAAACTATATATACATTTTTAAGTAGCCAACCCAAGGTATTGATCTAGGCCTATTTTGGTATATGTTATTCCACTATTTCAATGCACCATGCTTTTTATTATTCCTGGCAGTTAAGGGGTTAATTAGGTAGCTTGTAAGTTTAATTTTAGCTTTAGTGTAGAGATTAGCCTCGCACCTGATACTTCCCACCCCCTAATCCTTACCTGATCCCTCTCAAACAGCTCTCTTCCCTCAACCCCCCCCCCCCCCCCTCCGGTCACCACCATCTTAGGTACTGGCAGAAAGTCTGCCACTATTAAGATTTAAGGTTTTTTTTTTTTATAATTGCTGAAGGGAGAATTCCCCCCTTACCCTCCAACCTCCCTGATCCCTCCTAAACAGCTCTCTACTCCTCCTGACCTATCTATTATTCACCATCTTAGGTACTGGCAGCTGTCTGCCAGTACCTATAAATCCCTTTTTATACATTTTTATTTTTTTTATTTTATTTTCTGTAGTGTAGTGGTCCCCACACCTCCCAACGTACTGTGATCCTCAGTTAGGGATACCCCACCCACCACCACCCTTTTTCTGTAGTGTAGCTGCCCCATCCCTCCCTGTCCCTTTATTTTTATTTTCTGTAGCCTAGGGCCCTCCCACTCACTCCCTGCTGGGCCACCCACCCGTCTCCTGGATTACCTCCCAAACCTCCTGTCGGCACCAGAAGATGATCGGTACACACAAAAGTTTCATTTTGACTTTCATGCCTCTTCAACCCTTTAGCTACCAGGAATTTCAGAGAACTTGCCCAAAAGACCAGAGAATTTTTAGCATTTTTGCCATCACTACATTTAAAAAGAAATTGAGCTTTGTTTTCGTTTTTTATATATTTATATATTTTTTTAGTAGACAACCCAAGGTATTGATCTAGGCCCGTTGTCATATATTTCATGCCACTGTTTTGCTGCCAAATGCAACCATATTAAAAATAAACTTTTTCAAAAACTTATGTACATACCGCTTATGCAGTCATAACACAAATGGTTGTACACGCTTTTCTGGGATCCCCTTTAATCAGGCATGGCTTTGACATTGGCCACTAATTGTAGCTGAGCACCACACTCCTGAAAATCCCTGGAAGTGAAGGGGTTAATCAGGTAGGTTGTTGGGTTAAGTTTAACTGTATTGTAGAGCTTACCCTCCCAGTTGATACCTCCCACCCCCTGATCCCTACCTTATCCCTTCTAAACAGCTCTCTTCCCTCCCTTAACCTCACTGATCACCACCATCTTAGGTACTGGCAGACAGTCTGCCAATATGACATTTTAGGGCATCTTTTAAATAAATGAATAATTCTTTATTATTAATTTTTGCAGTGTAGGATCTCCATCTGACTTTTCCACCTCCCTGATCCCTCCCAAACAGCTTTTTAACCCCCCCCCAACTAGTGTCTGCCAGTACGCAGTTATATATATTTATGTATAATTTTTATTTATTTATTAATTAAATTTTTTTTTTTATTTATTCATTTTAAAAAAATAGTAGTAGTAGTGTAGCACCCACCATCTCCCTCCACACCTCCCCTCCAGGCGATCATTCTGTAAGGCCTCCCTCTCATTATAATTTTTCTATAGGTAATGGATCCCTCCCCCCTCCATGGAAAACATTTTTGTAGCGTAACGATCCCTCACCCACCTGTCCCTCTCCAGTGATGGGCCGCCCACCTGCCTTCCTCTTGACACCGCTAGCCGATGCAGGCAGGGAAATATGAAAGCAGATGCTTTCTCCCTCTGGCTGCAGTCTTAGCTGTCAGAGCTGATAGGTGGGACCACAACATGAGGGAGTAGGTTGGATGTAGATACTACGTCAACAGAGTATGCTGGTAAAAGTACCCTGTGACATAGTAGCTACGTCCAAATTGCTTAAGAGGTTAAAAGGATATGAAACCCCAAAGTTTTCTTTTGTGATTAAGACACAGCATAAAAAAAATTAGTAAAAAGGTTTCCAGTTCGCTTCTGTTATCAAATTTTGTTTTGTTCCCATTATATTCTGTGTTGAATAAATACATAGGTAGGCGTCTATAGCATTTTATGGCAGGGAATGGTGCTGCCATCATATTGCTTTAATGTTTGTTTGTTTGTTCATTTTAAATAATTTAATGTCTTTAAATACCCTATGTAACTAAGGCCTAGATTTAGAGTTTGGCGGTAGCCGTGAAAACCAGCGTTAGAGGCTCCTAACGCTGGTTTTAGGCTACCGCCGGTATTTGGAGTCACTCAAAATAGGGTCTAACGCTCACTTTTCAGCCGCGACTTTTCCATACCGCAGATCCCCTTACGTCAATTGCGTATCCTATCTTTTCAATGGGATCTTCCTAACTCCGGTATTTAGAGTCGTTTCTGAAGTGAGCGTTAGAGCTCTAACGACAAAACTCCAGTCGCAGAAAAAAAGCAGGAGTTAAGAGCTTTCTGGGCTAACGCCGGTTCATAAAGCTCTTAACTACTGTACCCTAAAGTACACTAACACCCATAAACTACCTATGTACGCCTAAACTGAGGTCCCCCCACATCGCCGCAACTCGATTAATTTTTTTTAACCCCTAATCTGCCGACCGCCACCTACGTTATACTTATGTACCCCTAATCTGCTGCCCCTAACACCGCCGACCCCTGTATTATATTTATTAACCCCTAACCTGCCCCCCTCAACGTCGCCGCCAGCTACTTACAATAATTAACCCCTAATCTGCCGACCGCAAAGCACCGCCACCTACGTTATCCTTATGTACCACTAATCTGCTGCCCCTAACACCGCCGACCCCTATATTATATTTATTAACCCCTAATCTGCCCCCCTCAACGTCGCCGACACCTGCCTACACTTATTAACCCCTAATCTGCCGAGCGGACCTGAGCGCTACTATAATAAAGTTATTAACCCCTAATCCGCCTCACTAACCCTATCATAAATAGTATTAACCCCTAATCTGCCCTGCCTAACATCGCCGACACCTAACTTCAATTATTAACCCCTAATCTGACGACCGTAGCTCACCACTACTATAATAAATGGATTAACCCCTAAAGCTAAGTCTAACCCTAACACTAACACCCCCCTAACTTAAATATAATTTACATCTAACGAAATTAATTAACTCTTATTAAATAAATTATTCCTATTTAAAGCTAAATACTTACCTGTAAAATACATCCTAATATAGCTACAATATAAATTATAATTACATTGTAGCTATTTTAGGATTAATATTTATTTTACAGGCAACTTTGTAATTATTTTAACCAGGTACAATAGCTATTAAATAGTTAAGAGCTATTTAATAGTTACCTAGTTAAAATAATAACAAAATTACCTGTAAAATAAATCCTAACCTAAGTTATAATTAAACCTAACACTACCCTATCAATAAATTAATTAAATAAAATACCTACAATTACCTACAATAAAACCTAACACTACACTATCAATAAATAAATTAAATACAATTCCTACAAATAACTACAATTACATAAACTAACTAAAGTACAAAAAATAAAAAAGAACTAAGTTACAAAAAATAAAAAAATATTTACAAACATAAGAAAAATATTACAACAATTTTAAACTAATTACACCTACTCTAAGCCCCCTAATAAAATAACAAAGACCCCCAAAATAAAAAAATGCCCTAGCCTATTCTAAATTAATAGAGTTAAAAGCTCTTTTACCTTACCAGCCCTGAACAGGGCCCTTTGCAGGGCATACCCCAAGAAAATCAGCTCTTTTGCCTGTAAAAAAAAACATACAATACCCCCCCCAACATTACAACCCACCACCCACATACCCCTAATCTAACCCAAACCCCCCTTAAATGAACCTAACACTAAGCCCCTGAAGATCTTCCTACCTTGTCTTCACCTCAACAGGTATCACCGATCCGTCCTGGCATCCGGTGCTGAAGAGGTCCAGAAGAGGCTCCAAAGTCTTCCTCCTATCCGGCAAGAAGAGGACATCCGGACCGGCAAACATCTTCATCCAAGCGGCATCTTCGATCTTCTTCCATCCGGTGCGGAGCGGGTCCATGTTGAAGCAGCCGACGCGGATCCATCCTCTTCTTTCTGCAGCTCCCGACGAATGACGGTTCCTTTAAGGGACGTCATCCAAGATGGCGTCCCTCGAATTCCGATTGGCTGATAGGATTCTATCAGCCAATCGGAAATAAGGTAGGAATATTCTGATTGGCTGATTCCATCAAGTTCAATCCGATTGGCTGATCCAATCAGCCAATCAGATTGAGCTCGCATTCTATTGGCTGTTCCGATCAGCCAATAGAATGCGAGCTCAATCTGATTGGCTGATTGGATCAGCCAATCGGATTGAACTTGATTCTGATTGGCTGATTCCATCAGCCAATCAGAATATTCCTACCTTAATTCCGATTGGCTGATAGAATCCTATCAGCCAATCGGAATTCGAGGGATGCCATCTTGGATACCTGTTGAGGTGAAGACAAGGTAGGAAGATCTTCAGGGGCTTAGTGTTAGGTTTATTTAAGGGGGGTTTGGGTTAGATTAGGGGTATGTGGGTGGTGGGTTGTAATGTTGGGGGGGTATTGTATGTTTTTTTTTACAGGCAAAAGAGCTGATTTTCTTGGGGCATGCCCCGCAAAGGGCCCTGTTCAGGGCTGGTAAGGTAAAAGAGCTTTTAACTCTATTAATTTAGAATAGGGTAGGGCATTTTTTTATTTTGGGGGTCTTTGTTATTTTATTAGGGGGCTTAGAGTAGGTGTAATTAGTTTAAAATTGTTGTAATATTTTTCTTATGTTTGTAAATATTTTTTTATTTTTTGTAACTTAGTTCTTTTTTATTTTTTGTACTTTAGTTAGTTTATGTAATTGTAGTTATTTGTAGGAATTGTATTTAATTTATTTATTGATAGTGTAGTGTTAGGTTTTATTGTAGGTAATTGTAGGTATTTTATTTAATTAATTTATTGATAGGGTAGTGTTAGGTTTAATTATAACTTAGGTTAGGATTTATTTTACAGGTAATTTTGTTATTATTTTAACTAGGTAACTATTAAATAGTTCTTAACTATTTAATAGCTATTGTACCTGGTTAAAATAATTACAAAGTTGCCTGTAAAATAAATATTAATCCTAAAATAGCTACAATGTAATTATAATTTATATTGTAGCTATATTAGGGTTTATTTTACAGGTAAGTATTTAGCTTTAAATAGGAATAATTTATTTAATAAGAGTTAATTAATTTCGTTAGATGTAAATTATATTTAAGTTAGGGGGGTGTTAGTGTTAGGGTTAGACTTAGCTTTAGGGGTTAATCCATTTATTATAGTAGCGGTGAGCTCCGGTCGTCAGATTAGGGGTTAATAATTGAAGTTAGGTGTCGGCGATGTTAGGGAGGGAAGATTAGGGGTTAATACTATTTATGATAGGGTTAGTGAGGCGGATTAGGGGTTAATAACTTTATTATAGTAGCGCTCAGGTCCGCTCGGCAGATTAGGGGTTAATAAGTGTAGGCAGGTGTCGGGGACGTTGAGGGGGGCAGATTAGGGGTTAATAAATATAATATAGGGGTCGGCGGTGTTAGGGGCAGCAGATTAGGGGTACATAAGGATAACGTAGGTGGCGGCGCTTTGCGGTCGGCAGATTAGGGGTTAATTATTGTAAGTAGCTGGCGGCAACGTTGTGGGGGGCAGGTTAGGGGTTAATAAATATAATGCAGGGGTCGGCGGTGTTAGGGGCAGCAGATTAGGGGTACATAGGGATAATGTAAGTTGCGGCGGTTTACGGAGCGGAAGATTAGGGGTTAATAATATAATGCAGGGGTCAGCGATAGCGGGGGCGGCAGATTAGGGGTTAATAAGTATAAGGGTAGGGGTGTTTAGACTCGGGGTACATGTTAGAGTGTTAGGTGCAGACGTAGGAAGTGTTTCCCCATAGGAAACAATGGGGCTGCGTTGGGAGCTGAATGCTGCTTTTTTTCAGCTCAAACAGCCCCATTGTTTCCTATGGGGGAATCGTGCACGAGCACGTTTTTGAGGCTGGCCGCGTCCGTAAGCAACTCTGGTATCGAGAGTTGCATTTGCGGTAAAAATGCTCTACGCTCCTTTTTTGGAGCCTAACGCAGCATTTTTTTGGACTCTCGATACCAGAGTTAATTTTATGGTGCGGCCAGAAAAAAGCCCGCGTAGCGTTAACAACCCATCTACCGCCAAACTCCAAATCTAGGCCTAAGAGAGTGCAATACATCTACAAATATGACCCTGCAACTATTTGCAATCTGAAGCTAGAAATGCAACAGTAGTGGGCTCTTTAGAATCATGGATTTGTAATTAAATATATACTTAATATAAGCAGCTTTTTGTTGACCTCCATAACTTACAAGACACTCAGAAGAAGAGTTCCCAAGAGATTTGGCCAGTAAATTACCATTACACTCAAACAATGAAAGGAAAATAAATATGCAAATGAGATAGAAGCTCCAGATACAACATAGCATCTTGCAAATGAGCCTATTCTGTACACATCAGGCAACAATAGCCCTATTATTCCACTGTACTTTCCTAAACATTCTATCCAAGGGAAGGAATTTCAAGAATTTTCTTTTTCAGTCTGGCATACATTTACTTATTTGTGGTTGATGCTACTAAACTGTCATTGAAATGTATTATTACTAATGAACATCTGAGAAATAAGCTATCAAATATATTAATATTATTTATTTATATTTTATTTATGTAAAGAAAGACAGTCATATATGGTTATTACATGAATTCATGACAAATGGTAAAATAAAGGAAACTGGTAGATTGTTGATGAAATTGAGATTTTGAAGCTAGATACAATTGAGAATATTATCCCTAAACACTACAGAGAGTCAGGGTAAAGATACACTAGACAGATAAATATGGAGATTGCATTGTAAATGGATTAAAATGGGAACATGCTGTTGAGCAAACAGGAAATATATGCTGCAGTAGAACATCTGGGAGAGTAAATGGAATAGATTTTTTGTTGTGAAGAAAAATTGAGACATTTAATTTCTAGGTGAACCATAAACACAAGATTGATATAAAGACATTTAGAGGAAGGTTTGCAGTGTCAATGCCTGAACAGAAATAACACTCAAACTTGAAATGCATGTGAAGCCATTTCAATTATGAAAATAAACATTGTTCCAATAGTAAAAGTGATCACTGTTTAATTCATAGATTTTTATGTGTAAAGAGCATATGTACATATGCCCCTGAACCTGCTGTGATAGCATATATTGTTTGGCTGATGACCCAGTTTGCATTAGCTCTAATAACCATGTGCCACTAGAGAGTCAAGCACGTTCACATGCATTTCAACTTTGAGTTTTATGTTCCTTCAAAGCAGGAACCAAATAATGTTTAGTCGCATATACACTAGATTTTAGGTCTCCAGGAAGAGATTATGGGGTAAATTTATTAAATATTTAGTGTGTGTGAGGCACTAGGCTGTGCTCACCTTGCCTTTCTACGGTTACTGTCTCCTTCCTAGACAGTTTTAAAGTAGGGAATAAATTAGAAAATATAGTGTAGAGGCGCTTACAGCTGTGGGTAATTAGTCCTAAAAACTAGATCTGTTTTTCATATATATCTCTACAAAACTTCAAGTTGGATCGCAGACTTTATAGCAATAATTGTGTGCTTAAACTTTAAATAATAATCTCTTTACCAACAGGGACAAAATATTGCATGAAAAAATATTTATTACAATTTTATAATACACATACCTTAGTAATACTTTTCACATCACATTTATACTCTCATCCATAAAAAACACTTAAAAAACATAAATATCCTAACTAGTATTCCAAATTGTGATATTGTCTTAAAAACAATGTAGCTATATATGCAAAACAATTAATAAATACAAGGAAAGTCTCAGTATTTACTCCAAATCTTGTGGAGTACGTTTGGCAACGGCTAATAATTGACTTTTCTGGCCATGGTTTTAAATTTGTATTCTCTTTAAGTCTTTTGCGTTCAGAACGACTCTTTTAAATATTCAGGTGCAGTCTTTTATCAGATCCCCAAGCCTTAGGGCACACGGAGTGATGTTCCTTAATTTTGCAATAAATAGTAAATGTTACCTTCAAATTTGAATGTTGTCAGTCCAAAAAAGCACTCTTACCACCTTGGTTCAAAATCTGCTCGCTGCTCTCACTCGCAGGTCTCGGCAGATACAGCTTCACACTCACCGGGATTCTTCACGCTGCTAGCTTAGCGTCTGACGTCACCGGTTACCCTCAGCTGTGGAATGTATTGGATTCCGATGTACTTGCGCAAGTAATCTTTTTCTGGCGGTCCTCCGACTTTACACTCTGCTCTTAGTACTCTGTACGCAGAGGTTCCTCGTGCTCAAAACCTTTTTCTCCTATCTGCAAATTATACCAAGTGTTCAGTATTCAGTATTTCTACGCGTTTCACCCACTTAAACCTGGGCTTTCTCAAGATACTGTTTACACTCTCACCTGCTTCTTAAATACCTGTTTTTAGATCCGGTGCAGATTGGAGCAGATTGTCTTCCTCTCCCAAGGCTTCATTTTGTGGGAACCTTATGTGTTTTTTTGCCATTGAATGCCAAACTTTTTCTTCAGTATTTGGAATTTTTGATTGCATCAAAATATATATATTATTTCTATCCTTATTTTCCACATATAACTATATGAAACAGTATATTCAATTTCTCACTATGTTGTATGTCTAAAAATAAATTTATAAATAAATAGCTATCAAAACTCATTCAACCACATATTGAATTAAAAAACTCACAATATCATATACAATTACAAGTTTAGAAAGTTTAAAATGGATTTAGTGATTTTAATAGATACATATAAAATATTCCTATAAAACTTATATAGTGTAACAAAATACATCTGATCTTATCCACAAGGCTTTATCCTTTAAGCTACTTTGGCACCTATTAAAAAATGTTCCTCATAAAAATATATAAAAATCTATGAAATAAGTGAGAATATATAAAAAAAATTATATAAAAATATATATATAGAGAGAGTTACTTTTATTGCACTTCTATATTCTATCTATCCATGAATATCCAATATTTTCTTCAGGGCCTCTTATTAGAACAAATTAGAAATTTAAAGCTAAAATTTAAAAAAAAAAAATTAAAATTAAAATGAACTAAAGGATGTTCCTCATTAAAACACTTATATTGCACTACAAGGTGTACCTATCTACATACTTCATTCTCAGAGGAGGCTAAATTTTTTTTAAAAATTAAAATTTAAAACTAACTAAAGGATGTTCCTCATTATAACACTTATATTGCACTACAAGGTATACCTATCTACATACTTCATCTTAGAGGAAGCTAATAATAAACTTCTATAATTTATAAGAATGGTGTGATTTTTATTTCTGAATTAAGCCCATGGGGATACAGTGAATTAAAATTGTAAATCATTTCTGCTTCTTTTCTTAAAAGTTTATTTTCATAATTCCCCCCCTCTCCAATCACTTTTCACTTTACATAAACCCCAGAATTTAAAATCTTTGAGATTATTTTGGTGGACTTCTCTAAAATGTTGGAAGAGGTGGGTTTCTAGTTTCCCCTTTTCAATATTCCACAAATGCTCCCTCATTCTATCCCTGAGCATTCTAGTAGTTTCTCCTACATAGACCATATCACAAGAACACTGTATCGCATAAATAACCCCCTTGCTATTGCACCTAATAGTATCCTTTATCTCAAAGTCTATATTATTCCTTGGGACTCTAAAGATTTTCTTTTTTGAGCTGTATTTACATGATCTACACGTTACACAAGGGTAGAATCCCCTTAACTCTTTCCCCCATAAATCTTTATCTTTACTTAGACCCCCTTTGTTTCTCTTAAACTCGCTCGGTGCCAACATTGTTTTCAAATTCCTTGTTTTCTTATACACTATTTTGGGGTAGGGTGGAAGTTTATCCCCTAATATTGGGTCATTTTTTACTATATGCCAATGTTTGCGGAAGATTTTCCTAATCGTGTTGTGATTATCACTAAATTCTGTTACAAATGGTATGCTGAAGTCCTCTGTTTGTTGATTTTTTATTTTATAGTTGAGGAGTGAGGCCCTATCTGTATTTCTCGCTCTTACTACTGCTTGTTTTATATTTTCCTCCTTGTAGCCTCTATCTTTAAATTTTTTCTCCACAGTTTTTATTTGTTCTTCAAAATCTTTTAGCTCTGTACAATTTTTTCTTATTCTGAGGCTTTGGCCTACAGGTATATTGCTCTTCCATTTGGAATAGTGGCAGCTAGTGGCATGTATATAGTTGTTCGCATCAGTGGGTTTAAAATATGTTTTAGTGACCAATTTATTCCTATCCGCCACTATCTCCAGATCTAAGAATGATATATTCTCTCGACTCATTTGGTATGTAAAAGACAATCCCCTATCGTTGTTGTTCATTAGACCAAAGGTGTCCTTAAGTGATTCTTCACTACCATTCCATATAATGAAAATATCATCGATATATCTTTTAAATAGCACGAGATTCGCACCGAGCTCCGCATGGGATAGGAAACTACGTTCCCACTCTCCCATAAATAAATTAGCATAGCTCAGTGCGAATCTCGTGCCCATCGCGGTTCCCTCAACCTGTAAGTAATACTTATTATCGAATGTAAAATAGTTGTGTTCTAGTATAAACCGGATACATTCTAGAAGGAATTCTTTTTGTTCTTTCGGTATATCTTTATCCCTCTCCAGAACACAGTAAATTTATTAAATGTCGAGCGGACATGATTCACTATAGCGAATCATGTCCGCTCAACATCACTAAATGCCGACGTCTAGATGAAAGCATATGTTGCTCCAAAATTTATACATATCTTTCTACTTTAAAGGGATATTCCAGCCAAAATTGGAAACCACGTGGGTGCATTTCTGTATTGATCATAAGAAATTTTGTAATATACATGCATTAGCAAAAATGCTTCTAATAAAAGCTATAGCTGTTTCAAAAGTGTATTTAAGTATGCACCGTGCACCAGCATTTTAAACACAACACTTGTTTGAAGAGCCTAAGGTGCTTGTACCATCTGGTAATGACTTAATTTGCTAATTGCTGACATGATACAAGCCCCACTGATGATCTGAGCAGCTGCATTTTTTAAATGTGTATGCAGTGAAAATATCTAGCTAAGCTTCACATGCATGTGCAGAGAAAAATGTTAACACTAAAACAGTGATAACTCTTAATAGAAGCATTTTTGCCAATACATGTATATTGAAAATATGTTTCTATTCAAAGATGCAATAAATCTATGTGTATTTATATTTTGACTGGAATGTCCCTTTAATGGTGCCCTCACAGATGTGCAAGTTACCCATGCCCTCCCATACCATGCCAGACGCTGGCTTTTGGATCTGACACTGATAACAGCTTGGCTGGTCCTTTCCTCTTTGGCCCGGAGAACACGATGGCTGTTTTTACCAAAAACTATTTGAAATGTTGACTTGTTGGACCACAAAAACGATTCCACTGTACTGTTGGCCATCTCAGATGAGACTGAGCCCTATGAAGATGGCGGCGCTTCTGGACAGTGTTGATGTATGGCTTCTGCTTTGCATAGTAAAGCCTTAACTTGCATCTGTGGATGTAGTGGTGAATAGTGTTGACTGACAAAGGTTTACCAAAGTATTCCCATCAGGATATCCATTACAGACTCATGATGTTTTCTGAGACAGGGATGTCTGAGGGATCAGAGATCACGCGCATTCAAAAGTGGCTTTCAGCCTTGCCCTTTATGCAACGATTTGACCCGATTCCTTGAATCTTTTAATTATATTTTGTACTGTAGAAGGTGAAATGCCCAAAATCCTACCGATTTGTCTTTGGGGAATGTTGTTCTCAAAGTGTTGGATTATTCTCTGATGCACCTGTTGGCAGATTGACGAGCCTCAAGCCATCTTTGATCTTAAAGGACTAGTCCTTTTTTTGGAGGACCCTTATATACTATGATTACATAATTGCCTCATCTGTTTCACATCACCTTCTTATTTCAATTTGTCACATCGATATTAGTCATAAATTGTCTATGTTCCAAATTTTGTGGAACGTGTTGCAGTCATCAGATTTGAAATAAGTGTATATTTTCAAAAATACATTAAATTCACAAAGTAAAACATCAAATAATGTGTTTCCAATGTAGTACAACTTTCAAATTATTCTTTTTATTTTTTTGCATTTTCCATACTGTGCCGACTGTTTTGGATTTGGGGTTGCACTTATATTGTATATATGTAATTACAGACATATATACAGGGAGTGCAGAATTATTAGGCAAGTTGTATTTTTGAGGATTCATTTTATTATTGAACAACAACCATGTTCTCAATGAACCCAAAAAAACTCATTAATATCAAAGCTGAATAGTTTTGGAAGTAGTTTTTAGTTTGTTTTTAGTTATAGCTATTTTAGGGGGATATCTGTGTGTGCAGGTGACTATTACTGTGCATAATTATTAGGCAACTTAACAAAAAAAAAAATATACCCATTTCAATTATTTATTTTTACCAGTGAAACCAATATAACATCTCAACATTCACAAATATACATTTCTGACATTCAAAAACAAAACAAAAAGAAATCAGTGACCAATATAGCCACCTTTCTTTGCAAGGACACTCAAAAGCCTGCCATCCATGGATTCTGTCAGTGTTTTGATCTGTTCACCATAAACATTGCGTGCAGCAGCAACAACAGCCTCCCAGACACTGTTCAGAGAGGTGTACTGTTTTCCCTCCTTGTAAATCTCACATTTGATGATGGACCACAGGTTCTCAATGGGGTTCAGATCAGGTGAACAAGGAGGCCATGTCATTAGATTTTCTTCTTTTATACCCTTTCTTGCCAGCCACGCTGTGGAGTACTTGGACGCGTGTGATGGAGCATTGTCCTGCATGAAAATCATGTTTTTCTTGAAGGATGCAGACTTCTTCCTGTACCACTGCTTGAAGAAGGTGTCTTCCAGAAACTGGCAGTAGGACTGGGAGTTGAGCTTGACTCCATCCTCAACCCGAAAAGGCCCCACAAGCTCATCTTTGATGATACCAGCCCAAACCAGTACTCCACCTCCACCTTGCTGGCGTCTGAGTCGGACTGGAGCTCTCTGCCCTTTACCAATCCAGCCACGGGCCCATCCATCTGGCCCATCAAGACTCACTCTCATTTCATCAGTCCATAAAACCTTAGAAAAATCAGTCTTGAGATATTTCTTGGCCCAGTCTTGACGTTTCAGCTTGTGTGTCTTGTTCAGTGGTGGTTGTCTTTCAGCCTTTCTTACCTTGGCCATGTCTCTGAGTATTGCACACCTTGTGCTTTTGGGCACTCCAGTGATGTTGCAGCTCTGAAATATGGCCAAACTGGTGGCAAGTGGCATCTTGGCAGCTGCACGCTTGACTTTTCTCAGTTCATGGGCAGTTATTTTGCGCCTTGGTTTTTCCACACGCTTCTTGCAACCCTGTTGACTATTTTGAATGAAACGCTTGATTGTTCGATGATCACGCTTCAGAAGCTTTGCAATTTTAAGAGTGCTGCATCCCTCTGCAAGATATCTCACTATTTTTGACTTTTCTGAGCCTGTCAAGTCATTCTTTTGACCCATTTTGCTAAAGGAAAGGAAGTTGCCTAATAATTATGCACACCTGATATAGGGTGTTGATGTCATTAGACCACACCCCTTCTCATTACAGAGATGCACATCACCTAATATGCTTAATTGGTAGTGGGATTTCGAGCCTATACAGCTTGGAGTAAGACAACATGCATAAAGAGGATGATGTGGTCAAAATACTCATTTGCCTAATAATTCTGCACTCCCTGTACATATATAAACACATAAATACATATGTGCATACACACACATATATATATATATATATATATATATATATATATATATATATATTTATATATATAAGTGCATTGGGGCCTCTTGCAATCAAGTATTTGTTTCCTTTTCTCTTAGTCTAACATCACAAGGAAGAAATGGCGTAATAAAAAGGTGCATTGCTCACAAGAACAACTTACATTCAGAGGTCACAGCTTTGCAAACTGGGAAAGGCTAGAGGGCGGGGTTGAAAAAATCCCTGAGAGCCAGTCACTGCTGCACTGCTGCTTTGCTCTGGATGGACGGTGTTAAGGAAAACTTACATAGTGCAGCCAGAGTAAAGCTCTGTTTTAAAAGAACAGTCTAATGTGGAGTAGTGTTGGAAAGTGAACGTGGTAACAGTTCCTCATTTTCTGCGATGACATATCAGATTACAGCATGTTCTGCCTTTTGGGATCACATTTACTTAAGTGCGCTAACCAGACATTAAATTTTAATATTTCCCTTTCCAGTGTTCTCACATAAAATATGTTCTATTTATTTATAAACACCTACAAAAAATATATATATATATATAATTTTTCTGTAATATATATATATATATATATATATATATATATATAAAAATAGCAAAAAGAGAATTAAAGCAATTGGTGCCAAAAAAAGTGGTTAAAAAGTGAATTTTTATTTGTGTAGTCACACAATTAAAACATGGGGGTAATACAAAAAACAAACAGTTTAGGCAACGAATATGAGCACATAGTAAGTTGCTGACATGTTTCGGCACACAGCCGTAATCATAGCTAAAGAGTACACCTGTTACCAAGTTTAAGTACCCTACCTCTAATTCTAATAGGTTAAAAACAAATATGCTCAAGTTAACTCATTGAGGTAATGTATCCAACCTTGGGATTGTAAACACAGCCTTGTTTAATAGTATAAGTGCCTAATATTCAAACATGAGCTTGTATAACACTAAGCCAAATGTCTATACCTACCTATATCAATATTATAACCAATATATAGAAAAAAGTATTGATTTAAATTTTAAAATTTTAAACCATGTCCTCCTAACTCGATTTTAGTTAGAAAAAATCTTTTACATTAATGGTATAAGGTAATAGCTGATAGTAGGGACTTGGAGATAAATTTCAAATTTTAAATTTTAAGTTTTAAAGAGAACTTATAATACGAGTGGTATATATGGATACCTGTTAATAATAATTAGTGGAAATTAAAAGTATGTTTATCCTTCATTCCACCTATAGATAGAATGCAATTTTACTAATCTATAGATAAGTGTTCATTTATTATTTAAGAAAATAAACACAATTTAACCTTAAATTCATATAGTTTGGAGAAGACATAATTCTTATTATTTCTTATTTCCAATAATTAATAAGATCATATTCTGAGTTCATTCCTTGGGGAACTCTTGTCCCAAGCTTAAATATCCAAAACATCTCCCTCTTGCCCAGCATTTTATCCCTATCACCTCCCCTAGGAGGTGTATTCACCTTCTCTATTGCTTGCCAACGAAAGGTAGATAGGGATTTATTATGCTTTTTAGCAAAATGCTGGACAAGAGGGGTAGTAGCTGTACCTGAGCTGATTGTAGATAAATGGTTTCTCATCCTTGTATTTACGTCATTTGAGGTGAGACCTACATATTGTATGGAACATTCAATGCACGTGATAACATAAATCACATAGGGAGTAGTGCAGTTCAGGCAGGATTCTATCTGGAATCTCTCACCTGTACTTGTGGATTGGAAGCTATCTGTGAAGAAAGCAAATTCACACGGTCTGCATGATCTCTTCCCACATCTGAACATGCCTTTATGTTCTAACCATGTACTTTTTGGTATGTTTCTAGAAATACAGGAGGGCGACAGAAAATTTCCCAAAGTCATACTAAACACACTATCAACTTACTTGAAAGTGAAAAATGGGAGAAAGAGATCTATAGATGGGTCACAATTGATGTAGCATCTCTTTATTCCTCAATCCCACATGATAAGGGCGTGGAGGCCATTATGTATTTTTTGAATAATTTTACTGATTTTTCTAAAGAACTTACTGAATTTGTTGAGAGGGTCACTATGTATCTCCTGACACACAACTACTTCAAATTTGAAGATAGGTTTTATCTCCAGAGGTGTGGGACAGCAATGGGCGCAAAATTTGCGCCATCATTCGCCAATCTCTATATGGGATGGTGGGAGCTGTCCCACATCTTTGGAGATCAAAACACGTTTAAGGCTAATATTGTGTTTTACAGGAGATACATAGATGACCTTCTTTTAATCTGGAAAGGCACCACAAGAGAACTGGAGAGTTTTGTCACTAAGATTAATGACAATGAACTAGGTTTAAAGTTTACCTTTGAACATAACAGTGAAAACATTTCTTTTTTGGACCTCAATATTAAAGGAAATGATGATGGTTCAATAACATGTGACACATATCGTAAACCGATAACTCGGAACACACTGTTGCACGCCAAAAGCTGCCATCCACCGCATGTCCCTTTTGCAGTTGCAAAGGGACAGTTCGTTAGACTTAAGAGAAACTGTACGGAGGAGGCAGCTTTTGTCAGGCAAAGCACTGAACTAAGACAACGTTTAAAGGATAGAGGCTACTCAGACAAAGTTCTTGACAGAGCAGAACAACAAGTAGCGAGACTAGACAGAAAAAAGCTTTTGAGTAATAACACACAACAGGATCATACTAAAACGTCTAAAACAAATGGGTCATATTTTGTCACCGAATACAGCGCCCAATATGGTGACATCTGTAGAATTGTTAAAAAACACTTCAAATTACTAGCTGCTGATGATCATCTTACAGAGAGTGTAGAATTAGGCCTGAAATGCTCTTATAGAAAATGTAAGACTTTGGGAAATTTTCTGTCGCCCTCCTGTATTTCTAGAAACATACCAAAAAGTACATGGTTAGAACATAAAGGCATGTTCAGATGTGGGAAGAGATCATGCAGACCGTGTGAATTTGCTTTCTTCACAGATAGCTTCCAATCCACAAGTACAGGTGAGAGATTCCAGATAGAATCCTGCCTGAACTGCACTACTCCCTATGTGATTTATGTTATCACGTGCATTGAATGTTCCATACAATATGTAGGTCTCACCTCAAATGACGTAAATACAAGGATGAGAAACCATTTATCTACAATCAGCTCAGGTACAGCTACTACCCCTCTTGTCCAGCATTTTGCTAAAAAGCATAATAAATCCCTATCTACCTTTCGTTGGCAAGCAATAGAGAAGGTGAATACACCTCCTAGGGGAGGTGATAGGGATAAAATGCTGGGCAAGAGGGAGATGTTTTGGATATTTAAGCTTGGGACAAGAGTTCCCCAAGGAATGAACTCAGAATATGATCTTATTAATTATTGGAAATAAGAAATAATAAGAATTATGTCTTCTCCAAACTATATGAATTTAAGGTTAAATTGTGTTTATTTTCTTAAATAATAAATGAACACTTATCTATAGATTAGTAAAATTGCATTCTATCTATAGGTGGAATGAAGGATAGACATACTTTTAATTTCCACTAATTATTATTAACAGGTATCCATATATACCACTCGTATTATAAGTTCTCTTTAAAACTTAAAATTTAAAATTTGAAATTTATCTCCAAGTCCCTACTATCAGCTATTACCTTATACCATTAATGTAAAAGATTTTTTCTAACTAAAATCGAGTTAGGAGGACATGGTTTAAAATTTTAAAATTTAAATCAATACTTTTTTCTATATATTGGTTATAATATTGATATAGGTAGGTATAGACATTTGGCTTAGTGTTATACAAGCTCATGTTTGAATATTAGGCACTTATACTATTAAACAAGGCTGTGTTTACAATCCCAAGGTTGGATACATTACCTCAATGAGTTAACTTGAGCATATTTGTTTTTAACCTATTAGAATTAGAGGTAGGGTACTTAAACTTGGTAACAGGTGTACTCTTTAGCTATGATTACGGCTGTGTGCCGAAACATGTCAGCAACTTACTATGTGCTCATATTCGTTGCCTAAACTGTTTGTTTTTTGTATTACCCCCATGTTTTAATTGTGTGACTACACAAATAAAAATTCACTTTTTAACCACTTTTTTTGGCACCAATTGCTTTAATTCTCTTTTTGCTATTTCAATATTATATCAGGAATAAGCATTGGTGCTCAGTGGTTTTAGTAAGCTCCATATGATACCCCTAAACTAGCGTGGACAGCTAGACTTCCCATTGGATTATTACACACCAGCATATCCCAGCCAAGGGATTCGCCTAACCTCATTGGCTGACTCTCGACACGTGGTACGCCAC
This sequence comes from Bombina bombina, assembly GCF_027579735.1. Lineage (NCBI taxonomy): Eukaryota > Metazoa > Chordata > Amphibia > Anura > Bombinatoridae > Bombina > Bombina bombina. The sequence continues at coordinate 1,188,615,682 of NC_069500.1, forward strand.
ACACGCAGAGACGCAACGACAGCGTCCTTCACAGCACTGCCAGCCGACGGATTTTGTAGAAACAAGTTTGGATCGGACTGAGAGTGGGCTTTAAAAAGTGAGGATTCGAACGGATTCAAAGTGTCGGGCGTTCCTTGGGAGCAGTGGTAAGTGGGCACAACCGCATAGCGGTATAATCACACAGACAGCTATGGAAGCAGTAAGATTGTGAGATCTGTAAGACCCACAGCTGCTATTAAAAGTTTACCTGATAAATAGGAAACGACCAGTGAACGCTTGATACACCTGTTTTGGGACTGTTCATCCATTTATACTTTTGTGTTTGTGGATTCTTTGGAAGTGCTTGGGCGATCGCTATTAGGGGTCAAATATAATAAGACTATTTTCTAATTGTTTAAATTGTTATACTAGAGACGCATAAAAAATTTCCTTCGCTTGTATATATATATATATATATATATATATATATACATAGATGATTATATATAGGTATATATATATATATATATATATATACAGATATGTATAGGAATATCTATTTAAAAACACTAAGAACATATTCCATTAAGAACATTAAAATGTGAAATATTTACAGTACATACATTGTAAAACACTTTATTAAATATGAATGTTGCATAAATATGATTGTGTATGTTTTCAGCTACTTAACTGCAATGCACTTATATATACTATATATATACAGTATATATATATCTATGTTTTTATATGTGTGTATATATGTCTGTGAATACATATATACACATATAAATACATATGTACACACATATAAACAAATATATACTATATATATATATATATATATATATATATATATATACATACACATATACATCTTTAGACATGTATATGTATATATCACTATGTTAAAGTCCTTTGCCTGCCTTTTTTATCTGACACCTGAGACCTCATAGCTTTGAATAGAGCACTATTTAGCTTTTTTGCTCTCGTGCTAACCCTTTTCCCCCATAGAAGTCAATGGAGAAAAAAAGGAGGAAAAAAACCCCACTTGCACACTAATCTGAACACGTATTCAACCGACATGAAAATATGAATATTTCACATTCCAATGTTCTTCACATAGAAGAATATGTTCTATTTATTCATAAATACATATTTCTAAATACCTATATATTGCCCTTTGCCTGCCTTTTTTGTTTTTGAGACCTGAAATCTTTGAACCCTTATAACTTTTTTGTGCGATATTTTTTAAAATAATTTGTATTAATGTTATTATGAGTGTAACTGTATTGTGTAATGTATTTTTGATGTGTGACACTTTTGTGTTTCGCAAAACAGTTAACCAGAGTTCTGAGGTTGCACTAATCTGATGCACGTTAACTTCAATTATACTCAAGCGATCACGTTTACTTTCAACTTGTAATACAAGCACAATTTAACTTGCATGCAAATTAACATAAAAAAACCTAATATCGCTTGCACTCAAACTATATTGCTCCACCCGTTATCTGGCCCATAACGTTGTAATGCAATTTTTTAAAAATAATTTTTATTAGATGATGTTATTTTCTGTATTTTTTTAATGTATTTTGTGCAACTTTTTATTTGAGCGTAATAGTTAGCCAGAGTTTTGAAGTCGCGCTAACCTGATGTGCGTTAAATTCAATTGCGCTCAAAAAAACGCATTTACTTTCAATATATGCGCTACTTTGGACGCTTGCAAACACCGGCGATAAAGCCCTAAACCTCTTATTGCTCACACGCAACTGTTAGCGCGCCACTCGTAATCTAGACCACAGTGAGAGGATTCTGTTTGATCTATCGCAAAAGTATTCTGCAAAACTCTACAAGGAATTTATTAGACAAAAATGTGGATAGCCATTTCAACTAGACACTGCTCAAGGATTTGTATGGATTAGGTTGCCTTTTAATGCCACCTAGAGGGCTTATCCTGAACTGCAAATCTAAACATAAACTACTATGGCATTACATAAATGGTAAATAACATTAAGATTAAGGGTCATATTTATCAAGTTCCATATAGAGCTTGATGCCCCGTGTTTCTGGTGAGCCTTCAGGCTCGCTGGAAACACAAGTTATGAAGCAGCGGTATAAAGAGCGCTGCTCCATACCCTGTCCGCTTGCTCTGAGGCGGCGGACAGACATCGCCAGAAATCAACTCGATCGAATACGATCGGGTTGATTGACACCCCCTGCTAGCGACCGATTGGCAGCAAATCTGCAGGGGGGGCATTGCACCAGCAGTTCACAAGAAATGCTGGTGCAATGATAAATGCCGACAGCGTATGCTGTTGGCATTTATCTATGTGCAGCGAACATGATCTGCAATATAAGATCATGTCCGCTCGCACAATGATAATTTGGCCCCTAAATTGACGTGTAACAACACATTTATATAAAGAGAAACAAAGTGCATTATAGTCTTTCAAAATACAACACAATTGATTAAAAGTTGCTCTCATTAAACCTTGTAAGGATATTAAGAGCATATAGTGATAACAGCAACAGGATCAACTTTAGATCATACGGTAGAATTCCACATAGGTAAGAGATACCCCTCATCTATAATGTGTTAAGAGAAGATAAAAGAGGAACTAGTACAATGCCATCAAACACCACAATAAAGTCCAATGGAACACACTGAGAATTGAAACTGGATTTTAAGATATAAAAAATAATCCCCCTGAAGATGGAGGTTAACATGTGGGGTTTTCTATTTTATAATTTTATACTTATCACTAGAAATACATTTCTATAATGAAGTGTTAATTGTCATCTGTCTCTTGTCTTTTTCAAAGAATTCTATCTTTGTTTTAGACACATGTAAGAGACAGATAATCTCTTTGCCATCCATAGCAAGGATAGTTTGTAAAAATAATCAAAATAACAAAAAAAACGCTTTTAAATGCACTGTTGTATCTGTATGTATTCTCTATGTTAAAATGCTTTGGCGGCTTTTTTTTTCTAACACACAAGATCTTATATCTTTGAGCCCTTATAACTTTTTTGTGCAATATTTTTTATTAGACAGTGTTATTATGAGTGTAATTGTACTTTGTAATGTATTTTTAATGTGTTTTGTGCAATTTTCTAGTTTCGGAAAACAGTTAACCACAGCTCTGAGATCGCTGTAAGGGTTGAAGCGTAAATCTCAATTGCGCTAGTGCAATTGTGATTTAGCTGAACTTGCAATATCAGCGCAATTAAAAATGCTTGCGAAAGATGAAAACGCTTGTGCAAAACTGTTTGCGCCTCACTTGTTATCAAGCCCTTAAAAGATAAGGAAAAATCCCAGAACTAAAATAAATGGATTAGAGGAATGAGGTAGTTCAGGAACGAAATCAAAGATAAGTCCAGCATACTTGTAGCAGCTGTGTAAGCTGCAGGGGAGACTGCAAAACCCCCAATATAGATAAAAATCTCAAAGATGCAGCAGCACAGTGTGAAATAACCGTTTATTGGCACAAAGCAAAAACCACAACATTTCGGGTGTTACCCTTTAATCATGTGTGTACACCATCATTATTTACAGGTTTATATAGACAGGTAAATCAGGTGATAATTACCTGTAGCTAATGCCATAGCACCACCTAGTGGAGCTACATATTAATACAATTAAAAAAATTAAACCAAATCATTGTAAAATGACATATTAAATACATAGGTAAAGCATACCAAAGGAGTATAACATTTTTTTTTTTTGTACAAGTTAACATTTAACAAAGTTTAGAAAAACACAGACCAGTACAGGTCTCTATTAAGGCCCTTAGGGTACATAGTGTCAAGTTTGTAGATCCAAAAAACGTCTCTCCTTTTTAACAAATTTTCCCTATTACCACCCCTTTTTGGCCTCAATACTTGCTCAATAATTTGAAAGCGGAGCTGGGAAACTTTAAGACCAGCCTGAGTAAAATGATAAGAGAGAGGGGCATCTAAATCTTTTTTCCTTATACTTGATTTATGTTCATCTGCTCACGGTCTCTCCTAGTGGTCTCTCTCACGTATAACAGGCCACACAGACACTTAATTAAGTAAATAACTGTTACAGGTATAAAGATATATCACATCTGCTAATAAAGGCTGTTACCCTTGCTTGGGTTGTTTTAGCTGTAGCAATATTAGTAAAGGCAGGGTCGGCTCCAGAACAAAGGAAATGGGGGGCATTTTTTTCACGAGGGGGCACGCATGTACAAAGCATGTATGAGAGTCAAAATACAAGCAGACCTCTTCTGGCTGGCTTATCCCCCACTATTAACATTTGGAGAATATGTGCTAAATCAATAGGTAAAAGAATAAACATAGATATTGACGGCAGATAAGAGCCATAGGCCCAGCAAGTCTGCCTGACCTTACCTAACAGTATAAACTTATCTAGTTCGTAGGATAGCCTTATGCTTGTCCCATGCATTTTTAAAGTCCCCCACAGTGTTTGTTGCTACTACCTCTTGAGGAAGTTTATTCCATAAATCAATTACTCTTTCTGTAAAGAAGTGCTTCCTCAAATTATTCCTGAATCTACTACCCTTTAGCTTGAGCTCATGACCCCTTGTTCTTGAATTTTCCATTTTATGTAAAATACCCACAGCCTCAGTTTTACTAAACCCTTTAATGTACTTGAACGTTGCTATCATATCACCTCTTTCCCTTCTCTCCTCTAAGCTATACATATTTAGGTCATTGAGCCTATCCTGGTAAGTTTTATTTTTTAGACCATGTACCATTTTGGTAGCCCTCCTTTGCACAGATTCAAGTTTGTTAATATCCTTCTGAAGATATGGCCTCCAGAACTGCACACAATACTCAAGATGAGGCCTAACTAATGATCTAGTGGCATAAGAACCTTACTATTTCTGCTGCAAATACCTCTACCAATACATCCAAGCATTCTGCTAGCCTTACTCGCTGCATTACTACATTGTTTACTAAGTTTTAAATCATCTGAAATAATAATTCCCAAGTCCTGTTCCTCATCTGTAACAGTCAGTAAAGTGTCATTGAGTCTGTAATTAACATTTGGATTTTTCTTCCCTAAATGCATTATTTTACACTTTGCTGTGTTAAACTTTAGATCCCAGTCGTTTGTCCAATCCTCCAATTGTTGTATATCACTTCTCATTTTGTCTACCCCCCCTGGAACATCCACTCTGTTGCAAATTTTTGTATCATCTGCAAAGAGACATACTTTCCCCTGTAGCCCTTTGCTGATATCGCAGATAAATATGTTAAACAAAACAGGCCCCAGAACTGACCCCTGAGGAACACCACTAGTAACAGCCCCCTCTGCTGAACGAACTCCATTTACTAAGACACTTTGTTTTCTGTCCTTAAGCCAGCATTCCACCCAGTTCACAATTTTTGAATCTAGACCAAGGAGATATAGTTTGTGAATTAGTTTATTGTGTGGGACGGTGTCAAATGCTTTGCTGAAATCTAGATATGCTACATCAACTGCTCCACCCTTGTCTAATACTTTTGTTACATAATCAAAGAAGTCAATTAGATTAGTCTGACATGATCTCCCTGAAGTAAAACCATGCTGATTTTGGTCCTCTAAATTGTTTGTCTTTATGTAAGTCATAATTCTTTCTTTTAAGAGGCTTTCCGTTAATTTCCCTACTACTGAAGTTAAACTAACTGGCCTGTAGTTGCCAGATTCTTCTCTACTGCCCTTTTTATGAAGAGGTATTACATTTGCTATTCTCCAATCATCTGGGACAGCTCCTGTTAATAGTGACTGATTAAACAGATCAGTTAATGGAACAGTTAGCACTGATCGAAGTTCTTTTAAAACCCGTGGATGAATATTATCAGGACCCACTGCCTTTTTAACATTTATTTTTGATAATGCTAACAAAACCTCATCCTCTGTAAAAAGATTACTGTTAAGCTTGTTTCTATTTTTCGTAGCATCCCTTAATGTAGACATTGTATCTTCACAATCTTTTGTGAAAACAGAACAGAAGTAATCATTGAGACAGTCTGCAATCTGCTTATCTCCTTCTATTAAATCCTATGCAGTGCACTAAAACAAAGCCATTAAACTTGAGACCCCCAGTGCAATAGCTCCTTAAAAACAATTCACCCCTTAACCACCATGATCCAAAACCCTTAAACTCATTCTCAAATCTCAATCATGTCCCCTAAACAGCCATGCAACCCAAACCCCCCAATGCAATTAACCCCTTTGTTTGCAATAGCGGTGAGTATATTAGGTTTTCAGGTAATTTTGTAGATTAGATTTAGCTATACCTGTTTCGCAATAACTAATGGATATCAGGCTACTTAATACAACCTATGTACTGTGAACCTATAAGAATATGATTGTATCATATAAATATAAGTCTATAAATGGCTACCGGCTTCTATCGGCGCCTAAAAAGTGCACTGTGATCTTAGGCCCGGCCTAAGATCACAGTGCACTTTTGAGGCGTCGATAGAAGCCAGTAGCCATTTATAGACTTATATTTATATGATACAATCATATTCTTATCATGGTCTATTGTTTAAGAAAATGAGTAACTCACGATAGTTAGGAACATTAATAGGGTTAAAGACAAGTCCAAAAAGTCTCTAATTAACTTCCAATTCCAAATAAGAGGTTAAGACACGGAGCTCCTTGCAGATGCGTGATGCAACCTCACAGTTCGGCAGCTAGCTCCGCCCCCTGCATGCAGCATTACATAACAATTCATTATTTTATTTATTATTTTTAAAGTGTATGATCATATCAATATTTTTTTGAGGGGGCACCCCCCCCCCCCCTTGGAGCCGACCCTGATTAAAGGGAACACTTTCTTTCATCCTTATACTGGTAAATCTTTTGGGTATTAATGGTTATTATACCTGTAACAGTACTTATGTTATTTACTTGATTAAGTGTCTGTGTGGCCTGTTAGACCACTAGGAGAGCCCGTGAGCGGATGAATGAACATAAATCAAGTATAAGGAAAAAAGATTTAGATGCCCCTGTCACTTATCATTTTACTCAGAATGGTCTTCAAATTTCCAAGCTCCGCTTTCAAATTATTGAGCAAGTATTGAGGCTAAGAAGGGGTGGTAATAGAGAAAATTTGTTAAAAAGGAGAGAAGTTTTTTTGGATCTACAAACTAAGGGCCTTAATAGAGACCTGTACTGGTCTATGTTTTTCTAAACTTTGTTAAAAAAATGTAACTTGTACAAAATAACACTTTTTTGTGATGCTCCTTTGTTCTGCTTAACTTATGTATTTAATTTGTAATTTTACTTTGATTTGGTTGAATTTTTTAATTGTATTAATAACTAGCTCCCCTAGGTGGTGCTTTGGTATTAGCTACAGGTAATTATCACCTGATTTACCTGTCTATATAAACCTGTGAATAATGATGGTGTACACACATGATTAAGGGGTAACACCCAAAACGTTGTGGTTTTTGCTTTGGTGCCAATAAAGAGTTTAGGAACAGCAATCACCAAGCAGCAAAGATACTGAGATACAGGACAGAGAGGAATCATAAGTATCCAAACAGTACTATGTATAAAGATAAAATGAATGCTTACCAGATAGTGCACTGAACAAATGAGAGCAAACTGTCCAATCTTTCACAGTACCAAAAGGGTTAAGCAGGAGAATGGTCACTTGGCAATGCAGGGTTCAGTAACAGGCAGGCAGTCCAATCGTTCACAGTAACATAGGGGTTAAGCAGTAGAATGGTCATTTGGCAAGCAGGGTTCAGTAAAAGGCAAGCAGTCGAAAATAATGCACAAAGCAACAGAGTATAAAGCACCCAGGAGAACACAAAGGTAAACCTATACTTGGACAGGGAAAGTAGGCAAATGAGGTACTTACATAGGCGCAGGTTCGTGCCAAGGAGGACACACAGGTGCACCCAGAGCGGCATCTTCAGCAATCTCTGTGACAACATTTCCCAGCAGCCATGGCAACGGACGAAGGAGCGGAGGCGGCAATCGCTGCATGCCGAGAACAATCCCCTGCAGCCATGACAACAGCCAAAGGAGCAGGATACTTTGAATCTTTTAATTATATTATGCACTTTAGAAGGTGAAATGCCCAAAATCCTATTCATTTGTCTTTGAGGAATGTTGATCTCAAAGTATTGGATTAATCGCTGACGCATCTGTTGGCAAATTGGCGAGCCTCAATCCATCCTTGCTCTTGAAGGACTAGGCGTTTTATGGCAGCTCAATATATATTATGATTACACGATTGTCTCACCTGTTTCACATAACCTTCTTATTTCAACTTGTCACATCGCTATTAGTCCTAAATTGCCCCTGTCCCAACTTTTTTTGGAACGTGTTGCAGTCATCAGATTTGAGATGAGTGTATATTTTCAAAAATACATTAAAATTAAATTCACAAAGTAAAAATAATGTGTTAATAATGTGTTTCAATATAGTACATGGTAAATTGAATTATTAAATTACTCTTTTTGTTAGTTTTTTTGCATTTTCCATACTATCCCAACTTTTTCAGAATTGGGATTGCAAATACAAAACACAAAAATGGACCGCACTCTCAGATTGGACAGGGTACACATCCAAATTCACTGTGAATCCAATAGCCCTGAATACTTACAAATAGCTGCACATTTTCCAGCAACCCAGGCAGTTAACCCCTGAGCAGCCCGGGTGACAATCCCAAAGGGAAACTTACAAACATTATTAAAATGACACACAGAAAACCTGGCACTCACTAGCAAGCACACAGTAATCTCTTAAAGCAAAATAGGAGAGTCAATTGCATTTGGCTCCAAAGGAATAAGGCCAGGACCATGTCATGGTCTATCCCCACCTGGGTCTCTAACCAAACAGCTACACAATGCATACTTTCAAACAAACTGAGAACAAACATTAGGGTTTCACATGCCTTTGCAATTTCCCTTAAGTGAATTCAAAACACAGAAACAAACCGCACTCTCAGACTGGAAAGGGTACACATCCCAATGACATATCAGTCATTGACTACATTTGGATTTATATAGGAACCGCCATGTTTCAACAAATATTCAATTTATATAATGCTTATATGAACTTTTTTGGAGCTTAGAGATATGTACCTCAATTGTAGTAGGTCTCACCTCACAGTTGAACTTAGAGTGCCCCTAGTGCCAAAAAAAACTATAAAGAAAGAAAAAGGGGGGGGTGAAAGTGGGGCCAAGAAAAGATCAGACTAGTTTGTATGTATCTATATATAAGGAGAATAAGCATAGTTACTCTTGGAACATCTCATTCCATTGGTACCAGACTTCACAATGCACATGGAGTCTGTCCTGAATTCTATAGACATATTCTTCCATTTTTTGGATATATGTCATTTGAGTGATGACTGCTTGAACTGTGGGAGGTGTGGGTTGTTTCCATGCTCTCGCTATAATTAACTTAACTGACGTTAAAAAAATAGATGAGACACTCCTCAACGAACCAACTTAAAGATTTGGTGCAACAGAATAAATATTTACTCCAAAAAGTTGACGACCTGGAGAATTGTTCCCGCAGGAACAACATCAGATTGGTCGGACTGCTTGAGTCAGTTCGCCCCTCAGATTTACTTTACTTTGCTGAACACTCGCTCCCCAGCTTGTAAAATGTTCCCACTGAATATTTGCCATTGAAGCTGGAGAGAGCACACCAAATTGGAGGTGATAGACCAACAGCAGCGGGAAAAGGCGCCACCCCCTCGTGGAGTGATTATAAAATATCTAAAATACAACTTCTACGAGCTTACAGGAAAACTGAGCTGCTACTATTTGACAACAAGAGACTTTATTTCTTCCAGGACCTCAGAAGTTGCGAAGAAACGAAAAGATTTTGCCCCTTTGTGCAGCTCTCTACACAAGGAGAAACGCCAGACTATTCTTTTGTTCCCGGCCTGTCTAAAGCTTCGTACTTCACAAGGTTTCAAATTCTTCGACTCGCCTAGAAATGCCCAAGATTTTCTAGATCAGGAACATGAACCACCTACCCACTCTTCACTGATTCAAGGAATACCCTGGCTGAGCTTGCTGGGAGATGGTTCCCTCTATTTTCTGGTCAGGATACTAACCCTCAGACAAAGAACTTTCTATGAGGATCCAAGAATGGACTGGTATCGTATCTTGTTATTTGGTTATAACTATGTACTTTTTCTTGTTTTTGCTTTTTTCTGTTTTGGTTATTGTATTTATTGTTGTTGTATGTTTTATGCTGTAATTCCAACACCAGTGGAAGGCATCACTAAAGACACTTGTTTCCTTCCCAGATTCTGTATGGGGCACTGGGTGGCTCTTGTCTTACTCTAAAACAGGGTGATACACTTGTTTTTGTGACTCTTTTTCAGGCGTTTCATACGATTCCTATCCCCATCTCTAGGTTGGGCATCAATGGTTTAGGTGGTTATATATATCTCACTCATATGCACTTTAGATGACGCTAAAGATTATGTCCTGGAATGTGGGGGGATTAACTCCCCCATTAAAAGGAAGACTATTCTAGCGCAGTTAAAGAAATTGCAGGCCCATAGCATGCTCCTACAGGAGACTCACCTAAATGCCCCAGGAACATGATAAACTAAAAGTTACATGGATCTCAGAGGTCCTTAGTGCTCCCTATAATAGTAGAGGGGTGGCTATTCTTTTTTGCAAAGGCCTAGAATACCAGATAGAAGACAAAATAATAGACCCAGAAGGGAGGTTCCTTATTGTTAAATTGAAATGGCAAGGGGACTGGTACAATGTTTATGGCCCTAATCAAAGAGCACCTACATTTTGGCGCACCCTGACTACCTCTATGGCCCACTTTCTAGACACTAAACTCATAATTGCTGGAGATTTCAACCTAGCACCAAATACAGCTTTTGACGGATTCAGGGACCCTACCAGCCCCGCTCCTGCTAAAATTCAAAGAGACATGATGGTATTCCCCCTTAAAGTATTTGATGCCCTTCACAACATACTTGGGGGGGTAGTTATCAAGCCGCCAACCTCAAATACGCTGGAATTCCGCAGCGTATTTGTGGCGAGGCTGATTCGCCTTAGTTATCAAAGGCTAGAGACCGGCAAAAGTAGAATTTTGTGACGTAAACTTCGATCCGCCAGACTCAGTCCGACACAGATCGATTCTTACATCACTCCAGATGTTCTGCACACAAGTGCGGCACAATCTGACTACTTTTGCTAGTTATCAAAAAACTAGCAGGTACGCTCGGCACTTTTACGGCCCAGCGTACCTGGTTTTCAAATGGGAGTCTGACCATAGCGAAAGTACAAGTTCGCTGCTGCCATATATCCCATTGATTTCTATGGGAGCTGTCTACACCTAACACCCTAACATGTACCTCAAGTCTAAACACCACTAATTTGTCCCCCCTACACCGCCGCAACTAAATAAAATGATTAACCCCTAAACCGCCGCTCATGGAGCCCACCGCAAGCTACTCTATACATATTAACCCCTAAACCGCCGCTCCCGGAGCCCACCGCCACCTACATGATACCTAGTAATCCCTTATCCTGCCCCCCCCTATAATAAAGTTATTAACCCCTATCCTGCCGATCCCGCACCTCGCCGCAAATAAATAAATAGTTTAACCCCTAAACCGCCGCTCCCTGACCCTGCCGCAACCTATATTAAATTTATTAACCCCTAATCTGCCCCCCCTACACCGTTGCCACCTATAATACATTTATTAACCCCTATCCTGCCCCCACTACACTGCCGCCACTGTAATAAATTTATTAACCCCTAAACCTAAGTCTAACACTAACCCTAACACCCCCCCAACTTAAATATTAATTAAATAAATCTAAATCATATTTCTATTATGAACTAAATTAATCCTATTTAAAACTAAATACTTACCTTTAAAATAAACCTTAATATAGCTACAATATAAATAATAATTATATTGTAGCTATTTTAGGATTTATTTTTATTTTACAGGTACCTTTCAATTTATTTTAACTAGGTACAATAGCTATTAAATAGTAATTAACTATTTAATAGCTTACCTAGTTAAAATAAAGAGAAATGTACCTGTAAACTAAAAACTAACCTAAGTTACAATTACACCTAACACTACACTATACTTTAATAAATTATTCCTATTTAAAACTAAATACTTACCTGTAAAATAAACCCTAAGATAACTACAATATAATTAATAATTACATTGTAGCTATCTTAGAATTTATATTTATTTTACAGGTAACTTTGTATTTATTTTAGCTAGTTAGAATAGTTATTAAATAGTTATTAACTATTTAATAACTACCTAGCTAAAAGAAATACAAAATTACCTGTAAAATAAATCCTAACCTAAGTTACAATTAAACCTAACACTACACTATCATTAAATAAATTAAATAAATTAACTACAAATAACTACAATTAAATACAATTACATAAACTAACTAAAGTACAAAAAATAAAAAAGCTAAGTTACAAAAAATAAAAAAAATAAGTTACAAACATTTTAAAAAATATTACAACAATTTTAAGCTACTTACACCTAATCTAAGCCCCCTAATAAAATAACAAAACCCCCCAAAATAAAAAATGCCCTACCCTATTCTACATTAAAAAAGTTCAAAGCTCTTTTACCTTACCATCCCTTAAAAGGGCCTTTTGTGGGGGCATGCCCCAAAGAATTCAGCTCTTTTGCCTGTAAAAGAAAAATACACCCCCCAACATTAAAACGCACCACCCACATACCCCTAATCTAACCCAAACCCCCCTTAAAATAACCTAACACTAATCCCCTATAGATCATCCTACCTTTAGTCATCTTCCGATCAGCCAATAGAATGCGAGCTCAATCTGATTGGCTGACTTAATTCCGATTGACTGATAGAATCCTATCAGCCAATCGGAATTGAAGGGACGCCATCTTGGATGACGTCCCATAAAGGAGCCTTCATTCATCGGTAGTCCGTCGGGAAAGAAGGATGTTCCGCGTCGGCGGGATGAAGATTCAAGACCCGGCTTCGAAGATGGCCTCGCCTGGATAGAAGACTTCTTCAGCGCCTCTTGGAAGATGACATCGCCCGGATGGAAGATTTCTTCAGCGCCGCTTGGAGGATCACTTCATCGGATGGAAGATTTCTTCAGCGCCCCTTGGATGATCACTTCTGCCGGTCCGGGTCTCCTCTTCAGTTCCATCGGTGGCTCGGCTGAGTGAAGACGACTAAAGGTAGGATGATCTTTTTTTCTTTTACAGGCAAAAGAGCTGAATTCTTTGGGGCATGCCCCCACAAAAGGCCCTTTTAAGGGCTGGTAAGGTAAAAGAGCTTTGAACTTTTTTAATGTAGAATAGGGTAGGGCATTTTTTTATTTTGGGGGGGTTTGTTATTTTATTAGGGGGCTTAGATTAGGTGTAAGTATCTTAAAATTGTTGTAATATTTTTTTAAATGTTTGTAACTTATTTTTTTATTTTTTGTAACTTAGCTTTTTTTGTAATTTAGTTAGTTTATGTAATTGTATTTAATTGTAGTTATTTGTAGTTAATTTATTTAATTTATTTAATGATAGTGTAGTGTTAGGTTTAATTGTAATTTAGGTTAGGATTTATTTTACAGGTAATTTTGTATTTCTTTTAGCTAGGTAGTTATTAAATAGTTAATAACTATTTAATAACTATTCTAACTAGCTAAAATAAATACAAAGTTACCTGTAAAATAAATATAAATCCTAAGATAGCTACAATGTAATTATTAATTATATTGTAGCTATCTTAGGGTTTATTTTACAGGTAAGTATTTAGTTTTAAATAGGAATAATTTATTAAAGTATAGTGTAGTGTTAGGTGTAATTGTAACTTAGGTTAGGATTTATTTTACAGGTACATTTCTCTTTATTTTAGCTAGGTAAGCTATTAAATAGTTAATAACTATTTAATAGCTATTGTACCTAGTTAAAATAAATTGAAAGGTACCTGTAAAATAAAAATAAATCCTAAGATAGCTACAATATAATTATTATTTATATTGTAGCTATATTAGGGTTTATTTTATAGGTAAGTATTTAGTTTTAAATAGGATTAACTTAGGCCTAGATTTAGAGTTGGGCGGTAACGCTGGTTTTGGGCTACCGCCGGTATTTAGAGTCAGTCAGGAAAGGGTCTAACGCTCACTTTCCAGCCGCGACTTTTCCATACTGCAGATCCCCTTACGTCAATTGCGTATCCTATCTTTTCAATGGGATCTTTCAAACGCCGGTATTTAGAGTCGTGTCTGAAGTGAGCGTTAGAAATCTAACGACAGTAGTTAAGAGCTTTCTGGGCTAACGCTGGTTTATAAAGCTCTTAACTACTGTGCTCTAAAGTACACTAACACCCATAAACTACCTATGTACCCCTAAACCGAGGTCCCCCCACATCGCCGCCACTCTATTAAAAAATTTTAACCCCTAATCTGCCGACCGCACGCCGCTGCCACCTACATTATCCCTATGAACCCCTAATCTGCTGCCCCTAACACCGCCGACCCCTATATTATATTTATTACCCCTAATCTGCCGCCCCCACTATCGCTGACCACTGCATATTATTATTAACCCCTAATCTTCCGCTCCGTACACCGCTGCCACCTACATTATAGCTATGTACCCCTAATCTGCTGCGCCTAACACCGCCGACCCCTATATTATATTTATTAACCCCTAATCTGCCCCCCTCCACGTCTCCTCCACCTGCCTACACTTATTAACCCCTAATCTGCCGAGCGGACCGCACCGCTACTATAATAAAGTTATTAACCCCTAATCCGCCTCACTCCCGCCTCAATAACCCTATAATAAATAGTATTAACCCCTAATCTGCCCTCCCTAACATCGCCGACACCTAACTTCAAGTATTAACCCCTAATCTGCCGATCGGAGCTCACTGCTACTCTAATAAATTTTTTAACCCCTAAAGCTAATTCTAACCCTAACACCCCCCTAAGTTAAATATAATTTTATTATAACAAAATAAATTAACTCTTATTAAATAAATTATTCCTATTTAAAGCTAAATACTTACCTGTAAAATAAACCCTAATATAGCTACAATATAAATTATAATTATATTATAGCTATTTTAGGATTTATATTTATTTTACAGGTAACTTTGTATTTATTTTAACCAGGTACAATAGCTATTAAATAGTTAAGAACTATTTAATAGCTAAAATAGTTAAAAAAATTACAAAATTACCTGTAAAATAAATCCTAGCCTAAGTTACAATTAAACCTAACACTACACTATCAATAAATAAATTAAATAAAATACCTCCAATTACCTACAATTAAACCTAACACTACACTATCAATACATTAATTAAATACAATACCTACAAATAACTACAATTAAATAAACTAACTAAAGTACAAAAAATAAAAAAGAACTAAGTTACAAAAAATAAAAAAATATTTACAAACATTAGAAAAATATTACAACAATTTTAAACTAATTACACCTACTCTAAGCCCCCTAATAAAATAACAAAGCCCCCCAAAATAAAAAAATGCCCTACCCTATTCTAAATTAAAAAAGTTCAAAGCTCTTTTACCTTACCAGCTCTTAAAAGGACCTTTTGTGGGGCATGCCCCAAAGAATTCAGCTCTTTTGCCTGTAAAAAAAAACATACAATACCCCCCCCAACATTACAACCCACCACCCACATACCCCAAATCTAACCCAAACCCCCCTTAAATAAACCTAACACTAAGCCCCTGAAGATCTTCCTACCTTATCTTCACCTCGCCGGGTATCACCGATCGGTCCTGGCTCCGAAATCTTCATCCATCCCAAGCGGGGGCTGGCGATCCATAATCCTGCGGCTGAAGAGGTCCAGAAGAGGCTCCAAAGTCTTCATCCTATCCGGGAAGAAGAGGCGATCCAGACCGGCAACCATCTTGATCCAAGCGGCATCTTCTATCTTCATCCGATGAGGAATGGCTCCATCGTGAAGACCTCCAGCGCGGATCAATCTTCTTCCTCCGACGTCCAACTGAAGAATGACGGTTCCTTTAAGGGACGTCATCCAAGATGGCGTCCCTCGAATTCCGATTGGCTGATAGGATTCTATGAACCAATCAGAATTAAGGTAGGAAAATTCTGATTGGCTGATGGAATCAGCCAATCAGAATCAAGTTCAATCCGATTGGCTGATCCGATCAGCCAATCAGATTGAGCTCGCATTCTATTGGCTGATCGGAACAGCCAATAGAATGCGAGCTCAATCTGATTGGCTGATCGGATCAGCCAATCGGATTGAACTTGATTCTGATTGGCTGATTCCATCAGCCAATCAGAATTTTCCTACCTTAATCCTATCAGCCAATCGGAATTCGAGAGACGCCATCTTGGATGACGTCCCTTAAAGGAACCGTCATTCTTCAGTTGGACGACGGAGGAAGAAGATTGATCTGCACTGGAGGTCTTCACGATTGAGCCGTTCCTCATCGGATGAAGATAGAAGATGCCGCTTGGATCAAGATAGTTGCTGGTCTGGATCGCCTCTTCTTCCCGGATAGGATGAAGACTTTGGAGCCTCTTCTGGACCTCTTCAGCTGCAGGATTATGGATCGCCAGCCCCCGCTTGGGTTGGATGAAGATTTCGGAGCCAGGACCGATCGGTGATACCCGGCGAGGTGAAGATAAGGTAGGAAGATCTTCAGGGGCTTAGTGTTAGGTTTATTTAAAGGGGGTTTGGGTTAGATTAGGGGTATGTGGGTGGTGGGTTGTAATGTTGGGGGGGTATTGTATGTTTTTTTTTACAGGCAAAAGACCTGAATTCTTTGGGGCATGCCCCACAAAAGGTCCTTTTAAGGGCTGGTAAGGTAAAAGAGGATTGAACTTTTTTAATTTAGAATAGGGTAGGGCATTTTTTTATTTTGGGGGGCTTTGTTATTTTATTAGGGGGCTTAGAGTAGGTGTAATTAGTTTAAAATTGTTGTAATATTTTTCTGATGTTTGTAAATATTTTTTTATTTTTTGTAACTTAGTTCATTTTTATTTTTTTGTACTTTAGTTAGTTTATTTCATTGTATTTATTTGTAGATATTGTATTTAATTAATTTATTTATAGTGTAGTGTTAGGTTTAATTGTAGGTAATTGTAGGTATTTTATTTAATTAATTTATTGATAGTGCAGTGTTAGGTTTAATTGTAACTTAGGTTAGGATTTATTTTACAGGTAATTTTTTAATTATTTTAACTATTTTAGCTATTAAATAGTTCTTAACTATTTAATAGCTATTGTACCTGGTTAAAATAAATACAAAGTTACCTGTAAAATAAATATAAATCCTAAAATAGCTATAATATAATTATAATTTATATTGTAGCTATATTAGGGTTTATTTTACAGGTAAGTATTTAGCTTTAAATAGGAATAATTTATTTAATAAGAGTTAATTTATTTCATTAGATTTAAATTATATTTAACTTAGGGGGGTGTTAGTGTTAGGGTTAGACTTAGCTTTAGGGGTTAATCCATTTATTACAGTAGCGGCGAGATTCAGTCAGCAGATTAGGGGTTAATAATTGAAGTTAGGTGTCGGTGATGTTAGGGAGGGCAGATTAGGGGTTAATACTATTTATTATAGGGTTATTGAGGCGGGAGTGAGGCGGATTAGGGGTTAATAACTTTATTATAGTAGCGGTGCGGTCCGCTCGGCAGATTAGGGGTTAATAAGTGTAGGCAGGTGTAGGCGACGTTGAGGGGGGCAGATTAGGGGTTAATAAATATAATATAGGGGTCGGCGGTGTTAGGGGCAGCAGATTAGGGGTACATAGCTATAATGTAGGTGGCGGTGGTGTACGGAGCAGCAGATTAGGGGTTAATAATAATATGCAGGGGTCAGCGATAGCGGGGGCGGCAGAATAGGGGTTAATAAGTGTAAGGTTAGGGGTGTTTAGACTCGGGGTACATGTTAGAGTGTTAGGTGCAGACGTAGGAAGTGTTTCCCCATAGAAAACAATGGGGCTGCGTTAGGAGCTGAACGCAGCTTTTTTGCAGGTGTTTTTTTTCAGCTCAAATGGCCCCATTGTTTTCTATGGGGGAATCGTGCACAAGCACGTTTTTGAAGCTGGCCGCGTCCGTAAGCACCGCTGGTATCTAGAGTTGCAGTGGCGTTAAATTATGCTCTACGCTCCCTTTTTGGAGCCTAACGCACTGAAAACCCAGCCATTCTGTGAACTCTAAATACCAGCGGTATTTAAAAGGTGCGTGGGAAAAAAAGCACGCGTAGCTAACGCACCCCTTTGCCCGCAGAACTCTAAATCTAGGCGTTAGTTAATAATAGAAATAGGATTTAGATTTATTTAATTAATATTTAAGTTAGGGGGGTGTTAGGGTTAGTGTTAGACTTAGGTTTAGGGGTTAATAAATTTATTACAGTGGCGGCGGTGTAGTGGGGGGCAGGATAGGGGTTAATAAATTTATTATAGGAGGCGACAGTGTAGGGGGGGCAGGATAGGGGTTACTAGGTATAATGTAGGTTGCGGCGGGTTCAGGGAGCGGCGGTTTAGGGGTTAAACTATTTATTTATTTGCTGCGAGGTGCGGGATCAGTGAGCGGCGGTTTAGGGGTTAATAACTTTATTATAGAGGGCGACGGTATAGGGGGGGCAGGATAGGGGTTACTAGGTATAATGTAGGTGGCAGCGGTGTCCGGGAGCGGCGGTTTAGGGGTTAATATATTTATAAGACTTGCGGCAGGGTCTAGGAGCAGTGGTTTAGGGGTTAATACATTTATCAGAGTTGCGGCGGGGTCTAGGAGCGGCGGTTTAGGGGTTAGTAACTTTATTTAGTTGCGGGGGGCTCCGGGGGCGCTGGTATAGGGGGTAGAACAGTGTAGTTTAGTGTGAGTGCTTAGTGACAGGCTAGCAAGAAAGCTGTCAAACAGCCGAAGAGCAGCGAGATCGAATGAGTGATAACTCTCACAGTCCGCTGCTCATCGCCCTGCGGCTTTTTGACAGCTTTACTTGATAACTTAGGCAAATTTTTTCAGGTCCGCGGCGGCGATGTGAGGCGAGCTTAGGCGGGCGTATTTGGCCGGCGAAGGCAGGAAAGTTGACACGTTGATAACTACCCCCCTTGGTGTACAAGACATATGGAAGAGACGTAATCCTACAGGTAGGGACTATACATGTGCCTCTCGGGCGCACAACTCGCTCTCCCGAATTGATCTCTTTCTCACCTCTAGTTCTATGGAGTTACTGATCACAGACACTAAGGCCTAGATTTAGAGTTCGGCGGTAGCCGTCAAAACCAGCGTTAGAGGCTCCTAACGCTGGTTTTGGGCGCCCGCTGGTATTTGGAGTCAGTGATTAAAGGGTCTAATGCTCACTTTTCAGCCGCGACTTTTCCATACCGCAGATCCCCCTACGCCATTTGCGTATCCTATCTTTTCAATGGGATCTTTCTAACGCCGGTATTTAGAGTCGTTTCTGCAGTGAGCGTTAGAGCTCTAACGACAAGATTCCAGCCGCCTGAAAATAGCAGGAGTTAAGAGCTTTTTGGCTAACGCCGGTTTATAAAGCTCTTAACTACTGTACCCTAAAGTACACTAACACCCATAAACTACCTATGTACCCCTAAACCGAGGTCCCCCCACACCGCCGCCACTCGATTAAAATTTTTAACCCCTAATCTGCCGACCGCCACCTACGTTATATTTATGTACCCCTAATCTGCTGCCCCTAACCCCGCCGACCCCTGTATTATATTTATTCACCCCTAACCTGCCCCCCACAACGTCGCCGCCAGCTACTTACAATAATTAACCCCTAATCTTCCGACCGCAAATCGCCGCCACCTACGTTATCCCTATGTACCCCTAATCTGCTGCCCCTAACACCGCCGACCCCTATATTATATTTATTAACCCCTAATCTGCCCCCTCAACGTCGCCGACACCTGCCTACACTTATTAACCCCTAATCTGCCGAGCGGACCTGAGCGCTACTATAATAAAGTTATTAACCCCTAATCCGCCTCACTAACCCTATCATAAATAGTATTAACCCCTAATCTGCCCTCCCTAACATCGCCGACACCTACCTTCAATTATTAACCCCTAAACTTCCGATCGGAGCTCATCTATTCTAATAAATGGATTAACCCCTAAAGCTAAGTCTAACCCTAATACTAACACCCCCCTAAGTTAAATATAATTTTTATCTAACGAAATAAATTAACTCTTATTAAATAACTTATTCCTATTTAAAGCTAAATACTTACCTGTAAAATAAATCCTAATATAGCTACAATATAAATTATAATTATATTATAGCTATTTTAGGATTAATATTTATTTTACAGGCAACTTTGTAATTATTTTAACCAGGTACAATAGCTATTAAATAGTTAAGAACTATTTAATAGTTACCTAGTTAAAATAATAACAAATTTACCTGTAAAATAAATCCTAACCTAAGTTATAATTAAACCTAACACTACCCTATCAATAAAATAATTAAATAAACTACCTACAATTACCTACAATTAACCTAACACTACACTATCAATAAATAAATTAAACACAATTGCTACAAATAAATACAATTAAATAAACTAGCTAAAGTACAAAAAATAAAAAAGAACTAAGTTACAGAAAATAAAAAAATATTTACAAACATAAGAAAAATATTACAACAATTTTAAACTAATTACACCTACTCTAAGCCCCCTAATAAAATAACAAAGCCCCCCAAAATAAAAAATTCCCTACCCTATTCTAAATTAAAAAAGTTACAAGCTCTTTTACCTTACCAGCCCTGAACAGGGCCCTTTGCGGGGCATGCCCCAAGAATTTCAGCTCTTTTGCCTGTAAAAGAATAAATACAATACCCCCCCCCCCCAACATTACAACCCACCACCCACATACCCCTAATCTAACCCAAACCCCCCTTAAATAAACCTAACACTAAGCCCCTGAAGATCTTCCTACCTTGTCTTCACCATCCAGGTATCACCGATCCGTCCTGGCTCCAAGATCTTCATCCAACCCAAGCGGGGGTTGGCGATCCATAATCCGGTGCTCCAAAGTCTTCCTCCTATCCGGCAAGAAGAGGACATCCGGACCGGCAAACATCTTCTCCAAGCGGCATCTTCGATCTTCTTCCATCCGGTGCGGAGCGGGTCCATCTTGAAGCAGGCGACGCGGATCCATCCTCTTCTTCCGATGTCTCCCGACTAATGACGGTTCCTTTAAGGGACGTCATCCAAGATGGCGTCCCTCGAATTCCGATTGGCTGATAGGATTCTATCAGCCAATCGGAATTAAGGTAGGAATTTTCTGATTGGCTGATGGAATCAGCCAATCAGAATCAAGTTCAATCCGATTGGCCGATCCCATCAGCCAATCAGATTGAGCTCGCATTCTATTGGCTGATCGGAACAGCCAATAGAATGCGAGCTCAATCTGATTGGCTGATTGGATCAGCCAATCGGATTGAACTTGATTCTGATTGGCTGATTCCATCAGCCAATCAGAAAATTCCTACCTTAATTCCGATTGGCTGATAGAATCCTATCAGCCAATCGGAATTCGAGGGACGCCATCTTGGATGACGTCCCTTAAAGGAACCGTCATTAGTCGGGAGACATCGGAAGAAGAGGATGGATCCGCGTCGCCTGCTTCAAGATGGACCCGCTCCGCACCGGATGGAAGAAGATCGAAGATGCCGCTTAGAGAAGATGTTTGCCGGTCCGGATGTCCTCTTCTTGCTGGATAGGAGGAAGACTTTGGAGCACCGGATTATGGATCGCCAACCCCCGCTTGGGTTGGATGAAGATCTTGGAGCCAGGACGGATCGGTGATACCTGGATGGTGAAGACAAGGTAGGAAGATCTTCAGGGGCTTAGTGTTAGTTTTATTTAAGGGGGGTTTGGGTTAGATTAGGGGTATGTGGGTGGTGGGTTGTAATGTTGGGGGGGGGGGGTATTGTATTTATTCTTTTACAGGCAAAAGAGCTGAAATTCTTGGGGCATGCCCCGCAAAGGGCCCTGTTCAGGGCTGGTAAGGTAAAAGAGCTTGTAACTTTTTTAATTTAGAATAGGGTAGGGAATTTTTTATTTTGGGGGGCTTTGTTATTTTATTAGGGGGCTTAGAGTAGGTGTAATTAGTTTAAAATTGTTGTAATATTTTTCTTATGTTTGTAAATATTTTTTTATTTTCTGTAACTTAGTTCTTTTTTATTTTTTGTACTTTAGCTAGTTTATTTAATTGTATTTATTTGTAGCAATTGTGTTTAATTTATTTATTGATAGTGTAGTGTTAGGTTAATTGTAGGTAATTGTAGGTAGTTTATTTAATTATTTTATTGATAGGGTAGTGTTAGGTTTAATTATAACTTAGGTTAGGATTTATTTTACAGGTAAATTTGTTATTATTTTAACTAGGTAACTATTAAATAGTTCTTAACTATTTAATAGCTATTGTACCTGGTTAAAATAATTACAAAGTTGCCTGTAAAATAAATATTAATCCTAAAATAGCTATAATATAATTATAATTTATATTGTAGCTATATTAGGATTTATTTTACAGGTAAGTATTTAGCTTTAAATAGGAATAAGTTATTTAATAAGAGTTAATTTATTTCGTTAGATAAAAATTATATTTAACTTAGGGGGGTGTTAGTATTAGGGTTAGACTTAGCTTTAGGGGTTAATCCATTTATTAGAATAGCGGTGAGCTCCGATCGGAAGTTTAGGGGTTAATAATTGAAGGTAGGTGTCGGCGATGTTAGGGAGGGCAGATTAGGGGTTAATACTATTTATGATAGGGTTAGTGAGGCGGATTAGGGGTTAATAACTTTATTATAGTAGCGCTCAGGTCCGCTCGGCAGATTAGGGGTTAATAAGTGTAGGTAGGTGTCGGCGACGTTGTGGGGGGCAGATTAGGGGTTAATAAATATAACATAGGGGTCGGCGATGTTAGGGCAGCAGATTAGGGGTACATAGGGATAACGTAGGTGGCGGCGTTTTACGGAGCGGCAGATTAGGGGTTAAAAGTGTAATGCAGGGGTCAGCGATAGCGTGGGCGGCAGATTAGGGGTTAATAAGTGTAAGGTTAGGGGTGTTTAGACTCGGGGTACATGTTAGAGTGTTAGGTGCAGACGTAGGAAGTGTTTCCCCATAGGAAACAATGGGGCTGCGTTAGGAGCTGAACGCTGCTTTTTTGCAGGTGTTAGGTTTTTTTTCAGCTCAAACAGCCCCATTGTTTCCTATGGGAGAATCGTGCACGAGCACGTTTTTGATGCCGGCCGCGTCCGTAAGCAGCTCTGGTATCGAGAGTTGCATTTGCGGTAAAAATGCTCTACGCTCCTTTTTTGGAGCCTAACGCAGCATTTGTTTGAACTCTCGATACCAGAGTTAAATTTATGGTGCGGCCAGAAAAAAACCCGCGGAGCGTTAACAGCCCTTTTACCGCCGAACTCTAAATCTAGGCCTAAGATTGCCAATATCACAATTTCGGATCACGCACCCATCTCTCTGACTCTCTTACATTTTCCTACACCTACAAACAAAAGAGTGTTCAGATTCCCGAATTACCTTATCAAGTCCCCTGACTTTCACATGTATCTGACGAAACAATGGGATGACTTTGTAGTCAATAACAGCTCACACGTACATACTCCTGCAATTTTCTGGGAAACGGCTAAGGCAGTTCTGCGGGGCGACATTATTGCATACCTGACCACACAGAAACTTCTTCATAATAGTAGGGAGGAATATCACAATATACAACTGACTACTACCTATACCCAGTACTGCCAGCACCCTACCCCAGCTAACAGAGCCTCTTACTTTGCGGCGGGGAAGGAGGGAGACACCTTTCTGTTGCAAAATACAATACGCCAAGAAAACAGAAATCATGGATACTTTTTGAGACATGGTAATAGATCTGGAAGGTTCCTGGCCTCACTGGTTAAAATCAGGCAAGCCAATCCAACTAACAAATAACTCATCTGACATAGTTTCAGAATTTGCAAATTATTATTCTATACTATATCAATCACAACCAACCCATGAAAGTACACAAAGAGAGTTCTGGGACAAACTTTCTCCGCTCAAACTAACACCGGAACAACTTGACAATCTAAATGCCCTGATTTCCCTGGAGGAGGTTGCAAAGACAATCAAATCGCTTGCGCTTGGGAAAACACCGGGCCCGGACGGACTTCTGACCGAATTCTATAGACTTCTATCTGGCCAAGTTTCCCCAATACTAACTGACCTATTTGGCCATTACTTCACGGACGAAAGAACCCCCTCCAACACTTTCTCTGCTGCAAATATTATGGTTATACATAAGCTAGACAGAGACCCTACTCTCCCAGAGTCGTACAGACCTATATCCCTTTTAAATGTCGACTACAAGCTGCTAACCAAATTACTGGCTGACCGACTAAAACACATACTCCCCCATATTTTTAATCCAGACCAAACGGGCTTCACTGCCCACTGCTCCTCGGTCACTAACATTCGTAGAGTTCTCCATGCAGTATCCCACCGCTGGTTGACGAGGCTGAATGGAATGATACATACTCTCCCAGAGGCCTTCCTGCTGTCCTTGGACGCAGAGAAGGCCTTTGATAGGGTGGAGTGGGCCCACCTCTTTATCTCTATGAAAAACTTTGGCATATCGGGACACTTTGTTACCTTTCTTATAAATTTCTACTCTAATCCAGTGGTGTATCTACTGATTAACAACCTTTACTCCTCCCCGGTTTCTCTTCAGAGAGTTACCCGTCAAGGTTGCCCATTATCCCCACTCCTCTTTAACCTGGCATTGGAACCCCTATCGGTCTATTTGCGAGCAACTTTTCCCGGTATTGATTTGAACTCCCACAAACTCCAAATTGCCTTCTATTCGGATGATATGCGGTTTTTCATATCAGATCCACAGTTTTATATCCCAAAAATTCTAGACTCGATCCAGTTATTCTGAGAATTCTCAGGTTACAAGATAAATATCTAAAAATCAGAGATTCTATGGCTGCACTGAAAAGCTGAGGGTGCGGCCCCGTTATACCCTTTTTGTACTGTAGATACTTATCTAACCTATCATTCGTATCTCTGCTAATCCGCAGCAGTGGTATCACCAAAATGTAACTCCCCTGGTCCGACAAGTTAAGACAGACTTAACCACCTGGCAGCATTTACCGCTCTCTTTAATGGGTAGAGTCCACATCATCAAAATGATGGTCCTACCCAAGCTCCTATATCCTATGCAAATGCTCCCCCTCTTACTGTGACGGAAAGACATAGCATTCTTAAATAGTATGTTTCAAACCTTCCTTTGGAAAGGTGGCAAGCCTCGAATAGGTGCACATAAACTATATCTCCCCTATTTGAAGGGAGGACTGGGCCTACCAAACCTTCTCTATTACAATTGGGCCTCTCTAGAGAAGCTGGCATTGGACTGGAAACGGAACACCCAACACTTCTAGAGTATTAAACTGGAGGAAGCGTCATTGCCTCAGGTGTCTCCCTCCTCTTACCACACGCTACCCCATCCGAGCTTCCAACAACTGTACGTAACCATCCTATGTTCCGAGATATCCTCTTGGGCTGGAGAGCCATGACTAAAACCCTAGCCTGGGACACCCATCATACTAAATACTTACCCATTACGGCAAACCCTAGGTTCCTGTCTGGATCAATGTACCCAGTTTTTTGGGCCTGGAAAACTCTAGGTATAGATAACATAGATAAACTCTTAGATATTGTCACTAAATCTGTTCTGCCCTTTGACACTATTTGCAGGCTATATTTGACCCCATACAATAACAGATTTGCCTATTTTCAAGTCCGACACTATATTAACCACATCTTACAGAACTGTGGGACATTTTGGGACAGATCGCCTTTGGCTCGGACCCTTGCACAGTTTCATGCACATAATTTTGCTATATCTCTGATCTATAATGAACTGATAGTAGCCAAAATTCCTAGTATGCAATTAAACCTTTTTAATGTTTGGAGCAATAGATTACCTGCTGTGTCTACTGCTAAGACTATATAGAATAGCCTCCACCTCACTTGGTCTGCAACTATAGCCGTGGACCTTAGCGAATCACAGATACAAGTTATTTATCAAGACTATATTACCCCGAATAGATTGAGCAAGTGGAGGAAAGACTTTTCTAACGTTTGTGCAAATGTCCTTACCCAGACCCAGACTTTCTACACTACCTATGGTATTGCCCTAAGATTCGTAGATACTGGAGCCAGGTGGCCTTCTGGCTTTCAAAAATCACATCTACCCCTATCACACTTACGCCCATGCAGATTCTATTTCTTGACCAACTGACAGTCCCAAGACAGGACAAGAAATTTCTTATCAATAGCATTCTCTTAGCTAGAAAATGTGTCTTTCACAAATGGCTTCAGAAAGAGGCACCCTCCATTATCTTTCTCAAAAAATTATATTACAAAACCTGCTGCATGAACAATGTGATACTCTGTTTGATGTTAACGTGTGAATAGCTCGCTTTATTGGGAAATGGAGACTCTTTTTAAAATCTTTAGATCTCCAGACTCAGAGACAGATTTTGCATCCTTTTAAGAATACCATTTACATGCTGGAGGCGAATTTGAGGGGTGAATGGAACATCTGGGCAGCCACCTTAGGTCATTAATTGGTATCGGGATACATTTGTCCACCCAACACAAGTTTAGTGGTGCCTTATGCCTAATTTACTGAGTGTCCGGATGATTTGAGATGTTAGATACAGCATTATATAATTGTGTACGTTAATATTGTTGACTTCTTCTTTTATGATCAGCTTTATAGCTTTCACCCTGGAGCCCATATGTAGCTGCAGGGTGCTTTGATTGTCAAATGTTTAATAGTTGTTTAAGAACAACAACAAAAAAAGTTTAAGACTTTTTAATAGGCATAATAGACACAAATTGCCCTGATTATGGGGTGAAGACTTCTGAACTAATTACTAACTTTGGACTTTGATTTGAAGATTTTTCCCTCTCTTTGGAAGCCCCATAATCTTAGTAGGCTGAAGCGTCGGAAAACCTCAAAATTATATTTCTGGAGGACAATAAATTTTTCTATAAACTCTTGTGGGTTCAACCACCTACCCTTCTCATAAAGGTCAACGACATATAGACAACTCAAGCTTTCCCAGAATGCGCCGTGGGTCTCTTGCATGCAACTTGTTATACTCCTAAGAGAATTAATCTGTGAGGGATGAGGAGCAACATTATATAGATGTTTAATTTTATCCCAAAAGTTTAAATTATCTAGCAGTATGGAGTGATCAATTCCCATGAGCTTTCTGTAGTGAGTTGGGATCCAGATCAAATCTGGAAGCTGCAACGAACGAGATATAAAAGCCAGCTCACCATCCTGCCACCTATAAGAGTTTGTAGTGTTACCCCAAGCTAAAATGTGGGAAAGACGAGCTGCATCATGATAATAAATCAGGTTTGGAAGAGCAAGCCCACCTTTTTCAATTGGTCTATGGCGTATATGCCTAGAGGTATGAGGGTTTTTCCCCTTCCATATATACGTAGTAATAATGCCTTGCAGTTTAAGTCCCTGTGAACCCCATAGTGGCAAATGCAACTGACTCATTTAAAACCATTTTTGCTTTTAAATATTACTGTGTGCATGCTAGTGAGTGTCAGGGGATCATTGTTATTTACAGTGATAACATGGCTATAAAGACAAAACTTAAATATGTATTTAAAAGAGGGGCTTGTCCACTACCTAACAAAATAAATTTATTTGGGATCTCTAGGCTTATCAAATTTGTTATTAACCCCTAGAGACCCTCTCCCCAGCAAAACCCTGTGTGTAGTGTGTTTTAACTTTTAGTTTTATTTTTTAACTTAACCAAGACCAAGAATGCAATACTTTTAAATGAGGGGTCTTGGAGGTTTTTAGCTGCTATAGGTGCTGAAATTTAGGGGTTTGAAGTACATCCCCATCCAACACCATTGAAGCTTCTATCTCCTTCTTGGTTCAGCCTCTTTTGCCACGTGCGTACGTGGTGACATCACCAACACTCCCATTAAGCCTGGGAGTGCCACATACTAGGCCATCAACAATCCCCAACCTGTAGTGAAAGGAACCGCCGAAAACAGTGCTTGATCAGTGATCCCCCTGCATGGCAATCATCATGCGCCTACAGGTAGCAATGAGCATGATGAGAATGCCTGATCATGCATTTCGAAGGGGTTAGTCGATCTAAAGCTGATCCATTCTTTATATTTTTGGGCTAATACAAGTTTGTCCAAATTTATGCCGGAGCTATATTGCAAGGAGCTATATTTTTGGCTAATCAGCTCTTTTATTCGCAATGATGTTTGTGGTCTGACCATTCATGTGCTTATCATCCCCTGTCCAGACCTGCCATAGTATTATTAATGATAGATGTTAGGGATAGCCAGTGTCACGCGGCGCCTGCTGTTCTGCGGGGGAGTCAGCTCCTGTGTGCATGCGGCGGTGACATCATCACTGCATGCTTCCTTTGTTCTGAAGCCGGTTAGGATCTCCTGTGGGGTTGAATCCTGTGTCTATGTAAGTTACTCACTTGCTACCAATCACTGCCCAAGTATAGGTGTTACTTTGTGTGCTCCTGGGTGTAATAGTTTACTGTATTCTGGCTTGCCATATCGTTATTGAACTCTGCCTGTCTCACTACTCTGCTTGCTTAACCCCTAAAGTACTGGATTGCCTCTCTGTTGATGAACTCTGCATGTCTGACTACTCTGCTTGTGTAACTACTAAAGTACTGGATCGTCTCACTGTTGATGAACTCTGCCTGTCTGACTACTCTGCTTGCTTAACCCTTATAGTACTCGATTGTCATACTGTTGCCAAAACCTGCCTGTCTGACCATTCAAATGGTTTACCTTTGGACTGCCTTACTGTTGCCAAACCCTGCCTGTCTGACTGTTCTAGTGTTTTACCCCTGAACTGCCTTCTGCTGATTCCCTGTCTGTTGCCGCCGAAGACTATCCTGTCTGTGGTGAGTGCTGCTTAGCCTCATCTTGTGTACTTTCTCTGCTCTGGGATATTCCCTATCATTCCGGCTTGACACAAGGATAAGAAGACTACTGGCCGAGTTCGGTCTGAAAGTGGAATATCCCATAAGTATTACAGTCAGTCAGGCACTAAATGTTGGATTTTAGCCATACAGGTTTGTCCAATCAAGCCTTAACAAAGCATAGGGAGGTTGGAGACTAGGGGAAGCTCAGACAGTTTAAATCACTTTAACTAGAGCTATTGGAATGTGCAGTTTTGCCACTTATTTTCTAATCATTGACTCAAATTCAGTTGAATGTTCTGCTTAAAGATAGGTTATTTTAATTGTTGAAGTCTATAATGTAGGATTTGTGTTGAAATTAGTTGTATATATTTGCTGTTCCCATTGGAAATAAATTTACTGAATCTAAATCCAATATTCAGCTGAAACAAATACCAACATGAATGAAATTTGGCCAAACCTAACCTTATGGGAGACCATCTGGCGCCAAGACAACAGACTGCATATACCCTTGTCTACACACTATAACCTAATAGATGAGACAACCCAACCAGAACTTGCGCCTCATTTACACCGCTGGGAAATCCAGCTTCACATTTCTATCTCCTCACAATTTTGGCAACGCACACTCACACTAACTAAAAAAGTGGTACACTGTATCACGCTATTTAAAACCTATTACAAATTGATTTTGAATTGGTATTATGTCCCTACACGCTTGGCTAAAATATACCCTAACACCTCTCCCATGTGTTGGTGTAATTGTGGCCAGATGGGAGACTTGCTGCATATTTGGTGGGATTTTCCTAAGATCAAACCTCTATGGAACATATACTTCCTTATCCTTTCTAAGATGGGGATTCACCTACAGAAAACTCCTGCTCTAGCTCTCTTACATATATAGCACTGACACTTGACATCATGGCTATTTATGCATTTACCTGTTTTCTAAATCTAACGTTGCTAAAGCCTGGAAAACAGAGCTACCATCAAAATTGTCAGTAATCAGTAGCACTATGGCCTATATATATTCAATGGAAAAAGAAATCTTCCATTCCTTAAACAAACAGACTTATTTGAAATGGCTTGAGCTGACTGGAAAGAGAAATGTAATACTCAGTGGCGACCTAATGCAACCATAACTGATTAGATATACCTGACAAGCATTACCCAACTTTCCATTATACGCCCATACCCCAAATACATTCTGACTTTCCCCTTATAATTGCCGCCCCTTTTCCTCAAAGTCTCCCTCCTTTATCCTTACCCTACCCCCCCTAACAAGATCATAATAGAAGTACTAACTAGTTTAATTCAAAATTGTTTTTCCAAGATATAAAATTTCATATTTGTTTGTTACTTTTGGTTGAGAAAACCTCTGTATTATTTCCATCCTCTAATATATCCTCTACATACCTTATCTTAGATTTGTATAATGTAAACTATGTATCTTATCCTAATTGTTTCTCGAATAAAGCCTTTGAGAATTAAATAATAAAATAAAAAATGGAATATTGATAATGAAACAAAAATATAATAAAAGTATATTCTTTTATGTAAAAAAGAAATAAATTTGGCCAAACTATACAGAAAATTCTGAAACAAATTGATGTAGCAAACATAACACTACAGACCAAGCAATTGCATTCATTTATAAAAGCAATTCCAGAACAACCTTTTTTTTAAAAAAAAAAAATTGACAAATCTTACTACAACTAACATCAACACAGAAGTAGACTTCTATTGATTTGTTTTAAGTTTCTTTTCTTTCCATAATTTCTGACAATGAACCACCCTTTTAAATCATGGAAATTAAGATTTAACCAAAAATGCTTAAAGGGACAGTCTACACCAGAATTGTTATTGTTTTAAAAGATAGATAATCCCTTTATTACCCATTCCCCAGTTTTGCATAACCAACACAGTTATAATAATATACTTTTAACCTCTGTGATTATCTTGTATCTAAGCCTCTGCAAACTGCCCCTTTTTTTCCAGTTCTTTTGACAGACTTGCAGTTTAGCCAATCAGTGCCTGCTCCCAGATAACTTCTTGTGCACGAGCACAGTGTTATCTATATGAAATACGTAAACTAACACCCTCTAGTGGTGAAAAACTGTTAAAATGCAATCTGAAAGAGGTGGGCTTCAAGGTCTAAGAAATAAGCATATGAACCTCCTAGGTTAAGCTTTCAACTAAGAATACCAAGAGAACAAAGCAAAATTGGTGATAAAAGTAAATTGGAAAATTGTTTAAAATTACATGCTCTATCTGAATCATGAAAGTTTATTTTGGCCTAGACTGTCCCTTTAACTAAATTCATTTTTTTAAATCTCGTTCTCATTTGCAAAACTTCACTCAATAGACATCGTCCTTTAATATTTCAGTTAACTGCAATGTGCTTTTTTGGGTCAGCCTAGATTAACAGTGTATATTTTTAGTAAATAAATTATTTTGAATTCAATAAACAATTCTATCTTCAGACAAGTAGAACAGATCTAGGGGCATATTTATCAAGCTCCGTATTGAGCTTGATGCCCCTTGTTTCCGGCGAGCCTTCAGGCTCGCCAGAAACAGAAGTTATGATGCAGCGGTCTAAAGATCGCTGCTCCATAACTTGTCCGCCTGCTCTGAGGCTGCGGACAGAAATCAACCCGATCGAATCTGCAGGGGGCAGATTCACAAGAACTGCTGCGGCAATGATAAATGCCGACAGTGTATGCTGTCTGAATTTATCTATGTGCAGCGGACATGATACACTACATCGTATCATGTCCGCTCGCACTTACATAAATATACGCCATAGGCACCATAATGGCACAGAGTTATTGGCCAATGGAAAGAGCAATATATATATCAAATAAATCCATTTATTCACAAAATTAAGTGGTGGGGCAGATTTATGATGACATCATCATTATATGGGTAGGGGAACTGCTTTGTGCAGTTTTTTGTTGTTGTTTTTTTTTTTAAACTAAAAATGCTCATATTTATTGTACATGTTAATGTACTGCCTTCTTTAATTTTGGGGCAATTGGGACAACTTTTTATTTTTAACCAGAGGTCTGACCTCTTGTTAACTGCACTTAGAGCAAAGTGAAAACGTGATCTCGCGGTCACATTAACCACATTAATCGTAAAGGGTCAAATTTGCCCCTTTATGGGCATACGTTAGGATCCACTTGTAATCTGGCCCTAAAATGGATATT
This sequence comes from Bombina bombina, assembly GCF_027579735.1. Taxonomy (NCBI): domain Eukaryota; kingdom Metazoa; phylum Chordata; class Amphibia; order Anura; family Bombinatoridae; genus Bombina; species Bombina bombina. Next base: position 1,188,647,873 of record NC_069500.1, read on the forward strand.
ATGTTTCTCTACTATGTGTCCATGTGTGTCCCCCTCTGTGTATGTGTCCCTCTGTGTTTGTCCGTGTCCCTCTGTGTGTATCATTTTATAATGTATCTAATATCTCATCACTCTGGCTCTGAGTGCCTCCCCAGCCACTGACCTCACAGCACATCACTGAATTCTGGATACAAAATATAAATACACTTAGCCCTTTTGGTTTAAATAAAGACATGGATATAACATTATTCATTTAAAGGTAATAAGAACAAAGTGTAAATTGAAAAGATATAGGACTAGATTACAAGTGAAGCACAAATATATTAGAGCTATTGAGCACAAATACAGCTCAAGTTCAATAACGCTCTTATTATTTTGCTCATATTACAAGTTTAAAGTTAAAGGTTATTGCTTGAGCAAAAGCCTCATGCGCTCTAACATCTTGAGGTTAGATAGTGCACCTCTCCCTAAAGACTTTTATGTGGTGCACTGCTACAGGCACATCATATATTCTTGTTTATAATGCTATAAAGTTTAGCTATTAGGGGGGTTTATCAATAAAGGTACTTAATCCAAATGAAAGAGAAAATACTTTACTGAATGCCTTAAAGGGATATTCCAGCTTAAATGTTTTTATTTATTTATGCATAGAAGTCACACATCAGTTATGAATGAGATATATATTAAACACATTAGTGAAACATAAAATATTGTTTCAACTCACACAAAATGCCTTTTCGAAGTCCTCATGACAAGTTTCAAAACGCCACTCCAATACGCTGTCCAATAATTTTTAGTATGTAAATGAGTCACTAATAGCCCGAGTCCGCGCATATTCATGCACATTAGCTATTGTTTTCTTCATCTAACTAAAGTTATATACCAAGAGGTTGTAGGCAGATGCATATGTGTATATTTTTAAAAATAAGTGGATATATACTGTATTATATATAGCTTTGGGCTAATTAATTGTTGTAAGGTATTGCGTTTAATTTAAAAAAAAGATGTGACAGAAAAAAATATATAAAATTTTGAAGTTAATGATTAATTTAATTAGAAATATTTGCCTACATATGGTTATACTAACAAACAAATCTGTATTGTGAAATTCATCTAACTGGAGCGCTTTAAAAACAATACTTACTAAGGCTGTTTGCTGGTAACAATGCAGCTGAGAACTGTCAGCATTACGGAGTGAAGCGGTAATGTGCGACGTCACAAATGCACTACACATGCGCACCGGATGCATGTTACCAGAACTCGTTCATGAAGCGCATCCATGGTCGTATATTAATACGACTTACAGCATTGGCTATGGTATAGATAAAAAACAGGGGGCAGTGGAAAAATTATAATTTTAAAAACGCTATATATAGAAAATGAAGCATTTAAGTAAAATAGTATATATTGCAAAGTGAAATGTTTTTAAATAATCTGCACATTAGATAGTTGATAGAAAAGTGCTTTTTTATATATTGTTTTCTCTCACGCTTTATTCTTTATATATTGTATTCAAAATCTTTCATAAGATATGAGACCGTTTTAACTTTTATAATATTAGAGGTAGATGCCTAGAATTTAGATTTCAGAAAAACCTCTCTCTAAGGCATTATAAGGGGGAAAAGGTATGACCTGTTACAGCACTACAAAACACTATTTTGGCTTTCGCTCAAGAGCTAGCCCGAAGGTGTGTAAAGCCAAAATGCACTAAAACAGAAGATAAGCTAAGAAATAGTTTAAATAACTTTTCTCTTCACTCAGAAGAAAATGTTTCAGGGTGCTCACCCCTTCTTCAGACAAACTAAAGTGAATACAAACCAAATATATAAAGAAAGACCCCCCCCACTTGTGCAAAAAAAACAATAATAGCGGGTTACACCCTTACCAACCTAGCAGCCATAAAAACATTTAAAAAATAGTGAAGGGCCCATACTAGAACCAGACATTCCTTTTCAATTGCCGCATAAGCAACCTGCCAGGTTAATAACCTGTGACTGGTGAAAGTCGCAGGATGTTCTTACCCTCTATCATTGACTTGGCTTAAGATTGCACCCAGTTCGTACATGGAAGCATCTGTGTGAACAAAAAATCTCTTTGCAAAATCTGGGGCAAAATCTGGGGCAACCAAAATCAGGGTAAAATCAGGGTACTTGCCAGCTCCCTTTTTTAAAACTTGGAAGGCAGATTTACATTTGAGGGACCACAGGACGTTTTTGAAAAGATTCTTTTTGATCAAGTCTGTCAGGTATTTAGCTAGGGAGCTATATCCAGGGACAAACTTGCATTAATAACTGTCTGTTCCCAAAAAGGCTAGAACCTGAGTTATGGGAGTGGGCCAGTTAGCAATACCTTCTATTTTAGCAGGCTCGTATTGCTGTTTCCCACAGCCCATCCAATGCCCTAGGTACTGCACTTTAGCTATGCCTATGTGACATTTTTCAGGTATAAGTGTTATGCCTGTGGCAGGGATTCTGCCTAAGACTTTAGTCACATGGTGTAGGTGTTCTTCCCAAGACTATGGCAATGTCATCTAAGTAGGCATAGGTAAAATCCTTTAAGCTACTTAGGAGACATTCCACCATCTTTTAGAAGGTGGCATGGGCATTCGTCATCCCGAACGGCATTACCTTAAAGTGATACAAGTCAAACAGGGTGATGAAGACAGAAATGGAAATGACTTCTGGAACCAGGGAATTTGCCAATATCCTTTACATAGATCTAGTGTTGTGGCATAGCACTTGAGGAGCTTGTCTACCCAGGATATGGGATATGCATCTTTCACTGTCTGGTCATTGATTCAAAGGTAGTCCACACGAAATCTTGCAGTCCCATCCATCTTATGTACTAGAATCACAAGAGAGTCCCATGGGCTATTTGAGGGCTCAATAATCACTAACTCTATCATCTCCCTAAGCTCCGACAGCATAGCTGCCCTATATTCTTCCAGTATGCAGTAGGCAGATTGTCTAAGTGGGGCCTTTCCGGGGTCTCCACCTGATGGGAAGCAAGATGAGTGATGCCAGGTTTTCTTAAAATAATTGTCTGCGACTGTCTAATAATTTGCGGGCTTGTTCCTGCTCGGCTGGGGATAGCCCATGGCTGATGTCCACTTGCTCTATAGAGCTAGGAGTATGCATTGACAACAGCAAGTTAGGAATAGCAGATCCCTTAGTATCTTAAATGGGGGGGCACATATCACTGCTATGGTCTCCTCTCATTCCTTGTATTCCTTTAACATGTTCACGTGAGAGGTACATTGTATCCTTTCATCAGAACATTTGACAGTCACATAATTGGTATCAATAGTTTCTATACTATCTGGTAGGGTCCTTCCCAGGCTGCTTGCATACTTGGCTTATAGAAACTAGGAGAGCATATTTAGGTGCAATGAAAGAATGCCAAACTTTAGGAACAAGATAGGTTAGGCAATAGCTCAGCCTAGAGTGGTGTGCTGAGTGACCTTTTATAGGAACTCCCACACCAATAGCCCCCAGGTGAGAGTTCCAGTAATTTAGTCATGGTCACCTTTAAATCTAGGTAGCATGTGCCCCTAGAGAGCTTCAGCAGTTTAAGAAATAACTCAGGGGGAGCCAAGGTAAGTTCCTAACAGTGAGACAGGCAGGGTTTCCAGTCTCTGTTTGTACAAGATTATTTATAGTGTGTCTGTGGCAATTTTGGTCCATTCAGTCAAAAGAGCATTTGTGAGGTCAGGCACTGATGTTGGATGAGAAGGTCTTGCTCACAAATTGTTTTTCTAGTTCATCCTAAAGATATTTAGTGAAGTTGAGGTCAGTACTCAAACCCATCAAACCATAACTTCATGGACTGTATTTTCTGCACAGGGTCACAGTCATGTAGGAAAAGTAAAGTGCCTTTCCCAAAACTGTTGGTACAATGTTGAAGGCACCCAATTGTCTAAAATATCTTTGTACATTAAGATTAGATTACTCTTTACTGGAACTAAGGGGGCTACCTCAAACCCTGAAATACAGCCCCTGACTGTTATCCCTCTTCCACCAAACTTTACAGTGGGAACAATGCATTCTATTAGGTAGAATTCTCCTGGTATCCACCACACCCAGATTTTTTCATCAGATTGACAGATAGTAAAGCATGATTTATCACACCAGAGAACACAGTTTCAAGGTTCCAGAGACCAGAGGCTGCGTGCTTTACACTAATGATGACTAATGATGCCTGGCATTGCGCATGTTGATATGCAGCTGCACAGCTATAGAAATCCATTTCATAAAGCTCCTGATGCACAGTTATTGTGCTGATTCAAACTCTGTAGTGAGTGATGCAACAGACGATAGGCAATTTGTACATGCTACGCGCTTCAGCACTTGGCTGCCCCACTTTGTAAATTTGCATGGTCTGGTACGTGGTCGCTGGGCTGTTGTTGCTCCTAGGTACTTCCAATTAAATAATATCACTTACAGTTGACTGGGGCAGGTCTAGTAGGGCAGACATTTTGCAAATTACATTTTTTTCTATGTGATGAACACTGTAATGCAAAATATACGTAACAGGTTTTGGGTTTTGTGCTTTTATGTCTAACGTGTTGTCGGGTTAGTGCACATGAATTTTAGCCAATCAGTGCTCACTCCAGGGTAACTTTACGTGCATGAGCTCAATGTTATCTATATGAAACACATAAACTAATGCCCTCTAGTGGTCAAAATGCATTCAGATTAGAGGCAGCAGTCAAGGTCTAAGAAATTATGAACCTCCTAAAAATACCAAAAGAACAAAGCAAAATTGGTGATAAAAGTAAATTGGAAAGTTGTTTAAAGTTAAATTTCCTAATGAGCTGTAACCATGTATGATTAATTGAGTTGGTTTGGAAAGTGAAACTGCATATAAAACTCTCTGGACAATGATAACTCCTGAGAAAAGTTGATCACATATAATTCAGATTATAAGGATTATAAGGAGCCTTATTTAGGTATGATAAATTGAGATGGGTTTTGATGTGGGTTTTGATGTAAAAAAATGCATGAAAACTTTAATTGACAATGTTTTTTTTGGAGAAAAATTGATGTAATGCTGATGTAAAATAAAAAATTATTATTAAAAAAAAAGTTAAATTTCCTATTTAAATCATAGAAGGTTTTTTTGGACTTGACTGTCCATTTAAAGTGCATTATGTTAATATTAAATATTAAAAATATGAATAATAGTTAATTATTATATACTGTAATATATATAGTCTATTGATTTTTTTTTACAATTTTTAGTACACCTATAATAATTATTTACATTAATTAATATTTTTTTTTGTTTATTCTGTTTTTTATTAAGAATTCTTTTTTATATTAATATTTTGATTTTTATTGTAATGAACAGTACAATAATTGAATACAGTATTGTTCAAGTACATGACAGTTGACACTTGTTCTACATCAATAAATTCCATTTGCTTCTGTCAAGACCTTGATGTTTGTGTCTTTTTCTTTAAAAAAAACCCCAAAACAATAGAACTATAAGATTTAACCTACAACATTTTTGCGTTGATCTATTCCAACCATACCTTCGCGAGGAGAGGTACAAATGAAAAAAGTAATTAATGGTGAGAGGTAAGGTAGGGAAAAGTATGATTATTTTTAGAGGGGGAAAAAAGAGTGAAGAAAGAGGGAAGAGGAGGGAAAGGAGGAGGAGGTTTTTAAAATGTCTTAGCTTCAAGGTATATCTGAGATGATCCATTAAGTCCAAGGGATGGGGAGGAGAAGGTGTGTTTAGGGATTGCTCTGTGTTAGGGAGTCTGTAGGGATTGCTCCCAATAAAATTTAACATCTAAGAAGTAGTGTAATTTGTTTCGCTTTAGATGCCCATACTCCTCAAGTGAAAGCAGCTCTGAGGTTCTGTCTAGCCATGTTTGTTTCGATGGAATGTGTTGGGACTTCCAGCTTCAGTGATATTGCACTGTTAAGTCCGATTTGTAGCAAGTGTATCCGTAATTTGCATTGGGACCTTGGTAGATCGCTAAGCAAGGTTGTTTGGGGGGATAATCCAAAGTAGAGATTAAAACGGGGTTGGGGGTCGAGTCAGATCAGGTTTGTGTCGCAAGGTATCTAGAAAGTGTTTTATTTGAGCCATTTTGAGCCAAGATGAAAATCTATTCCCCATATTTTCTCTAAGCTGGTCCCTGGGCAGCAAAGCTCCATCTTTAATTATTTTGGCTAATGGGATTGTATAATCCTATTCAGTGTTTCTTTTGTCTTTGCTATCAAATCTTCCAATTAGTTCTGCATTAAGGGGTATTGGGTACATAGGTGATCGAGTTGAGAATGCCCCTCCTAGTAGAAATGATCCTATCCCGGCTATCAAAAAGGTGTTTGTGTAAGTCTATTATCTGACATCGGGCTGGTCTATTAATTTTTGGCACCCAACAGAGAGCCCCAGCACTTGGTACTTTAAGTATGTGGGAATCTAAAGCTACCCACGCTTTGTGAGTGGTTGCTCCATGCCAGTCTAAAATCTTTTGCTGGGTAACCGATTTGTAGTACTATTGAATACATGAGAGGCCCAGTCATCCCTCTCTATTAGACCTGTATAAATTCGATTAGTTTATTCTGGGTTTACTTTTATTCCAAATGAAGGCGTTAATGGTTTTTTGTAGCTGGTCAATGAACCACTTCATAAGGTAAACTGGAATTGCCTATAAAATGTATAATATCTGTAGTAAAGTCGTCATTTTGATGGATTGTATACGACCCCACCAAGATAGTGGTTTCATAATCCTTCTTTTGAAGTCTCCCTGAATTTTCTTTAAAAGGGGTATGAAATTTTGATCAAAGAGTAGGGATTAGTTAGGGGTGATATGTGTACCTAAGTGTTTGATCGTTTTAGGTTGTTGACGTAAGGGACATACATTATTAAGGGCTGTGAAGTCCACATGTGGTAAGTTTATGTTTAACATTTCAGATTTTTGCATATTAATGAAAAAATTAGAGTATGTGCCGAAGTTATGTGGTTCAGTAAGTAAATGGGGAATGGAGGTATTAGGAGATGTGATCGAAAAGAGGACATCATCCGTGTATAACGCGATGAAGCATCTGTAATTCTTCATAGTAGGGTGTAGGGAGTTTATAGAATTTGCTATAATAATTACTAAAAGCATCAGCTATTTGCTTACTATCTCGTATAGGGGAATGGTTGGGGGTCTGCAGGCAATTTATGCGAGAAGACTGCTGTTTCTGTTTAAGTGCCGTAGCCAAAAGGGACCTGGCTTTGTTTCCTTCATAAAAGAAGGATTTTCTGAGTAGTAGCGCTTTCCTTTGTGCTTCTCTCTGCAACAGAACATTTAGTTCTTTCCTAGCCAATGTTAGTTTAGCGAGGGTGGATGTGTCAGCTGAGTTGTTTTGGTGGTTAATATCTAGTTCCCTTATTGTTCTTAGATGTAATTGTGATTGGTTTCTGTATTTTTTAGTTCTGGTGGCCTTTTGTTTAATGAGCTCTCCTCTCATCACGGCCTTGTGGGCCTCCCAAAGAACATGTGGAGAGACCTCAGCGGTCGCATTGTTGAAAAAATATTCCTTCAAAGATTTGGTGAGGGATTCTAATATGGGGGAGTCATGTAAAACTAAGTTGTCTTGTTTCCAGTGGTATGGGGTTATAGGCGTGTCGGGCCATTCTAATATGACTGATATCATGGCATGATCAGACCAGGTTACTTGACCAATGTCTGACTGTGATAATATACTTAAACTATTTTGGTCGAAAAAAAGGTAGTCTATACGCGAATATGTTGACCATGGGAAGGAATAGAAGGTGTAGTTTCGCTGAAGCGGGTGCTGTACGCGCCATGTGTCCACTATTCCTTGGTGCCTTATGTAATTGTAAATTAGGGTCTTTGCTCTCAGGGGGATCATGGATCATGATGATGAGAGGTCAAGGAAGAGGTCTAGAGTAGCATTAAAATCTCCTCCTACTGGGGGCAGAGCTAGCTGGAGAATTGTGCGGACGCACAGACACTGAGCTCCGTCTAATAAAATACTGAATTGGGATCTAATTGCACTTTATCACCAAAATTTGGCTACCTATAACAAGCTTGAGCAGTCCTAAACACTATCTACCTAAATATTTCTGGATTTTCACTTTAAGAGCAAAGTGAGATCCAGGGACCGCATTTGAGGCGGCACAGTGGGGCCTACTGCAGACTGACCCATATCCTCATGCAATTAAAGTGTTTGGTAAGGAATATAAATAACCCGACTTCCCCGCTCTTGGCCACAATCGGCACCACCTGTAGCTAACGGATTCCTCTCTTGCTAAGGCCACAACTAACGGAGAGCTGGACGGAGCTGTGTGCTTAGAAGAGGTGGCCTACCGCGAGCTGCCTCGAGACCTCACTCACATAAAGTGAGCGATCGTCGAGTAGGAAGAAACAGGAGAGCCCATTAACTACGGCATTTACGCCATCACTTACATCGAATACCACCTTTAGCCGGTTCTGCAGGCAAACACCTATCACTACTTGGCCAAAACTGACTGAACATATGACAGAGCCACATGGATAATACAGTGGTGCAAAACACCCCAAAACAGAAGATACCTGCCTCTTGGAGGGAGGGCAGCAGCAGAGATGTTTATATGTCAACTGCTTATGCAATAGAGATTTGTGGGCCTGGGATCACAACAGAGGACTTCGTTGGAGGCATCAGTACAGAGCCACGCATTAGAGCACTGATCTTCACAACATTCCGGATTACTTGCTGTGTTTAGCTATACAGTATACATGGATTCAGGCCCACACAGAGATGAGGTATGCCAATAAGATCTTATTTAGAACCAACCTATAAAGATACCTAGATATTAGGCCTATACCTTAAACTAGACCCACACCTGAAAAACCTTACACACAACGTTTGGTGACTAAGAGCCTAAATTGAAATTTGGGGTCTTCTCCCCTGATTGTAACACCACAAGCAGCCACATTACCTTTCGTTATGAAGAGGCAGATTATAAATATGATTTGCAGCTTATTAACTTCCCTGACAGCCATCAACACGCTCTCATTGGGGAGTTGAGAGCTGCTATGGACCCGCTCCAGAATACAATAGCAACAAGTAAGAGGGAATGTGACGTATCAGGTACCCCAGACGTACTTAAGCAGAGAGGAGACGCAATTAAAAGTTCAGAAGACATCGCCATTAACATTTTCTATGAGAGGGGAATCCATTGCAGTGGTCCTACCACTAAAAGCTCAAGGCCAGCCCCAGTGATGCTATACATAGAGGTCTGATATCTATGGCTCGATAATAGTAATAGAGCTGAAAACCTAACCCTACCTCAATTTCTCCCTATGTTGCCATGGGACTCTCCCTATGTTGCCATGGGTGTTCATATGATGGACAAGCCTAATTGGCCTTTAGATCAACAGCCCTCATGCAGGACTCTCAGACAATGCCATTAGAACAATCTTGTTTTGTTAAGAAATCGGTTGGATAGCTGATGGGTTCCTACTTCAGCTCTCTTGCCTTCAACATGTGGCAACCAGAATAAGTTCCTCTGAGTTCATAGTACAGTTTGATGGTTCATAAATGTGATATTTCAGTTACTGAGAGTTAGTCCCTTTTGATTACCATAATTCCCTAAAGGACTTATGTTACGCAACTACCTTTCATACTTCAGTTGCAGGACTGCTTTACTTCTTTTTATGTTTCTTTCATGCTTGTGTATTATGCTGAAGAACTTGTATTAACTGATATACATCTTTGTTTTCTCTTTATGACGCTTGTTGCTCAACACTAAATGGGAGATACCTATATAGTCTTACCTAAAGCAAGCTGAGTTCATAATACTTCTCTGCATACTCCCATATATAGCACAAACCTTTTATCTCCTAGAGCTTCCTATTAGTGAGTTCATAATACTACTCGGCATACTCCCATATATAGCACAACATTTTTATCTCCTAGAGTTTCTGATTAGTGAGTTCATGATACTACTTGGCATACTCTAATATATAGCACAAACGTTTTGTCTCCTAGAGCTCCTGATTAGTGAGTTCATAATAATACTTGGCATACTCTCATATACAGCACAAACTTTTTATCTCCTAGAGCTTCTGATTAGTGAGTACATAATACTACTCGACATACTCCAATATATAGCACATATTTGTTATCTCCTAGAGCTTCTGATTAGTAAGTATGTAATATTAATCGGCACACTCTCATATGTAGCACAAACTTTTTATCTCCTAGAGCTTCTGATTAAAGAGTTCATAACACTACTCCGCATACTCTCATATATAGCACACATTTTTTATCTCCTAGAAATTCTGATTAGTGAGTTCATAATAATACTTGGCACACTCTCATATATATCACAAACTTTTTATCTCCTAGAGCTTCTGATTAGTGAGTACATAATACTACTTGACATACTCCCATATATAGCACATATTTGTTAGCTCCTAGAGCTTCTGATTAGTAAGTACGTAATATTAATCGGCACACTCTCATATGTAGCACAAACCTTTTGTCTCCTAGAGCTTCATTCAACCGCTTGGTTACACTGCCACACTTCATGTTATACACATGCTGTCTGCGGCTGGGACGGCATTGTATATTTTTACTAACTCATGTAACCTTACCTTATATCGAACATAACAAACTTCTTCATATAGTTCATAGGAGACAACATACTTACAAAGGCACTGACCTCCACCCTGATAAACCCAACTTAGCTGCATTTACTCTCATAATGGTCCCATATAGAGGCTCTAACACATTTGACACAGTAGCTGATTACCCTTAACTAAATATCACTAATTAAAAACTGCAGCAAATATTCCATACTAAATTACATTAATATTTCCGTCCCCCAAATGCTAACATGGGCTCCTGAGGGGCTACATCCAACTTAAAATTGGATAGTTAACTATATATTTATTTTGTTTTTTATTCACTTATATTATACATCTTTATATTCTAATATTCACATTTTTTTTACCTCAAGCGGTGTTTATCCGCTGAAAAACATTCATAAAGCTGTCATTAGATCCAATAGGGTCTTTGCTAGGACTAACATGCCCCACCAGTGTTTCCTATATCAAAGGGTCCATAAGCAGCCAGCTAATTAGTCACTCACAAAAGCTACCAAAAATTAAAAAATAGAGGTTTCAGATGTTTACATTCTAGCAATCATTTTGTTTATTGCTTATATCCTTGTATAGTGTTTTATGAAAATGCTGTCATTAATATTATGACATTTATTGTATGTATTTTTTTTCTTGTGCAAAACCTCAATAAAAGATACATTTTTGAAAAAAAATCTCCTCCTACTTTGAGGGACCCTTTTCTATGTTCTTGTATAAGTGTTGTCACCTTTCTGAAAAAAGTTGCCTGTTTTGTGTTAGGAGCATAAATGTTTGCTATTGTGATTGGTCTATTAAATAAAAGACCTACCAAGATCAGGATTCTACCCTGTTTATCTGTTATTTTATTAATAATTTAGAAAGATATTTTTTTGCTTATTAGGATACCTATGCCACAGCGTTTTTGGGGAGTAGAAATTAAATAACCCACTGGATAATCTCTATTAGTGAATTTGGGTTCAGCAGATTGCTGGAAATGTGTTTCTTGCACCATAACAATATCCCCTTTCTGTTTACGGAACCAATTAAGGGGGGGGGGGAGGGGTTAAGCAGTATCTTATAACTATCCCACAATTAAAACATGGTGAAGATTATTACCCATTGTTCATGCATTTTCCTTTCCTTTTTTTTGTCAGTCCAGGTGGTACTCCAGAAAAACAAGAGGAGGGAAAACATGGGAGGAAAAGGAAAAATATATTGTGTTACCGTCCCATTTAGTATAGAATGAGGCAGTCTCCCACTGGGACCGACGAGAAAGTCACAAATTCCTGTTCCTCCATTGTTGTCCATTCATGTGGGTTCCGTTGAGGTTATGGCCTGGGTTGAGAGCCAAAGTAGTCTTGCAGCACCTGTCTGACTCAAAAAACGCACACACCCCTGGGTTGAATATAAGATAAAGCCTGCTTTGTCCTGTGTACCTGTACCTGAGCCTGTACCACAGCTTGTGCCCATACCTGTACCTGAGCCTGTACCACAGCCTGCGCCTATACCTGTACCTGAGCCTGTACCTGAGCCTGTACCGCAGCATGCATCTATACCTGTATCTGAGCCTGTACCGCAGCTTGTACCTGAACCTGTACGTGAGCCTGTAGGGCAGCTTGTACCAATACCGCAGCTTGTACCTGTACCTGAGCCTGTACCGCAGCATGCACCTATACCTGTACCTGAGCTTGTACCACAGCTTGTACCTGTATATGAACCTGTACCGCAGATTATACCTGTACCTGAGCATGCACCGCAGCTTGTACCTGTAACTGTACCTGAGCCTGTACCACAGCTTGTACCTATACCTGTACTTGAGCCTGTACCGCAGCTTATACCTGTACCTGAGCATGCACCGCAGCTTGTACCTGTAACTGTACCTGAGCCTGTACCACAGCTTGTACCTATACCTGTACTTGAGCCTGTACCGCAGCTTATACCTGTACCCGAGCCTGTACTGCAAGTTGTACTTGTACCTGTACCTGAGCCTGTACCGCAGCATGCACCTATATCTGTACCTGAGCCTGTACTGCAGCTTGTACCTGTACCTGTACTTGAGCCTGTACCGCAGCTTGTACCTGTACCTGAGCCTGTACCGCAGCTTTTACCTATACCTGTACCTGAACCTGTACCGCAGCTTGTACCTGTACCTGAGCCTGTACGCAACTTGTACCTATACCTGTACCTGAGCCTGTACCGCAGCTTCTACCTATACCTGTTCCTGACCCAGTACCACAGCATGCACCTGTACCTGAGCCTGTACCACAGCTTGTACCTGTACCGCAGCTTTTACCTGTACCTGAGCCTGTACCGCAGCCTACACCAATACCTGTACCTGACCCCGTACCACAGCATGCACCTGTATCTTAGCCTGTACCACAGCTTGTACATGTACCTGAGCCTGTATTGCAGCTTGTACCTGTTCCTGAGCATGTATCGCAGCATGCACCTGTACCCGAGCCTGTACCACAGCCTACACCAATTCCTGTGCCTATAACTGAGCCTTTACTGTAGCCTGCACCTGTACCTGAGCCTGTACCGCAGCCTACACCAATACATTTACCTGACCCCGTACCACAGCATGCACCTGTATCTGAGCCTGTACCACAGCTTGTACATGTACCTGAGCCTGTATTGCAGCTTGTACCTGTTCCTGAGCCTGTATCGCAGCATGCACCTGTACCCGAGCCTGTACCACAGCCTACACAAATTCTTGTGCCTATAACTGAGCCTTTACTGCAGCCTGCACCTGTACCTGAGCCTGTATCGCAGCTTGTACATGTACCTGAGCCTGTACCGAAGCATGCACCTATACCTGTACCTGAGCCTGTACCGCAGCTTGTACCTGTACTTGAGCCTGTACCACAGCTTGCACCTGTACCCAAGCCTGTACTGCAGCTTGTACTTGTACCTGTACCTGAGCCTGTACCACAGCATGCACCTATACCTGTACCTGAGCCTTTAAAGCAGCTTGTACCTGTACCTAAACTTGAGCCTGTACCGAAGCTTGTACCTGTACCTATACCTGAGTCCGTACCACAGTTTGTACCTGTACCTGAGCCTGTAAAGCAGCTTGTAACTGTACCTAAACTTGAGCCTGTACCGCAGCTTTTACCTATACCTGTACCTGAGCCTCTACCGCAGCGTGTACCTGTACCTGAGCCTGTACCACAGCTTGTACCTGTACCTGAGCCTGCACCAAAACTTGTACCTGTACCTGTGCCTGTACCACAGCTTCTACCTATACCTGTATCTGAGCTTGTACCGCAGCTTTTACCTATACCTGATCCTCTACCACAGCATGCACCTATACTTGAACCTTAGCCTGTACTGCAGCTTGTAACTGTACCTGAGCCTGTACTGCAGCATGCACCTATACTTGTACCTGAGCCTGTACCGCAGCTTGTACTTGTACCTGTACCGCAGCATGCATCTATACCTGTACCTGAGCCTTTACCGCAGCTTGTAACTGTACCTGTACTTGAGCCTGTACCACAGCTTTTACCTGTACCGCAGCTTGTACCTGTACCTGAGCCTGTATCACACAATGCACCTATAACTGTACCTGAGCCTGTACTGCAGCTTGTACCTGTATCTGAGCCTTTTCCTGCTGCTTGTACCTGTACCTGAGACTGTACCACAGCTTGTACCTGTATCTGAGCCTGTTCCACAGCTTGTAACTATAACTGTCCCTGAGCCTGTACAGCAGCTTGTACTTGTACCTGTACCTGAGTCTGTACTGCAGCTTGTACTTGTACCTGATCCTGTACCGCAACCTACACCAATTCCTGTACCTGACCCAGTACCACAGCATGCACCTGCACCTGAGCCTGTACCGCATCTTGTACCTGTACCTGTACTTGAGTCTGTACCACAGCTTGTACCTGTACCTGAGCCTGTATCGCAGCCTACACCAATGCCTGTCCCTGTACCTGAGTCTGTACTGCAGCATGCACCTGTACCTGAGCCTGTACCACAGCCTACACCAATTCCTGTGCCTATACCTGAGCCTTTACTGCAGCTTGTACCTGTACTAGCCTGTACCGCAGCTTCTACCTTTACCTGAGCCTGTACCGCAGCTTTTACCTATACCTGTACCTGAGCCTGTACCGCAGCTTGTACCTGTACCCGAGCCTGTACTGCAGCTTGTAATTGTACCTGTACCTGAGCCTGTACCGCAGCTTTTACCTGTACCTGAGCCTGTACTGCAGCTTGTACCTGTACCTGAGACTGTACCACAGTTTTTACCTATACCTGTACCTGAGCCTGTACCACAGCTTCTACCTGTACCTGAGCCTGTACCACAGCTTCTACCTATACCTTTACCTGAGCCTTTACTGCAGCTTGTACCTGTACCTGAGCCTGTACCACAGCATGCACCTATACCTGTACCTTAGCCTGTTCTGCAGCTTGTAACTGTACCTCAGCCTGTACTGACGCATGACCTATACTTGTACCTGAGCCTGTAACGCAGCTTGTACTTGTACCTGTACCTGAGTCTGTACCGCAGCTTGTACCTGTACCTGTACTTGAGCCTGTACCGCTGCTTGTACCTGTACCTGAGCCTGTACCACAGCTTTTATCTATACCGCAGCTTGTACCTGTACTTGATCCTGTACCACAGCTTGTACCTGTACCTGAGCCTGTATCACAGCATGCACCTATAACTGTACCTGAGCCTGTACTGCAGCTTGTACCTGTACCTGAGCCTTTTCCCACAGCTTGTACCTGTACCTGAGACTGTACCGCAGCTTGTACCTGTACCTAAGCCTGTACCACAACTTGTAACTGTATCTGAGCCTGTACCACAGCTTGTACCTGTACCTGTACTGCAGCTTTTACCTATACCTGTACCGCAGCTTGTACCTGTACCTGAGCCTGTACCGCAACTTGTACCTGTACCTGAGCCTGTACCGCAGCTTCTACCTATACCTGTACCTGAGTCTTTACCGCAGCTTGTACCTGTACCTGAGCCTGTATCTCAGCTTGCACCTGTACCTGAGCCTGTACTGCAGCTTGTACTTGTACCTGAGCCTGTACCGCAGAATGCACCTATAAATGTACCAGAGCCTGTACCACAGCTTGTACCTGTACCTGTACCTGAGCCTGTACCGCAGCTTCTACCTATACCTGTACCTGAGCCTTTGCCGCAGCTTGTACCTGTACCTGTACCTGAGCCTGTATCGCAGCTTGCACCTGTACCTGAGCCTGTACTGCAGCTTGTACCTGTACCTGAGACTGAACCGCAGCTTGTACCTGTACCTAAGCCTGTACCACAGCTTGTAACTGTATCTGAGCCTGTACCACAGCTTGTACCTGTACCGCAGCTTTTACCTATACCTGTACCGCAGCTTGTACCTGTACCTGAGCCTGTACCGCAACTTGTACCTGTACCTGTACCTGAGCCTGTACCACAGCTTCTACCTATACCTGTACCTGAGCCTTTACCGCAGCTTGTACCTGTACCTGAGCCTGTATCGCAGCTTGCACCTGTACCTGAGCCTGTACTGCAGCTTGTACTTGTACCTGAGCCTGTACCGCAAAATGCACCTATAAATGTACCAGAGCCTGTACCACAGCTTGTACCTGTACCTGTACTTGAGCCTCTACCGCAGCTTGTACCTGTACCTGAGCCTGTACCGCAGCTTTTACCTATACCTGTACCTGAGCCTGTACCGCAGCTTGTACCTGTACCCGATCCTGTACTGCAGCTTGTACCTGTACCTGAGTCTGTACTGCAACTTGTACCTGTACCTGTACTTGAGCCTGTACCGCAGCTTGTACCTGTACCTGAGCCTGTACCGCAGCTTTTACCTATACCTGTAACTGAACCTGTACCGCAGCTTGTACCTGTACCTGAGCCTGTACGCAACTTGTACCTATACCTGTACCTGAGCCTATACCGCAGCTTCTACCTATACCTGTTCCTGACCCAGTACCACAGCATGCACCTGTACCTGAGCCTGTACCGCAGCTTGTACCTGTACCGCAGCTTTTACCTGTACCTGAGCCTGTACCGCAGCCTACACCAATACCTGTACCTGACCCCGTACCACAGCATGCACCTGTATCTTAGCCTGTACCACAGCTTGTACATGTACCTGAGCCTGTATTGCAGCTTGTACCTGTTCCTGAGCATGTATCGCAGCATGCACCTGTACCCGAGCCTGTACCACAGCCTACACCAATTCCTGTGCCTATAACTGAGCCTTTACTGCAGCCTGCACCTGTACCTGAGCCTGTACCGCAGCCTACACCAATACCTGTACCTGACCCCGTACCACAGCATGCACCTGTATCTGAGCCTGTACCACAGCTTGTACATGTACCTGAGCCTGTATTGCAGCTTGTACCTGTTCCTGAGCCTGTATCGCAGCATGCACCTGTACCCGAGCCTGTACCACAGCCTACACAAATTCTTGTGCCTATAACTGAGCCTTTACTGCAGCCTGCACCTGTACCTGAGCCTGTATCGCAGCTTGTACATGTACCTGAGCCTGTACCGAAGCATGCACCTATACCTGTACCTGAGCCTGTACCGCAGCTTGTACCTGTACTTGAGCCTGTACCACAGCTTGCACCTGTACCCAAGCCTGTACTGCAGCTTGTACTTGTACCTGTACCTGAGCCTGTACCACAGCATGCACCTATACCTGTACCTGAGCCTTTAAAGCAGCTTGTACCTGTACCTAAACTTGAGCCTGTACCGCAGCTTGTACCTGTACCTATACCTGAGTCCGTACCACAGTTTGTACCTGTACCTGAGCCTGTAAAGCAGCTTGTAACTGTACCTAAACTTGAGCCTGTACCGCAGCTTTTACCTATACCTGTACCTGAGCCTCTACCGCAGCTTGTACCTGTACCTGAGCCTGTACCACAGCTTGTACCTGTACCTGAGCCTGCACCAAAACTTGTACCTGTACCTGTGCCTGTACCACAGCTTCTACCTATACCTGTATCTGAGCTTGTACCGCAGCTTTTACCTATACCTGATCCTCTACCACAGCATGCACCTATACTTGAACCTTAGCCTGTACTGCAGCTTGTAACTGTACCTGAGTCTGTACTGCAGCATGCACCTATACTTGTACCTGAGCCTGTACCGCAGCTTGTACTTGTACCTGTACCGCAGCATGCATCTATACCTGTACCTGAGCCTTTACCGCAGCTTGTACCTGTACCTGTACTTGAGCCTGTACCACAGCTTTTACCTGTACCACAGCTTGTACCTGTACCTGAGCCTGTATCACACAATGCACCTATAACTGTACCTGAGCCTGTACTGCAGCTTGTACCTGTATCTGAGCCTTTTCCTGCTGCTTGTACCTGTACCTGAGACTGTACCACAGCTTGTACCTGTATCTGAGCCTGTTCCACAGCTTGTAACTATAACTGTCCCTGAGCCTGTACAGCAGCTTGTACTTGTACCTGTACCTGAGTCTGTACTGCAGCTTGTACTTGTACCTGATCCTGTACCGCAACCTACACCAATTCCTGTACCTGACCCAGTACCACAGCATGCACCTGCACCTGAGCCTGTACCACAGCTTGTACCTGTACCTGTACTTGAGTCTGTACCACAGCTTGTACCTGTACCTGAGCCTGTATCGCAGCCTACACCAATGCCTGTCCCTGTACCTGAGTCTGTACTGCAGCATGCACCTGTACCTGAGCCTGTACCACAGCCTACACCAATTCCTGTACCTATACCTGAGCCTTTACTGCAGCTTGTACCTGTACTAGCCTGTACCGCAGCTTGTACCTTTACCTGAGCCTGTACCGCAGCTTTTACCTATACCTGTACCTGAGCCTGTACCGCAGCTTGTATCTGTACCTGAGACTGTACCACAGTTTTTACCTATACCTGTACCTGAGCCTGTACCACAGCTTCTACCTGTACCTGAGCCTGTACCACAGCTTCTACCTATACCTTTACCTGAGCCTTTACTGCAGCTTGTACCTGTACCTGAGCCTGTACCACAGCATGCACCTATACCTGTACCTTAGCCTGTTCTGCAGCTTGTAACTGTACCTGAGCCTGTACTGACGCATGACCTATACTTGTACCTGAGCCTGTAACGCAGCTTGTACTTGTACCTGTACCTGAGTCTGTACCGCAGCTTGTACCTGTACCTGTATTTGAGCCTGTACCGCTGCTTGTACCTGTACCTGAGCCTGTACCACAGCTTTTATCTATACCGCAGCTTGTACCTGTACTTGATCCTGTACCACAGCTTGTACCTGTACCTGAGCCTGTATCACAGCATGCACCTATAACTGTACCTGAGCCTGTACTGCAGCTTGTACCTGTACCTGAGCCTTTTCCCACAGCTTGTACCTGTACCTGAGACTGTACCGCAGCTTGTACCTGTACCTAAGCCTGTACCACAACTTGTAACTGTATCTGAGCCTGTACCACAGCTTGTACCTGTACCTGTACCGCAGCTTTTACCTATACCTGTACCGCAGCTTGTACCTGTACCTGAGCCTGTACCGCAACTTGTACCTGCACCTGTACCTGAGCCTGTACCGCAGCTTCTACCTATACCTGTACCTGAGCCTTTACCTCAGCTTGTACCTGTACCTGTACCTGAGCCTGTATCTCAGCTTGCACCTGTACCTGAGCCTGTACTGCAGCTTGTACTTGTACCTGAGCCTGTAACGCAGAATGCACCTATAAATGTACCAGAGCCTGTACCACAGCTTGTACCTGTACCTGTACCTGAGCCTGTACCGCAGCTTCTACCTATACCTGTACCTGAGCCTTTACCGCAGCTTGTACCTGTACCTGTACCTGAGCCTGTATCGCAGCTTGCACCTGTACCTGAGCCTGTACTGCAGCTTGTACCTGTACCTGAGACTGTACCGCAGCTTGTACCTGTACCTAAGCCTGTACCACAGCTTGTAACTGTATCTGAGCCTGTACCACAGCTTGTACCTGTACCTGTACCGCAGCTTTTACCTATACCTGTACCGCAGCTTGTACCTGTACCTGAGCCTGTACCGCAACTTGTACCTGTACCTGTACCTGAGCCTGTACCACAGCTTCTACCTGTACCTGAGCCTGTACCACAGCTTCTACCTATACCTTTACCTGAGCCTTTACTGCAGCTTGTACCTGTACCTGAGCCTGTACCACAGCATGCACCTATACCTGTACCTTAGCCTGTTCTGCAGCTTGTAACTGTACCTGAGCCTGTACTGACGCATGACCTATACTTGTACCCGAGCCTGTAACGCAGCTTGTACTTGTACCTGTACCTGAGTCTGTACCGCAGCTTGTACCTGTACCTGTACTTGAGCCTGTACCGCTGCTTGTACCTGTACCTGAGCCTGTACCACAGCTTTTATCTATACCGCAGCTTGTACCTGTACTTGATCCTGTACCACAGCTTGTACCTGTACCTGAGCCTGTATCACAGCATGCATCTATAACTGTACCTGAGCCTGTACTGCAGCTTGTACCTGTACCTGAGCCTTTTCCCACAGCTTGTACCTGTACCTGAGACTGTACCGCAGCTTGTACCTGTACCTAAGCCTGTACCACAACTTGTAACTGTATCTGAGCCTGTACCACAGCTTGTACCTGTACCTGTACCGCAGCTTTTACCTATACCTGTACTGCAGCTTGTACCTGTACCTGAGCCTGTACCGCAGCTTGTACCTGTACCTGTACCTGAGCCTGTACCGCAGCTTCTACCTATACCTGTACCTGAGCCTTTACCTCAGCTTGTACCTGTACCTGTACCTGAGCCTGTATCTCAGCTTGCACCTGTACCTGAGCCTGTACTGCAGCTTGTACTTGTACCTGAGCCTGTACCGCAGAATGCACCTATAAATGTACCAGAGCCTGTACCACAGCTTGTACCTGTACCTGTACCTGAGCCTGTACCGCAGCTTCTACCTATACCTGTACCTGAGCCTTTACCGCAGCTTGTACCTGTACTTGTACCTGAGCCTGTATCGCAGCTTGCACCTGTACCTGAGCCTGTACTGCAGCTTGTACCTGTACCTGAGACTGTACCGCAGCTTGTACCTGTACCTAAGCCTGTACCACAGCTTGTAACTGTATCTGAGCCTGTACCACAGCTTGTACCTGTACCTGTACCGCAGCTTTTACCTATACCTGTACCGCAGCTTGTACCTGTACCTGAGCCTGTACCGCAACTTGTACCTGTACCTGTACCTGAGCCTGTACCGCAGCTTCTACCTATACCTGTACCTGAGCCTTTACCGCAGCTTGTACCTGTACCTGTACCTGAGCCTGTATCGCAGCTTGTACCTGTACCTGAGCCTGTATCACACAATGCACCTATAACTGTACCTGAGCCTGTACTGCAGCTTGTACCTGTATCTGAGCCTTTTCCTGCTGCTTGTACCTGTACCTGAGACTGTACCACAGCTTGTACCTGTATCTGAGCCTGTTCCACAGCTTGTAACTATAACTGTCCCTGAGCCTGTACAGCAGCTTGTACTTGTACCTGTACCTGAGTCTGTACTGCAGCTTGTACTTGTACCTGATCCTGTACCGCAACCTACACCAATTCCTGTACCTGACCCAGTACCACAGCATGCACCTGCACCTGAGCCTGTACCACAGCTTGTACCTGTACCTGTACTTGAGTCTGTACCACAGCTTGTACCTGTACCTGAGCCTGTATCGCAGCCTACACCAATGCCTGTCCCTGTACCTGAGTCTGTACTGCAGCATGCACCTGTACCTGAGCCTGTACCACAGCCTACACCAATTCCTGTACCTATACCTGAGCCTTTACTGCAGCTTGTACCTGTACTAGCCTGTACCGCAGCTTGTACCTTTACCTGAGCCTGTACCGCAGCTTTTACCTATACCTGTACCTGAGCCTGTACCGCAGCTTGTATCTGTACCTGAGACTGTACCACAGTTTTTACCTATACCTGTACCTGAGCCTGTACCACAGCTTCTACCTGTACCTGAGCCTGTACCACAGCTTCTACCTATACCTTTACCTGAGCCTTTACTGCAGCTTGTACCTGTACCTGAGCCTGTACCACAGCATGCACCTATACCTGTACCTTAGCCTGTTCTGCAGCTTGTAACTGTACCTGAGCCTGTACTGACGCATGACCTATACTTGTACCTGAGCCTGTAACGCAGCTTGTACTTGTACCTGTACCTGAGTCTGTACCGCAGCTTGTACCTGTACCTGTATTTGAGCCTGTACCGCTGCTTGTACCTGTACCTGAGCCTGTACCACAGCTTTTATCTATACCGCAGCTTGTACCTGTACTTGATCCTGTACCACAGCTTGTACCTGTACCTGAGCCTGTATCACAGCATGCACCTATAACTGTACCTGAGCCTGTACTGCAGCTTGTACCTGTACCTGAGCCTTTTCCCACAGCTTGTACCTGTACCTGAGACTGTACCGCAGCTTGTACCTGTACCTAAGCCTGTACCACAACTTGTAACTGTATCTGAGCCTGTACCACAGCTTGTACCTGTACCTGTACCGCAGCTTTTACCTATACCTGTACCGCAGCTTGTACCTGTACCTGAGCCTGTACCGCAACTTGTACCTGTACCTGTACCTGAGCCTGTACCGCAGCTTCTACCTATACCTGTACCTGAGCCTTTACCTCAGCTTGTACCTGTACCTGTACCTGAGCCTGTATCTCAGCTTGCACCTGTACCTGAGCCTGTACTGCAGCTTGTACTTGTACCTGAGCCTGTACCGCAGAATGCACCTATAAATGTACCAGAGCCTGTACCACAGCTTGTACCTGTACCTGTACCTGAGCCTGTACCGCAGCTTCTACCTATACCTGTACCTGAGCCTTTACCGCAGCTTGTACCTGTACCTGTACCTGAGCCTGTATCGCAGCTTGCACCTGTACCTGAGCCTGTACTGCAGCTTGTACCTGTACCTGAGACTGTACCGCAGCTTGTACCTGTACCTAAGCCTGTACCACAGCTTGTAACTGTATCTGAGCCTGTACCACAGCTTGTACCTGTACCTGTACCGCAGCTTTTACCTATACCTGTACCGCAGCTTGTACCTGTACCTGAGCCTGTACCGCAACTTGTACCTGTACCTGTACCTGAGCCTGTACCACAGCTTCTACCTGTACCTGAGCCTGTACCACAGCTTCTACCTATACCTTTACCTGAGCCTTTACTGCAGCTTGTACCTGTACCTGAGCCTGTACCACAGCATGCACCTATACCTGTACCTTAGCCTGTTCTGCAGCTTGTAACTGTACCTGAGCCTGTACTGACGCATGACCTATACTTGTACCCGAGCCTGTAACGCAGCTTGTACTTGTACCTGTACCTGAGTCTGTACCGCAGCTTGTACCTGTACCTGTACTTGAGCCTGTACCGCTGCTTGTACCTGTACCTGAGCCTGTACCACAGCTTTTATCTATACCGCAGCTTGTACCTGTACTTGATCCTGTACCACAGCTTGTACCTGTACCTGAGCCTGTATCACAGCATGCACCTATAACTGTACCTGAGCCTGTACTGCAGCTTGTACCTGTACCTGAGCCTTTTCCCACAGCTTGTACCTGTACCTGAGACTGTACCGCAGCTTGTACCTGTACCTAAGCCTGTACCACAACTTGTAACTGTATCTGAGCCTGTACCACAGCTTGTACCTGTACCTGTACCGCAGCTTTTACCTATACCTGTACTGCAGCTTGTACCTGTACCTGAGCCTGTACCGCAGCTTGTACCTGTACCTGTACCTGAGCCTGTACCGCAGCTTCTACCTATACCTGTACCTGAGCCTTTACCTCAGCTTGTACCTGTACCTGTACCTGAGCCTGTATCTCAGCTTGCACCTGTACCTGAGCCTGTACTGCAGCTTGTACTTGTACCTGAGCCTGTACCGCAGAATGCACCTATAAATGTACCAGAGCCTGTACCACAGCTTGTACCTGTACCTGTACCTGAGCCTGTACCGCAGCTTCTACCTATACCTGTACCTGAGCCTTTACCGCAGCTTGTACCTGTACTTGTACCTGAGCCTGTATCGCAGCTTGCACCTGTACCTGAGCCTGTACTGCAGCTTGTACCTGTACCTGAGACTGTACCGCAGCTTGTACCTGTACCTAAGCCTGTACCACAGCTTGTAACTGTATCTGAGCCTGTACCACAGCTTGTACCTGTACCTGTACCGCAGCTTTTACCTATACCTGTACCGCAGCTTGTGCCTGTACCTGAGCCTGTACCGCAACTTGTACCTGTACCTGTACCTGAGCCTGTACCGCAGCTTCTACCTATACCTGTACCTGAGCCTTTACCGCAGCTTGTACCTGTACCTGTACCTGAGCCTGTATCGCAGCTTGCACCTGTACCTGAGCCTGTACTGCAGCTTGTACTTGTACCTGAGCCTGTACCGCAGAATGCACCTATAAATGTACCAGAGCCTGTACCACAGCTTGTACCTGTACCTGTACTTGAGCCTCTACCGCAGCTTGTACCTGTACCTGAGCCTGTACCGCAGCTTTTACCTATACCTGTACCTGAGCCTGTACAGCAGCTTGTACCTGTACCCGAGCCTGTACTGCAGCTTGTACTTGTACCTGTACCTGAGCCTGTACCACAGCATGCACCTTTACCTGTACCTGAGCCTGTACCACAGCATTTACCTATACCTGTACCAGAGCCTGTACCGCAGCTTGTACCTGTACCTGAGCCTGTACCACAGCTTGTACCTGTACCTGAGTCTGTACTGCAATTTGTACCTGTACCTGTGCCTGTACCACAGCTTCTACCTATATCTGTACCTGAGCCTGTACCGCAGCTTTTACCTATACCTGTACCTGAGCCTCTACCGCAGCATGCACCTATACCTTAGCCTGTAATGCAGCTTGTAACTGTACCTGAGCATGTACTGCAGCATTCAACTATACTTGTACCTGAGCCTGTACTGCAGCTTGTACTTGTACCTGTACCACAGCATGCATCAATACCTGTACCTGAGCCTTTACCGCAGCTTGCACCTGTACCTGTACTTGAGCCTGTACTGCAGCTTTTACCTGTACCGCAGCTTGTACCTGTACCTGAGCCTGTACCACAGCCTACACCAATTCATGTGCCTATACCTGAGCCTTTACTGCAGCTTGTACCTGTACTTGAGTCTGTACCGCAGCTTGTACATGTACCTGAGCCTGTACCGCAGCTTGTACCTGTACCTGAGCCTGTAACGCAGCTTGTACCTGTATCCGAGCATTTACTGCAGCTTGTAATTGTACCTGTACCTGAGCCTGTACCACAGCTTGCACCTGTACTTGAGCCTGTACCGCAGCTTGTACCTGTACCTGAGCCTGTACCATAGTTTTACCTATACCTGTACCTGAGCCTGTACAGCAGCTTGTACCTGTACCTGAGCCTGTACCGCAGCTTGTACCTGTACCTGAGCCTGTACCACAGCTTCTACCTATACCTGTACCTGAGCCTTTACTGCAGCTTGTATCTGTACCTGTACCTGAGCCTGTATCGCAGCTTGTAACTGTAACTTAGCCTGTACCACAGCATGCACCTATACCTGTACCTTAGCATGTACTGCAGCTTGTAACTGTACCTGAGCCTGTACTGCAGCATGACCTATACTTGTACCTGAGCCTGTAACGTAGCTTGTACTTGTACCTGTACCTGAGCCTGTACCGCAGCTTGTACCTGTACCTGTACTTGAGCCTGTACCGCTGCTTGTACCTGTACCTGAGCCTGTACCACAGCTTTTACCTATACCACAGCTTGTACCTGTACCTGAGCCTGTACTACAGCTTGTACTTGTACCTGTACCTGAGCCTGTATCGCAGCATGCACCTATACCTGTACCTGAGCCTGTACTGCAGCTTGTACCTGTACCTGAGCCTTTTCCCGCAGCTTGTACCTGTACCTGAGACTATACTGCAGCTTGTACCTGTACCTAAGCCTTTACTGCAGCTTGTAACTGTATCTGAGCCTGTACCACAGCTTGTACCTGTATCTGACACTGTACCGCAGCTTGTACCTGTATCTGAGCCTGTACCACAGCTTGTAACTATAACTGTCCCTGAGCCTGTACAGCAGCTTGTGCTTGTACCTGTACCTGAGCCTGTACCGCAGCCTACACCAATTCCTGTACCTGACCCAGTACCACAGCATGCACCTGTACCTGAGCCTGTACCGCAGCTTGTACCTGTACCTGTACTTGAGTCTGTACCACAGCTTGTACCTGTACCTGAGCCTGTATCGCAGCCTACACCAATGCCTGTCCCTGTACCTGAGTCTGTACTGCAGCATGCACCTGTACCAGAGCCTGTACCACAGCCTACACCAATTCCTGTGCCTATACCTGAGCCTTTACTGCAGCTTGTACCTGTACTAGCCTGTACTGCAGCTTCTACCTTTACCTGAGCCTGTACCGCAGCTTTTACCTATACCTGTACCTGAGCCTGTACCGCAGCTTGTACCTGTACCCGAGCCTGTACTGCAGCTTGTAATTGTACCTGTACCTGAGCCTGTACCGCAGCTTTTACCTGTACCTGAGCCTGTACTGCAGCTTGTACCTGTACCTGAGACTGTACCACAGTTTTTACCTATACCTGTACCTGAGCCTGTACCACAGCTTCTACCTGTACCTGAGCCTGTACCACAGCTTCTACCTATACCTTTACCTGAGCCTTTACTGCAGCTTGTACCTGTACCTGAGCCTGTACCACAGCATGCACCTATACCTGTACCTTAGCCTGTTCTGCAGCTTGTAACTGTACCTCAGCCTGTACTGACGCATGACCTATACTTGTACCTGAGCCTGTAACGCAGCTTGTACTTGTACCTGTACCTGAGTCTGTACCGCAGCTTGTACCTGTACCTGTACTTGAGCCTGTACCGCTGCTTGTACCTGTACCTGAGCCTGTACCACAGCTTTTATCTATACCGCAGCTTGTACCTGTACTTGATCCTGTACCACAGCTTGTACCTGTACCTGAGCCTGTATCACAGCATGCACCTATAACTGTACCTGAGCCTGTACTGCAGCTTGTACCTGTACCTGAGCCTTTTCCCACAGCTTGTACCTGTACCTGAGACTGTACCGCAGCTTGTACCTGTATCTAAGCCTGTACCACAACTTGTAACTGTATCTGAGCCTGTACCACAGCTTGTACCTGTACCTGTACCGCAGCTTTTACCTATACCTGTACCGTAGCTTGTACCTGTACATGAGCCTGTACCGCAACTTGTACCTGTACCTGTACCTGAGCCTGTACTGCAGCTTCTACCTATACCTGTACCTGAGCCTTTACCGCAGCTTGTACCTGTACCTGTACCTGAGCCTGTATCTCAGCTTGCACCTGTACCTGAGCCTGTACTGCAGCTTGTACTTGTACCTGAGCCTGTACCGCAGAATGCACCTATAAATGTACCAGAGCCTGTACCACAGCTTGTACCTGTACCTGTACCTGAGCCTGTACCGCAGCTTCTACCTATACCTGTACCTGAGCCTTTACCGCAGCTTGTACCTGTACCTGTACCTGAGCCTGTATCGCAGCTTGCACCTGTACCTGAGCCTGTACTGCAGCTTGTACCTGTACCTGAGACTGTACCGCAGCTTGTACCTGTACCTAAGCCTGTACCACAGCTTGTAACTGTATCTGAGCCTGTACCACAGCTTGTACCTGTACCTGTACCACAGCTTTTACCTATACCTGTACCGCAGCTTGTACCTGTACCTGAGCCTGTACCGCAACTTGTACCTGTACCTGTGCCTGAGCCTGTACCGCAGCTTCTACCTATACCTGTACCTGAGCCTTTACCGCAGCTTGTACCTGTACCTGTACCTGAGCCTGTATCGCAGCTTGCACCTGTACCTGAGCCTGTACTGCAGCTTGTACTTGTACCTGAGCCTATACCGCAGAATGCACCTATAAATGTACCAGAGCCTGTACCACAGCTTGTACCTGTACCTGTACTTGAGCCTCTACCGCAGCTTGTACCTGTACCTGAGCCTGTACCGCAGCTTTTACCTATACCTGTACCTGAGCCTGTACCGCAGCTTGTACCTGTACCCGAGCCTGTACTGCAGCTTGTACTTGTACCTGTACCTGAGCCTGTACCACAGCATGCACCTATACCTGTACCTGAGCCTGTACCACAGCATTTACCTATACCTGTACCTGAGCCTGTACCGCAGCTTGTACCTGTACCTGAGCCTGTACCACAGCTTGTACCTGTACCTGAGTCTGTACTGCAACTTGTACCTGTACCTGTGCCTGTACCACAGCTTCTACCTATATCTGTACCTGAGCCTGTACCGCAGCTTTTACCTATACCTGTACCTGAGCCTCTACCGCAGCATGCACCTATACCTTAGCCTGTAATGCAGCTTGTAACTGTACCTGAGCATGTACTGCAGCATTCACCTATACTTGTACCTGAGCCTGTACTGCAGCTTGTACTTGTACCTGTACCGCAGCATGCATCAATACCTGTACCTGAGCCTTTACCGCAGCTTGCACCTGTACCTGTACTTGAGCCTGTACTGCAGCTTTTACCTGTACCGCAGCTTGTACCTGTACCTGAGCCTGTACCACAGCCTACACCAATTCATGTGCCTATACCTGAGCCTTTACTGCAGCTTGTACCTGTACTTGAGTCTGTACCGCAGCTTGTACATGTACCTGAGCCTGTACCGCAGCTTGTACCTGTACCTGAGCCTGTAACGCAGCTTGTACCTGTACCCGAGCATTTACTGCAGCTTGTAATTGTACCTGTACCTGAGCCTGTACCACAGCTTGCACCTGTACTTGAGCCTGTACCGCAGCTTGTACCTGTACCTGAGCCTGTACCATAGTTTTACCTATACCTGTACCTGAGCCTGTACAGCAGCTTGTACCTGTACCTGAGCCGGTACCACAGCTTCTACCTATGCCTGTACCTGAGCCTTTACTGCAGCTTGTACCTGTACCTGTACCTGAGCCTGTACCGCAGCTTGTAACTGTAACTTAGCCTGTACCACAGCATGCACCTATACCTGTACCTTAGCATGTACTGCAGCTTGTAACTGTACCTGAGCCTGTACTGCAGCATGACCTATACTTGTACCTGAGCCTGTAACGTAGCTTGTACTTGTACCTGTACCTGAGCCTGTACCGCAGCTTGTACCTGTACCTGTACTTGAGCCTGTACCACTGCTTGTACCTGTACCTGAGCCTGTACCACAGCTTTTACCTATACCGCAGCTTGTACCTGTACCTGAGCCTGTACTACAGCTTGTACTTGTACCTGTACCTGAGCCTGTATCGCAGCCTACACCAATTCCTGTACCTGACCCAGTACCACAGCATACACCTGTACCTGAGCCTGCACAGCAGCTTTTACCTGTACCTGTACCTGAGTCTGTACTGCAGCTTGTACCTGTACCTGAGCCTGTTTCACAGCCTACACCAATGCCTGTGCCTGTGCCTGTACCTGAGTCTGTACTGCAGCATGCACCTGTACCCGAGCCTGTACCACAGCCTACACCAATTCCTTTACCTATACCTGAGCCTTTACTGCAGCCTGCACCTGTACCTGAGCCTTTACTGTATGATGCACCTGCAGCCTACACCAATGCCTGTGCCTGTACCCAAGCCTGTACTGCAGCTGTAATATAAGATTATGTTTGTATGAATTTTCTTTTAGTAAAGAAGTAAAAGTAGATATGTCTCATAAATTATATACAAGCTTCAACCAATCTTACAGGTAAATCTGATATATTTATGAGTGGAGTTTGATATTTTTTAAGGAGTTGTAATTTAAGTGCATTTCATTGTGCATGGTAGACATGTTAGATATATTGCAAGTAAATAATTACATTTCCTTAAAAGATTACACACTGCAGCTTAAGTATTAATTGTTACACTTATGATATCATATAGCAATAAATACAGATCAAGACAAGTAATTAAGAGGAATTTGCTTTGGATGGTCTTACCACTAGTGGTATATTGATCTTGGAAGATGCAGATGTCAGGTGAGTATAGAGCAGATCTGAGTGATATGGCAGTAAGCGGAGGAAGCCTGTCAGTAGCGTGGAGAGACACACAGGAAGCGTGCAGCGCTGACAATCTGGCACCTGCAGGTCTCTGTGGTGATGATGGTAGTCAGCTGAGGAAGCCTGTCAGCAGCGTGGAGAGTGACACACAGGAAGCGTGCAGCGCTGTGGATCCGGTACCTGGCGAGGTCTGTGGGATGATGAACGTGAACACAGCGTGTTTGCTGGTTAGGTCTCAGGTTGATGACACTCCAACTTCAGGTAGGAAGGAGAGGACGTTCTGTATAGCTGATTATGGCTGATCGGACAAAACCTTTAGACAATTAGAAAGGACTTGGATCACAATCCAAGCAGAGCTGAGTAAAGAGTCCAATTACTTCAATACCAAGCAATGCATATATCGGATACAGGCCTTAAATACTGCATGATGGAAGGTAGTTCACGCCTCTTAAAGGGAAATACGTTACAGAGCTCCCTCCCCAAGGAACCCCTCTGGGGTTCACGGCCGAGGCCTATTAGGATTTTTCCTATGATAAATGGAGGTCAATCTAGGGGCCGATAAATTTAATGCAGGTTCCCAAGAATCGTCCTCACTCGAGAACCCTTTCCAACGTATAAGATATTGGAGTGTACCGGACCTCAGCCTAGAATCTAAGATTTCCTCAATCTCATATTCAACGTCCGGAACGATGGGGGGGGGGGGGGATCAACAGAAGAATTATGTGGATTCCGAAGTTGTTTGTATGGTTTCAGTAAAGATGTATGAAAGGTAGGGTGAATCTTACAGGTGTCAGGAAGTTTCAATGGGATAGCATTCTCGTTGACAATACATGCAATAGGAAACGGCCCAATATAGAATCTGTTAAATTTCCTGCTCGGTACACTTAACCTTAGATGCTTAGTGGACAGCCAGACTAAATCACCAATTGCATAAGGAGGAGACGGTCGCCATCTGAGATCATAATATTTCTTCTGACGGTCTTGGGCTTCTTTGATGTTCGTTGTCAGAAGAGAGAATGTTTCTTTTAAGGTATTGGTTAATTCGTACAACAATTGGACAGTCACTTTGAACATTTGGTAATAAATGGAAGGATGGGTGGAAACCATAATTCGCAAAGAAAGGTGTCATCCTGATGGATGAGTGGAAAGTGTTGTTATGAGCAAATTCAGCTAGAGGCAAGAGTGTTGACCAATTGTCTTGATGTTGAGTACAATAACATCTAATGTATTCCTCCAGCCACTGATTTGTTCTTTCAGTTTGCCCATTTATCTGTGGGTGGAAAGAAGTTGATAATCTTTGATCAAAATGTAGGGTTTTGCCTAACTGCTTCCATACTTTGGAAGTGTTAGGTGTTGTTTTCAGTGGGGGAGTGTCAGTCAGATCTTGGCCTGGAGCACACCGTATCAGCTGGAAATTAATGTATTATTTGATTAGGATATCCTAGAGAACAGAAATCAGACCACGCAGCAATGAGTCTAAAAACTATTCTGTTTATTGAAAGATGAAAAGCACGCCTTATAGGTAGTCATGACAGCATATAGGGTTAACATGATGACACTTCATGATCGCATCATTTTACACAGTATTTGTCAGGAAAAATATAAGCTCATTATTATAATTAGGTAAAACAGTGTTTCTTATAACCATAATAAAAAGTACATCTGGGCTCCAAAGCAAGGCCGTGTGAGCATCTTATAGAGATAGCAACTTCCAGGCGCATCGCCAAGAACATTTGCAAGGCCAATAAAACTTATACAATTTTTACTAAAATCAGCATATTTCTCACTACATAATAACTGCTATAATAAGATGTTCCTTAGACAAGATGGATGCCTAAGACAAAATGGCAGTTAAGAACAAAATGGTGTCGGTAATGCTAACAATTCCTAACAGGAAGTAAATTGGCTTCCTCTATCCGATGTAATAGTGGAAAGAATGCCATGGAGCTTAACGAGATGTTGTATTAGTAATGACACTGTCTCCATACTGGTTGGAATCTTATGATAGGGAATAAAATGTGCCATTTTAGTGAATAAATCAACTATTACAGAGTAAATAACCTATTGTTTTTTTCCATTCAGTTTTACAGACAGTACATGTCTCACATGACTCTATGTACTTTTTTACATCTTGGGTTATGTTAGGCCACCAATAGGATCTTTTAATTAACTCATAAGTTTTATTTACTCCTTGGTGTCCAGATAATTGAGAATCATGGTTTGCAAAAAGGATTATAGGTCTTAGAATGGGTGGCACATACAGTTTTGAAGAATGGTAGAATAACCCATCAGAATGTTGTTGTAACTGATAGTGTCTTTTTGTATCATCAAGTCGTTGTTCTTGTTTAAACCTTTGTACGGTAGGTATTAGAAGTCCTATAATATTTTTCATAGGGATTAAGGAACCTTCAGTAGGTTGTGATATAGGTATTTCCGGAAGTCGAGACAAGGTGTCAGCCTTGACATTCTTATCCGCTGGTCTGTAGGTTACAATATAATTAAATCGGGAGAAGAACAAACTCCAACATATTTGTCCTGAAGTCAAAGTTCTGTTCGTTTTTAAATATTGGAGGTTACGGTGATCAGTATAAATTAAGATGGGTTCTTTAGTACCCTCTAATAAGTATCGCCAATTCTCTAGAGAACATGTCATTGCCAACAGTTCTTTTTCTTCCCCATTATAGTTTTGTTCTGGTTTAGTTAGAACACGGGAAAAATACCCAACTGGATGTAATAACCCCGTTGCAGGAGATCTTTGGGATAATACAGCTCCGATAGCATGATCTGATGCGTAGATTTCTAGGGTGAATTGTAGTTGAGGGTTAGGAAAAGATAATATAGGATCAGTGAATAAATCAACTATTACAGAGTAAATAACCTATTGTTTTTTTCCATTCAGTTTTACAGACAGTACATGTCTCACATGACTCTATGTACTTTTTTACATCTTGGGTTATGTTAGGCCACCAATAGGATCTTTTAATTAACTCATAAGTTTTATTTACTCCTTGGTGTCCAGATAATTGAGAATCATGGTTTGCAAAAAGGATTATAGGTCTTAGAATGGGTGGCACATACAGTTTTGAAGAATGGTAGAATAACCCATCAGAATGTTGTTGTAACTGATAGTGTCTTTTTGTATCATCAAGTCGTTGTTCTTGTTTAAACCTTTGTACGGTAGGTATTAGAAGTCCTATAATATTTTTCATAGGGATTAAGGAACCTTCAGTAGGTTGTGATATAGGTATTTCCGGAAGTCGAGACAAGGTGTCAGCCTTGACATTCTTATCCGCTGGTCTGTAGGTTACAATATAATTAAATCGGGAGAAGAACAAACTCCAACATATTTGTCCTGAAGTCAAAGTTCTGTTCGTTTTTAAATATTGGAGGTTACGGTGATCAGTATAAATTAAGATGGGTTCTTTAGTACCCTCTAATAAGTATCGCCAATTCTCTAGAGAACATGTCATTGCCAACAGTTCTTTTTCTTCCCCATTATAGTTTTGTTCTGGTTTAGTTAGAACACGGGAAAAATACCCAACTGGATGTAATAACCCCGTTGCAGGAGATCTTTGGGATAATACAGCTCCGATAGCATGATCTGATGCGTAGATTTCTAGGGTGAATTGTAGTTGAGGGTTAGGAAAAGATAATATAGGATCAGTTGTGAAAGCATTCTTTAGGTAATTGAATGCTTGATCAGCTGCTGTACCCCATTTGAACTGTATGTCACTTTTAGTTAACTCAGTAAGAGGTTTTGTTATATAAGAGAAATTCTTAATACATTTTCAGTAAAAATGTGCAAACCCCAGTAATCTTTGGACTTGCCTTTTATTCCTTGGGATTGGCCAGTCTAATATGGCTTGAACCTTGGTGTTTTCCATGTAGATACCTTGTGGTGTTATGTGATATCCTAGAAACCGAATCTCAGAACTATGAAAAATAAATTTTTCCAATTTCACATATAAATGATGGGCTTGAAAACGTGAGAGTACAGTTCTTACATGTTTCACATGGTTAGTCATATAATCTGAGAAAATGAGGATGTCATCCAAATAAATGACAACGAATGTGTCTAGTAGATCTCTAAACACATTGTTTATTAATCTTTGAAACGTGGCTGGGGCATTGCATAGCCCGAATGGCATCACCGTATATTCATACAAGCCATATCTGGTGCGGAAAGCGGTGAGCCATTTATCTCCTGATCTTACGCGAATCAAATTATAGGCTCCTCTTAGATCCAGTTTATGGACTATTGGTCTTATAGTCTGGTCTTTGTTAGTGACAAAAAACATTCCTGCCCCAGCTGGGGAGGTTCAGGGTCTGATAAAACCTTTTTTTAAATTTTCATTTATGTATTCTTTTAGCTTTTCAAATTCCTTTTTTGACATGGGAAATATATGCCCATATGGGACGTCTGAGCCGGGGATTAACTTAATAGGACAATCATAATCCCTTTGAGGTGGTAGTACCTCAGCTTCCTTTTTATCAAACACACGAGAGAACTCATTGGCCCCTATTTATCAAATGTCTTGTGAACCTGATCCGACAGTGCGGATCAGCTCCGCAAGACATCGCTGAATGCGGAGAGCAATACGCTCTCCATATTCAGCATTGCACCAGCAGCTCACAAGAGCTGCTGGTGCAACGCCTCCCCCTGCAGACTCACGGCCAATTGGCCGCCAGCAGGGGGTGTCAATCATCCCGATCGTACTCGATCGGGTTGAATTGTGGCGATTCCTGTCCACCTGCTCAGAGCAGGCGGACAGGGTTATGGAGCAGCGGTCAGGCTCCTTTCAGAGCTTGATAGATAGGCCCCAATGTATTCAGTTGTAATATTATGCTCATTAATATACGATATTTGATGAGAGGGTAAGCATGTAGTTTTACAATATAGCGAATTAAATAGTACCTTATTTTCTGACCAGACAACCTTGGGTTGGTGTAGTTTTACTTAATATAGACCTAGAATAATAGGAAATATAGGTGAAGAAATTATGTCAAATGATATAAACTCTTTATGACCTTCCTGAGTAGTTAGCAATAGGGGAATGGTCTGGTGTTTTATAGGACCACTCTTTAAAGGGTTACCGTCAATGAGGCGCACGGAGACAGTTTTTTTTTTAATGATATAGGGTATTTCATTTTCTTTTACAACATTTATGTCAATAGAGCAGGCAAATGCTCCAGAGTCCAGAATGGCATCCCAGTTATAACAATGGTGCTCCCACTGTAGAGAGACATTAAGGGTAAAATAAGTAGTTTGGTCATTTGTTAAAGATATTACATGGTCTTAGTGTTGGACAGTCCAAAACGGAATGCTCCTTAGATGCACAATACATACATATGCCTTTTTCTTTTCTACTTTTTTTTTCCTCAGTAGAAAGAGGGCCTTTAATAAATCCTATTTCCAAAGCCACATCAAATCTTTTCTGGGCATAAGTGGTGAATCTTGGGATATGTTGTTTACTATGTGTATCATGACTGTCTCTCTCCTGCTTTCTCTCTCTGATTCTTCTATCTAATTTTATTGTTAAAGGGACCTTAAATACTATACATCAATGAAATGTAACTAATGAATGTGTTAACATCCTTTTAGTGTTAGGATGCAAAACACATACATCTTTTTAAAATTTAAAAATCCATCCTTTATTATTTTGATTTAAAAGATCTTCTATTTTACACTGACAAGGGGGCTGGGCACCTTCATGGATGCTACGTCATCCGTATGTGATCGTGCACGCAACCCATTATCTAACATCCTCCCCACCGGTGTTGTATCATAATGCCATGGTTACCCTGTAGAATTCCGGGTCTTCGGCTCCTCGGCAAGAATCGGAACTCCGCCCCCCCACCACAGCTACTCCCATTCTCCTCCCTCCTCATACATTTCCAGATCCCTTCTTGAAAGCTCAGTCTCATTCTACAGGGGAGCCATTTATGAATGATACAATACCGGTAATAACTTGTCTGCACACTTCACTGTCAGACCTGATAGCAGTTGCAGCGTTTTGGATATATTCACAGCCGGACAACAAAATTGTTTATACGTTGATCCTTTCCTAAGCTTTACTCTGCTCTGCTGCCCTGCTGGCTACTCGCTTTTCTCTCTAAGCTGTACCATGTGTGTACAGCTTAGAGAGAAGAGCGAGCAGCCAACAGAACAGCAGAGCAGAGTAAAGCTTAGGAAAGGATCAACGTATAAACAATTTTGTTGTCCGGCTGTGAATATATCCAAAATGCTGCAACTGCTATAAGGTCTGACAGTAAAGTGTGCAGACAAGTTATTACCGGTGGTGAGGATGTTAGTTAATGGTTTTGCGTGCACATTTAGTAAATTATAAAAAAAATTGCACAGGTTCACTCGACTCCACGATTTAGCGCATCACGTGATCGATCACCCTTTACAACGTGCGTTACAACATGGCTGCTCCCAGTCAAACAGATAGGCTGCAGTTTGGATGGAAACTTAATCATGTCAAATTATCTAGAAAAAGACCAGATCCTGCTAATATAATAAAGGACTGTTTTTTTAGCAGTATAAACTTTAATAATATTATAGTAATTGGTGAAATTGCAAGGTGTTTAGGGTCCCTTTAAAGCCATCAAGGCTTCTAGAGAGTCAGGGATTTCTAACCTAGCAAGTTCATCCTTGATACCTTCATACAGATCTGATTCCATTCCGTATCTTTTTGCCAGATCTTAAATTCAGATATGTAGTCTTCTACTATTTTTTTATTCTGTTTAAGGCTGCGTAATTTATTTTCTGCTGTGAGCTGACGATAAGGGTCTTCATATAACTCAGCCATTGTCGCAAAAAAATTATCAACAGAATTCAGGATAGGGTCATCTCTCAAAAAAAGTATCAGCCCAAGCACATGGTTCACTTCTTAGGAATGATATTATAGTGAGAACTTTAGTGCGTTCATTAGGGAATGTTTTGGGCTTCAGATTTATAAATAATTTACAGGCATTGTAAAATTGCCGAAAATTCTTTCTGTCTCCATAGAATTTGTCTGGGGGGCTAATAGGTGGGTCAGGGTTTGAGTCTGAAGAGGTAGGGGCACTCAAACCTTCTTTTATTATATTTCTTAAAGTAAGATTCTCTACCTGCAATTCCCTGAGTCCCTGGGATAACTGATCTACCTTGTGAGATAATTCCCTGACATGATTGGTTAGATCGGTAGGATTGTATGTACTGTGATCTCAGCAAGGTTTTTTATATGGCTTGGTATTCTGTAATATAAGATTATGTTTGTATGAATTTTCTTTTAGTGAAGAAGTAAAAGTAGATATGTCTCATAAATTATATATAAGCTTCAAACAATCTTACAGGTAAATCTGATATATTTATGAGTGAAGTTTGATATTTTTTAAGGAGTTGTAATTTAAGTGCATTTCATTGTGCATGGTAGAGACATGTTAGATATATTTCAAGTAAATAATGAAATTTCCTTAAAAGATTACACACTGCAGCTTAAGTATTAATTGTTACACTTATGATATCATATAGCAATAAATACAGATCAAGACAAGTAATTAAGAGGAATTTGCTTTGGATGGTCTTACCACTAGTGGTATATTGATCTCGGAAGATGCAGATGTCAGGTGAGTATAGAGCAGATCCGAGTGATATGGCAGTAAGCGGAGGACGCCTGTCAGTAGCGTGGAGAGACACACAGGAAGCGTGCAGCGCTGAGGATCCGGCACCTGCAGAGGTGTCTGTAGTGATGATGGTAGTCAGCGGAGGAAGCCTGTCAGCAGTGTGGAGAGTGACACACAGGAAGCGTGCAGCGCTGAGGATCCAGTACCTGGCGAGGTCTGTGGGATGATGAATGTGAACACAGCGTGTTTGCCGGTTAGGTCTCAGGTTGATGACACTCCAACTTCAGGTAGGAAGGAGAGGAAGTTCTGTACAGCTGATTATAGCTGAACGGACACAACCTTTGGGCAATCCAAGCAGAGCTGAGTAAAGAGTCCAATTACATCAATACCAAGCAATGCATATATTGGTAAATAGTGCATTATGGAAGGTAGTTCACGCCTCTTAAAGGGAAATACGTTACAGCAGCCTACACCAATGCCTGTGGCCTGTGCCTGTACCTGAGTCTGTACCACAGCCTGCACCTGTACCTGAGCCTGTACCACAGCCTACACCAATGCCTGTGCCTGTACCTGAGCCTGTACTGCAGCCTACACCAATTCCTGCGTCTGTGCCTGAGGCTGTACTGCAGCATGCACCTGTACCTGAGCCTGTACCTACACCTGTACCATAGCCTGTACCTATACCTGTACCTGAGCCTGTACCACAGCTTGTGCCCATACCTGTACCTGAGCCTGTACCACAGACTGCGCCTATACCTGTACCTGAGTCTGTACCACAGCCTGTGCCTATACCTGTACCTGAGCCTGTACCTATAGCCTGTACCGCAGCTTGTACTTGTACCTGTACCTGAGCTTGTACCTGTACCTGAGCCTGTACCGTAGCTTGTACCTGTACCTGCACCTGAGCCTGTACTGCAGCTTGTACCTGTACCTGTAGGCTGTGGTACAGGCTCAGGTACAGGTGCAGGTGCATCATGTGGTACAGGCTCATGTACAGGTGCAGGCTGCGGAACAGGCACAGGCATTGGTATAGACTGCAGTACAGGCTCAGGTACAGGCAAAGGCATTGGTGTATGCTGCGGTACAGGCTCAGGTACAGGTGCATCATGCATTACAGGCTCAGGTACAGGTGCAGGCTACAGTAAAGGCTCAGGTATAGGCACAGGAATTGGTGTAGGCTGTGGTACAGGCTCGGGTACAGGTGCATGCTGCAGCACAAGCTCAGGTACAGGCACAGGCATTGGTGTAGGCTGAGATACAGGCTCAGGTATAGGAAAAAGCTGCGGTACAGGATCAGGTACAGGTACAAGCTGCTGTACAGGCTCAGATACAGGTGCATGTTCTGGTACTGGGTCAGGTACAGGTATTGGTGTAGGCTGCGGTACAGGTTCAGGTACAAGTACAAGCTACAGTACAGGCTTAGGTACAGGTACAAGCTGCGAAACAGGCTCAGGTACAGGTACATTAAAGAAAAGAACAGAGAAAAACAATGGCACTGCGCGTGTTGTTGCCTTAAGATTATATCAATATTATGTCCAAACCAAACTTATGTAGGACTACATTAAACTATAAAGTTAAGCTGGTGCTGTACACAGAAAGAAACCTAGATACAGAAAGACCAGTGAGCCACTGGTAAAGAGTGTACATACATAGCACTCAACAACACTTAAATAGAGTAAATACAATGGAGGCAAAGGAGAAAAGGATGTTTATAATTCCATCCAGATCGAGGGGTTAAAACTTAACTTTTATTGGTCACATAAGAAATAAAATGTGGAGTTGAACATAAAAACACAGTTTCGAACTATCCCATGCACCACAATCATAGAATTGCTAAATGGTGTAATATTAGGTAAACTAATTATAGAAAGGTAGAAAAATAGCTAGCACCACTGTATCAGATATTGGAATTTTGAACGCTATTGGAAATTGCCTTCCCTGGATAGATTATTATGTCCCAATAGGGTGCTAGCACAAAGTAGTGCAAGAGCTACTACTAAGTTTAACGACGTATAAAAGCTATTATATATAGGTCTGTTGTCAAACCCAGGTAATAAGCAGATTGGCAGTAGCTGGTGGAATGAGGTAAATTACTGGACTGGGTTTATTAGAGACAACCTGTCTTCCAAAAAGAATTACAGTTGTATAGGTCAAATATTGATAGCCCTGTCCAGAAGTATAGTAGATATGTATGTAGTGTATAGCCTATATAAAAAATAACATGGTATATATATATATATATATATATATATATATACTGTATATATATATATATCTCGATCTAAAATATATTGTTACTTTGCATAATGATAGGCCTGTGTATTAAAAAAAAGTAATCCTATAGCAGGACTCCAAGCTTAGAAGTAACTGGTAAGGGTTAACACAGCCCCTATAGTATTGGCCTCCAAATACTTTAGAGATGTTATTATGTAGCAACACTATGTACTTAGCGTTTATACAGCCCGTATAATAAGGGCCTTCAACATGACAGTTATGAGAGTACAGGTACAGGTATAGGCACAAGCTGTGGTACAGGCTCAGGTACAGGTATAGGTGCATGCTGCGGTACAGGCTCAGGTACAGGTAGAGGTACAAGCTGCGGTACAGGCTCAGGTACAGGTACAAGCTGCGGTACAGGCTCAGGTACAGGTACAAGTTGCGGTACAGGCTCAGGTACAGTGCATGCTGTGGTACTGGGTCAGGTACTGGAATTGGTGTAGGCTACGGTACAGGCTCAGGTACAAGTAAAACCTGTGGTACAGGCTCAGGGATAGGTAAGTATAAGTACAAGCTCTGGTACAGGCTCAGGTACAGGTACCAGCTGCGGTACAGACTTAGGTACAGGTACAAGCTGCGGTACAGTCTCAGGTACAGGTACAAGCTGCGGGAAAAAACTCAGGTACAGGTATAGGTGCATGATACGGTACAGGCTCAGGTACAGGTACAAGCTGCAGTACTGGCTCAGGAACAGGTATAGGTGCATGCTCCGGTACAGGCTCAGGTACAGGTAAAACCTGCAGTACAGGTACAGGTACAAGCTGTGGTACAGGTACAAGCTGCGGTACAGGCTCAATTACAGGAACAAGCACAAGCTGTGGTACAGGCTAAGGTACAGGTATAGGTGCATGCTGCAGTACAGGCTCAGATATGTATATATATATATATATATATATATATATATATATATATATATATATATATATATATATATATATTACATTCCAGTTTACTGCCCCTTTATGCAAAGTCTTTCCAGATGCAAGGAGGCATTTTATCTAAGATTTTTACATCTGCATAAAATGTTATACTCTCATACTAAGATTGTTCAGTGTTTGAAATGAGACAGGTTAACTTAAAACTGTTCAGTTTACACTACAGCTGACTTAATTTTGAAATACATACCAACAAGCCTAAATCCTGCATTTAACCAGATCTAATGGTATGAGTACCACAGCTTATGGTTCCACCAAGATCATATAGAGTACAGCATTTTCAAAACCCATAAGTACAGCTGACAGATGGGAACATTTGTACACTATATTTGAAGTGGTGCTCTTGGTTGGGGAAAATGGGGAAAAAACAAACAAACATATGTCAACCTTTTAAAAGTACTTTTCTTCATTTAGCCATCTACCCAGATCATTAATGTACAATTTTGAATTCAAAGAATTATTTTTGTTTACACATTTACAAATATGATTCTTTAAAAAGTGATCTCTTAATTTCTGCAATTTTTTTTATCATGCATGTCACACACTGTTGATTTAGGGGATGCAAGGTGCATAAATGTTTCCTCCTGTGAGTGTTTCTGTGGGTTTCTGTGTTTATGTATTTGTGCTTTGGTTTGTGTCTCTATGAGTGTGTATGTAATTTTTTTCTGTGGGTCTCTCTGAGAGGGTGGGTGTGTATGTCTTTGTGCATTTTCTGTGGATGTCTGTGAGGGTGTGTGCATATGTCTTTGAGCTTTTACTATGGGTGTCTCTGTGAGGGTGTGTGTATGTTTGCCTTTCTGTATTTTCTCTGGATGCCTCTGTGAGGGTGGGTGTGTATGTCTGTGTTTTCTGTGGATGTCTCTTTGAAGGTGTGTGTTTTCTGTGGGTGTCTCTGTGAGGGTGTGTGTATGTCTTTGTGTGTTTTCTGCGGATGTCTCAGTGAGGGTGTGTGTATGTATGTCTTTCTGTGTTTTCTGTGGTTGTCTCTGTGTGTGTGTATGTCTTTCTGTGTTTTCTGTGGGTGTCTCTCTGTGTGTGTATGTCTTTGTTTGTTTTCTGAGGCTGTCTCTGTCGGTGTTTCCTTGGGTGTATGTGCAAGTTTGAGTTTGTGTGTGTCTGTCCATTGCCTGTCCCTTTTTAAGACATTTTGACCATACTACTGATTATTCACATCTTTCTACAGACTTTGAGACTAATGAGACCTTTACGTAAGTCACCAATCCACCATTTAACCTTTAAATTATTGTTTAGGCAGTTCAGGGCCCTTCCTTTCAGCCACTGCATGCTGTTGTCATCATTTAGTTGGCATCTTCCTTTACAAAAAAGATCATCAGAACTCCATATTTTGTTTTCTAAATCTCTTTTTTTTTTTAAAAACTGTA
The DNA here is from genome assembly GCF_027579735.1 of Bombina bombina. NCBI lineage: Eukaryota > Metazoa > Chordata > Amphibia > Anura > Bombinatoridae > Bombina > Bombina bombina. Next base: position 1,188,689,649 of record NC_069500.1, read on the forward strand.
GTCTGCCTCATTACTTGTCAGGTCAATGTAATCAAGTGCTGAGTGCCTGTTTGGGTGTCTGTGTCTGAGTGTATTTGTGTGTTTCTAAGCGTGTCGGCTAGAGTGACTATATGTGAATCCAAAATTTCTAGTGGCGGCCCTGCCTGAGCCTGTTCCGCAGCTTGTACCTGTACCTGAGCCTGTACTTCAGCTTGTACCTATACCTGAGCCTGTACCACAACTTGTACCTATACCTGAGCATGTACTGCAGCTTCTACCTATACCTGTACCTGAGCCTTTACCGCAGCTTGTACCTGTACCTGAGACTGTGCCGCAGCTTGTACCTGTACCTGAGCCTGTACCTCAGCTTTTACCTATACCTGTATCTGAGCCTGTACCATAGCTTGTACCTGTACCTGAGCCTGTACCCCTGCTTGTACTTGTACCTGTACCTGAGCCTGTACCGCAGCATGCATCTATACCTGTATCTGAGCCTGTACCGCAGCTTGTACCTGAACCTGTACGTGAGCCTGTAGGGCAGCTTGTACCTATACCGCAGCTTGTACCTGTACCTGAGCCTGTACCACAGCATGCACCTATACCTGTACCTGAGCCTGTACCACAGGTTGTACCTGTACCTGAGCTTTTACCGCAGCTTGTACCTGTACCTGAGCCTGTACTGCAGCATGCACCTATACCTGTACCTGAGCCATTTCCCACAGCTTGTACCTGTACCTGAGCCTGTACTGCAGCTTTAACCTGTACCTGTACCTGAGCCTGTACCTCAGCATGCACCTATACCTGTACCTGAGCCTGTACCACAGCTTGTACCTATACCTGAGCTTTTACCACAGCTTGTACCTGTACCTGAGCCTCTACTGCAGCTTGTAACTGTACCTGAGCCTGTACTACAGCATGCATCTATACCTGTACCTGAGCCATTTCCCACAGCTTGTACCTGTACCTGAGCCTGTACTGCAGCTTTAACCTGTACCTGTACCTGAGCCTGTACCTCAGCATGCACCTATACCTGTACCTGAGCCTGTACCACAGCTTGTACCTATACCTGAGCTTTTACCACAGCTTGTACCTGTACCTGAGCCTGTACTGCAGCTTGTAACTGTACCTGAGCCTGTACTGCAGCATGCATCTATACCTGTACCTGAGCCTTTTCCCACAGCTTTTACCTGTACCTGAGCCTGTACTGCAGCATGCATCTATACCTGTACCTGAGCCTTTTCCCACAGCTTGTACCTGTACCTGAGCCTGTACTGCAGCTTGTACCTGTACCTGAGCCTGTACTGCAGCTTGTACCTGTACCTGAGCCTGTACTGCATCTTGTACCTGTACCTGAGCCTGTACCTCAGCATGCACCTATACCTGTACCTGAGCCTGTACCGCAGCTTGTACCTGTACTTGACCCTGTACAGCAGCTTGTACCTGTACCTGAGCCTGTACCGCAGCATGCACCTATACCTGTACCGCAGCTTGTACCTGTACCTAAGCCTGTATCACAGCTTGTAGCTGTACCTGAGCCTGTATCACAGCCTACAACAATGCCTGTGCCTGTACCGCAGCATGCACCTATACCTGTACCTGAGCCTGTATCACAGCCTACAACAATGCCTGAGCCTGTACCGCAGCATGCACCTATACCTGTACCGCAGCTTGTACCTGTACCTGAGCCTGTATCGCAGCTTGTACCTGTACCTGAGCCTGTATCACAGCCTACAACAATGGCTGTGCCTGTACCTGAGTCTGTACTGCAGCATGCACCTGTACCCCAGCCTGTACCACCGCCTACACCAACTCCTGTGCCTATACCTGAGCCTTTACTGCAGCCTGCATCTGTACCTGAGCCTGTACTGCATGATGTAGCTGTACCTGAGCCTGTACCGCAGCCTACACTAATACCTGTGCCTGTACTGCAGCCTGCACCTGTACCTGTACCTGAGCCTGTACCAAATGATGCACCTGTACCTGAGCCTGTACCACAGCCTACACCAATGCCTGTGCCTGTTCTTGAGCCTGTACTGCAGCCTACACCAATGCCTGTGTCTGTACCTGAGCCTGTACCACAGCATGCACCTGTACTTGAGCCTGTACCTACACTTGTACCATAGCCTGTACCTATACCTGTACCTGAGCCTGTACCACAGCTTGTGCCCATACCTATACCTGAGCCTGTACCACAGCTTCTGCCTATACCTGTACCTGAGCCTGTACCACAGCTTCTGCCTATACCTGTACCTGAGCCTGTACCACAGCTTCTGCCTATACCTGTACCTGAGCCTGTACCACAGCTTCTGCCTATACCTGTACCTGAGCCTGTACCACAGCCTGCACCTATACCTAAACTGGAAAATTGTGGAGCTAGAATTGTTCCACTTTAAAGTATGCACTTGACCTTTTATGTCGTCAAGCTCCGGCCCCTTAAATCAACAAAACACCCTCATACCATCCTTCCAACAACCACCCTCATAAATAACAGACAACAGACTTAGCTTTGGTACAAATTGGCCGCAGCCCTTTATTCAATAAAACTTTAATAACTTGATAAATAAAGGTGCAAATAACTGTAAACATTTTACACATCAAACAGCGGTGCTAGTCCTTCCTGATTTCCATATCTTTTAACTATGACCGTAACTCCTTTTACTGGACCCAACCGTGAAAGTGGTTGGGCCCGTCAGCGATCATCCATATAAGTTTCTAAGGAACCCCGTGCCCTTAGAAACCCCCATCTTGAATTCCCCCATGGGAATGCAAAATACCACCACACTTAACCATTGGCCATAGTTTTCCTGTAATTTAAGGGCTAGCACCCCCGCCTTCCAACTGCGACAGAAACCTAAAATGACAAATAAAAACACACCTCTCACACAAATATAAGGGACGGGTGGGAGGGAGATGTTTTCTCTACTCCTACAATAACAATCTGCTGGTTTTCCCGCTCAGCCCACCTCTTTAACACTTTGCCTCCAGCTCCTCCTATAGCACCTCCTACCCCATACAGGGCCTCTTCCTCCTGAGGTCAAAGCTCCCTCTGTCTATGCCCTGCAGCCTCCAGGAGCCACTTGACCTTTTATGTCGTCAAGCTCCGGCCCCTTAAATCAACAAAACACCCTCATACCATCCTTCCAACAACCACCCTCATAAATAACAGACAACAGACTTAGCTTTGGTACAAATTGGCCGCAGCCCTTTATTCAATAAAACTTTAATAACTTGATAAATAAAGGTGCAAATAACTGTAAACATTTTACACATCAAACAGCGGTGCTAGTCCTTCCTGATTTCCATATCTTTTAACTATGACCGTAACTCCTTTTACTGGACCCAACCGTGAAAGTGGTTGGGCCCGTCAGCGATCATCCATATAAGTTTCTAAGGAACCCCGTGCCCTTAGAAACCCCCATCTTGAATTCCCCCATGGGAATGCAAAATACCACCACACTTAACCATTGGCCATAGTTTTCCTGTAATTTAAGGGCTAGCACCCCCGCCACCGACTGGCCTGACACCTCAGCCCAGTCCCGCCAACCGCACACAGTGCCTTCTGAAAATTAAAGATAAACAGCTGCGGACCAAAGTCATTCAAACTGCTCCCCATCCGGCAGATAGAACTCATCCACTCCAACCTCAGCTAAGTCTGAGCAGTGCACCACCACACCAAGTCTCCGCACAAATGCCCCCATGATCGTCGTTTAACGTCCCCATGAACTTTCATTTTTTTTTTTTTTTTTTTTTTTTTTTGTAAAGCATTCAACACTTAAAGAATACACAGACACCTTATGTTTGGTAAAATACTGGCCACAGCCTGTTTAGTAAATAACAAGTTTAAAAACACCAAATGCATAACTCTTTAACCATTGAAACTCAGTCAACTATGAAGATGCTAGCTCCCAAACTTAATTTACCAATCTCCATATACTTGTTGACCAGGCCGTATATAAATTCACCTGGACTTAAATAAGTCCGTTATTTCTTTAATAAAAACCCCAAGCTCCAAGGAACCCTGTGTCCAAGAAGCTACTTAACCTGCTCTCCCACCCCGTGGGGAGGCTAACCCATTCACTTAAGGCCATAGTCCAATTGCAGACACGAGGGAACTAGCACCCGCCAAAGACTGAAAAACATAAAACTGCAAATAATGGGAGGGAGGGAAGGAGGGAAACTTGTTTGCTGCCTAAGAAGTAATTTTCTGAAAATAGCCACCCATACACTTGCCTTACATAGCCTTTCACAGATACCCATTCTACTCCCCATAACATCCCCATGAACTTTAATTTCGCAAAAGCATTTACTTAAAGAATACACAGACATCTGATGTTCGGTAAAATTACTGGCCACAGCCTGTTTATTAAATAACAAGTTTCAAAAACACCAAATACCTAACTCTGTAACCATATAAACTCGGTTAACTATAAATATGCTAGCTCCCAAACTTAATTCACTAATCTCCAATTACTTGTTGACCAGACCGTATATAAATTTACCTGGACGTACATATGTCCGTTATTTCTTTAAAACTCCCCAAGCTCCAAGGAACCCTGTGTCCAAGGAGCTACATAACCTGCTCTCCCACCCCGTGGGGAGGCTAACCCATTCACTTATGGCCATAGCCAATTGCAGACGTGAGGGAACTAGCACCAACCAATATCGTAACCATGGCCGACCACCGGATGTATAAAGCCTGGAAAGGCTCACACAGCCTCTCCAACTACCACTTAAACTACCACACGAGGCTTTTCTGAGACAAGAACCTAAATCCACACCTCCGGCCTGTGACACCACAACCCCCGGAGACGGGAACAGATCAGCGTAACCCACCCTCAGCAGCAATATGCAATCACATCTAAGGCCCCGTACTCCAAACCATTCAAAATTATTTTATGCTTATCAAAAAAACCTTGGCTGAAGGATCACTCCACCCACACGTGAACCGGAGCTACCAGGACATGACCGGAACAGCCATAAACAAATTAAACGTTCAAATTCTTAAAAACACCCATGAGGGAGAAGATTAAAAGAACCTCCACCCAACCACACCTTGGATAACCTGTTCCACTAAACCCACAACAACAGCTTCAGTGGGTGCCCCGATCCTAAAGGAGGGCAGCGTACAATTTTACTGTGATCAAAACCCAACTCCCCTAGATCCCTTGCAAAAAAACTGACCAAAATTGAAACTGTAACAGCACCCCACCATCTTTGCGTATAAATATTGGCATCCGCCCTAGTAGGGAACAATGTCAGACCGCCCCTTTCTTCCATTCGGACAGATGTAGATACCTGAGGTAAAAGAACACCTGCAAGCCCATGGCAATCACATCTTCAGAACCCATTCCCAGTGGGACCAATTATTACGGCTGAGCAAGCCTAATAGAGAGAACATGGAAATTAAAATGTAATCCCCCCCCTTCAATACCCCACTAGGAGTGCAATTGTCTTCTCCTAGCTGTGTTAATATATCTTAACCTTGAGATAAAGGATGGGTGGGAACACCACAGGCGAAATACAATATGACATACGCCCGTATCCAGGAAATGAAAATGCCTGCAAGCCATGTCATAAACTCCAGCAAGCAAAATTGATCATTGCAGTCTAATTAAAGGGACACTCAAGTCAAAACCAAACTTCATGATTCAGATACAACATGCAATTCCAAACAACTCTCCAATTTACTTCCACTAACTAAATATGCACAGTCTTTTTATATTTACACTTTTTGAGTCACCAGCTCCTACTGAGCATGTGCAAGAATTCACAGCATATACGTATATGCATTTGTGATTGGCTGATGACTGTCACATGATACAGGGGGAGTGGAAACAGACACAACCTTGAAATTTATTTAACAAAATCTACTACTCATTTGAAGGTCAGACTAAGTGCTATTGCATTGTCTTCTGATTATGCATTTGTTGATTATGCAAATCTACAGCATTGACTGGTCCTTAAAGGGTGGAAAACCCTTTAAGTAAACTGTCCCATCAAGATATAATGTAAAATCATTGAAGTTGCAACAGCCATCATATATATAGAGAATACCGCATTATTATTATTATTCGGTAATTAGAAAGCACCATGCTATGATTACGGACAGAGGGCTGAAACCTGAAAACTTTGGTGCTTCTCCATCTGCCATTGTGGGATGCTTCCTCTTCATAACTGTTGAACAATAAAAAACTTTATTCATCATGTGTGGCTCCCCTCTTTGATTTCATTTATAAAGCGCCAACAGATTCCGCAGCGCTATAAATCTAGGTCGTACACAAGGAAACATTTATAGGCCTCAAATGTGTAGAGGCCCAACCCAAAGTGTTAACGTTGCAGGCCGCACTTATAAAAGTGATCTACAAACCGCTGGGCTCATAGGATATAAAAAGTACCCTAGCAATGTCGCTAGATTCAACATAACAGAATGGAGGAAGCCACCGGTAGCGCAGTTTTCTCTTCATTATGACAGAGTATAATATTTGCACACCCGTACTACCACATAGAGAAAAGAAAATCCCCCATGTCCTAAACTAAATTCTTCCTAGGATTAAAATTCAAAACATTGAAAATTAATTGCTCAACAAAATAATTTTTTATATAACCACACATACAATGTATATATTAAACAATATAAATTATAGAAATATTTGTATGACCTCAAATACCCCTATAACATACATATATACATATATATACATACATTCTACATAGGCAACAAAACAGAAAATTATACCAAATTACCGTTAGCTGCCACTAGATGGCAGACAAAACAAAGGGATCCCTGGAAATAAAGACAAAAAAACCATTCTAAACTCTTGAGGCAGAGCAGGGAGTGTAAACCAGCACACCATAAGAGTTAGTAGTAAACATGCAAAATTACAATATACATATATATACACATACACATCTATATATACACACACACATATATATATATATAGTCTGTATAACCCCTATGGGAGCAAACTTCTTCAGCAGAAGATAAAACACAAAACCAAACCTCCTCTGAAATGAGATAACCCCCTACTAGCTAAGAGATCCCCAACATGGAGTATCATCAACATTCCTTGTTCCCCCAAATGTATAACAATTTTTAACCACTACCTGACTGACCACAAAATGTTTAGGCAAAATACATGGAACTGCCACAAAATGTCAGACAAAACAATGGATCCCACGAAATAAAGCAAAATTGCTCTAAGCTCTTAAGACAGAGCAAAAGTGAAAGACAACACAGCAAGAGAATCAGCATTAATAAGCGATTAGTATTAATAAACGTGCAAATTATAAATATATATATAATATGTATATCCCCTAAAGAAACCAAACTTGTCCCTGAGGAGAGAAAAAACACAAAACCCCTTCTGTAAAATAAAACAATATTAGGCCCTAAACTTGCCACAGGTCTAGATCAGCAAGATTGCGCCAAAATCCAGCGGCGGGAAAGTTAACCCTACCATCGCCGTATACACGTAGGGCCTCCCCTTAGCTAATCATAAAACATAAGCATAGAACTCTATTAGAGTGCATTTGAAAATTCACTTTATATTCCGGAAAATACAGCACTATGCCCAGAGGAAATAAATTCCCTTCACTATGCGTACCCTTATTCCTACGTATAGTAGCAGCAACAAACATAAAAGGTGCCATATAAAACTGCAATGACAGAGAAAAGTCTCTATAGCACATGCAAATGTAAGGAACATGTAAGCGCTGGTAACAAACACTATTGATAAACAGACAGGTTCAATAAGCAACATCTAAAACAGATTCTCAACCAGTGCAGCTGCACATTTTGCACCGGGGTGTAAATAAAATACGTACGTTTATAACTATAAAGCAGCTTATCCCAAATTATTGCTTCGAATTGTCACATCTAAAGGAACAAATAATTTTACAATACTCCCCAAATGTCAAACGGAACGCAGTAAATACAGGAGCTGTTACTGACCTCACATATTGCAAAGATCCTGTCGCTCCATATAGTCAGCGCATACTTAAAACACCCCACAATTGTTTGCTCAGCTACCTGGCTCCATCGGTCATAGGTCCCAGCCTGAAGAAAAAACTTCCTGTGGCAAATCACCACCCGTGTTCTTTTTCCCTGGACCGCTGCTACCACGTGGGGACCCGGTGAGACTGCAATTAAAAACCCCCCCTGCTGCCTTTCGGATGCAGACTGCTCGGCCATGCTTCCTTGCCGCGCAGAGCCTCTGATAGAACCAAATCAGATTTAAAAACCTACATGAGGAAAGGCGCTCTCCTCATCCACTATTACCAACAGTAACCCCACTTGTAATTGAAATGAAAAGGTGATTTCAAATCAAAAGGGGGTAGCACAAGCAAAATCTTACAGGGCTGAAAGTCTATTAACCCCTATGCCTGGGAAGGGGAAAGCAGCCAGCCATACTACTCTCCTATGCAGCAGAGTGAAAATCATATACGCATCACACAATCCTGCCCAGCATACACAGCCCACACTAAATCCCAAAATTAATAGTATATGAAAGATTCCCCTGACTCCAATCTCTTAAGGAGGGGGATAAACCCCTAATGTGCTTGGACCTCCAACTAGAAGGAACAAGCAATTACCTTAGGGGCTCCAGCTGCAGGACAGGAAAAACCATCAGATGTTTTCTCTACTCCTACAATAACAATCTGCTGGTTTTCCCGCTCAGCCCACCTCTTTAACACTTTGCCTCCAGCTCCTCCTATAGCACCTCCTACCCCATACAGGGCCTCTTCCTCCTGAGGTCAAAGCTCCCTCTGTCTATGCCCTGCAGCCTCCAGGAGCCACTTATAGCACTCTAGTGCCCAGACTTGGAGCTAACACTTCACAGATTATAATTAAAATTTAACTTTTATTATTACTTTAAAATTGTATTAGAACAACAAACAACATTCATACAATTAAAATCCCAAATGTAATATAGAACTTAGGATAATAATCCACGTGACATAATATTGTCAATATTTGGGTATCACTATACCATAATTAGTCTCCTCCAATGCTAATATGTTCACATAAGTTAATCAAATATTGTGAGATGCAGTGGCTTATCACTTGATATATTTGGGGTATCGATAAAATCTGGGTGTACTGTATACACCCTCTCTTTCGTCAGTTAGATCAGATTTTATGCTACACAGCTCGTTACTGTAAGCTATAGTATTGATCTCTGAAAGGTGAGTTATTCCTATCTGATCTATCAAACTAGAAAGGGTGTTATAGCATTCAGGTTCTGTCTAGAATAGGCTGTATTTGGCTAATATAAACTAAATATATGCTCTCAGAAATCTGTAATATTTGTATATATATTCACTTTAGTCAGTCAAATGTAGTATCAAAATTTGCAAACAGGGATATAGTAGTAAATTACTTAGTGGAATGAAGCACATATCATATGCTCCACTTTATTAGTTTGTTAGACCAAAATTATTGTCTTAACAGCTCATAATTCATTAATATCTTGTTATCCTCTGTGAAGGTATATTCCTTCTCTCTGTTATTTCAAACTAATGTGGATATTATAACTCCTGTCCTTTTTAAGACAGACTGAATATGACTCATATGCAATTAATATTCATTCTCAGATAACTCTGGTATATAATGAGTTATAATAATGCTTACTAGTATATATGATTATATATCCCAACTGAATGAGTACTGGATCATAGCATGTCTTAACATGCGTTTATGTTATATACTAGTGGTTTTAAATATGTTCAAGCTGTTACTGTGACATTTATCTGCCAAGATTCAGCAGTTATGTCTGCAATTCTGATAGTAACAATATATGTTGCTCGATATTGTTACTGTTATCCAGTTTCTATATAGTTGTTCCACTAGCAATCAGTATCTTAAAGGGACAGTAAACCTCAAAAATAATGTTTTATAATTCTGCACATAGTGCAGAATTATACAACATTATATTAGCCAAACTTTGTAAAACCTAATATACCCTTTTAATAAAAAAAAAAAACGGCTGTTTAACAGACCGGCTCTCTGTGCTCTTCTGAGCGGGTCTGTTTGTTTCAGACAGCGCATCAGGCCAGCTGTATAGTCACAGCCCGGCCCGACCGCGCCATTATACACAGTGCAGCTCGCTCCTGCTGTCAGACAGAGCAGGAGCGAGCTGCACTTAGTGTTAAGGCACGGTCGGGCCGGGCTGTGACTATACAGCTGGTCCGATGCGCTGTGTGAAACAAACAGACCCGCTCAAAAGAGCACAGAGAGCGGGTCTGTAAAACAGAAGTTTTTTAAAAAAATTAAAAGGGTATATTAGGTTTTACAAAGTTTGGCTAATATAATGTTATATAATTCTGCACTATGTGCAGAATTATATAACATTATTTTTAAGGTTTACTGACACTTTAATGCGTAAGTATATATTATGTTAATCTCAGATCCACAGATATCTGTAGCTTTATGCTTTAGAATCCACAAGTATCGGTAACTTGTATTTACTTTTTATTGTGTTCACAGTACTTGTTGAGAAAGTTATACAATAGCTTTAGTCTTTAATATATTTCAATATCCTATATGTTATTGTTGAATTATGATCAGTATATCTAAAATTTGCTCTACTGCACATAAATTTCTAAGTTGTTGTTGTTATGGCGGTGTCACTATACTTTAGTAACTGTATCGCTTTCTATTATACGGCAGCTCTGTCACTATATTTTAGTAATTGTATCGCTTTCTATTATGCCATATATGCTTACGAAGTTGCTGTTTGTCCAGCTTGTCTATTATTATCCCGCCAACAATCAATAGTGCGTAAGTATACGTTATGTTTGATCTAGGATCCCCAAATATCAGTAACTTAATTTTCTAAAATCCACAGATATCAGTAGCTTAATTATTACTTTTTATTTTGTGTTCAAAGTGCTTACTGTAAAAAGGGGACAAAGAGAGATACCCTTACAAAGTATTGATCTATCCACGATAAGAGCCAAACACTATTAACTCTTGTCAGGTTTAATCTTATCGAGTGATAATAAATTCTGTTATTATTTTAGCATACAAATTGCGCTATATGTAACGGCACTAGTGTACCATATCATTGCCAACAGTATTAATTTACATTTGGTCAAACAAAAGATTTGAGGAATTGATAAGCGTTCATTAGAAACCAAACGCTCGGCTGCTGTGTGTACCGCTAATATTTGTTACCGAATAGCCCTCTACATATCCCCACTATTATATCATAATTTCAGCATTGTATTTATGAGAGTTCTATCTTAACATTAGAGTTTAAAAAGCGTCCTCCACACTGCTCTGACGTGTTTCGCCCTAACCGGGCTTTTTCAAAGGCAGCGAGCCGCCCGATATGTGCATATTTATGTGTTCCGGTATCCGGAAGTATAGCCTCCTTGATGTTTGCATTGGCTATTACCACTGTCATTCAAAGTTAAATTTTAATTTAACACTGTGAAGTGTTAGCTCCAAGTCTGGGCACTAGAGTGCTATAAGTGCATACTTTCAAGTGGAACAATTCTAGCTCCACAATTTTCCAGTATATATCATTTTATGCACAAGCACCAACCCACTGATAAAAATATAACAATATTAGTGAATAAACAGTGCTGTAGGATATCCAGTTTTCACTATTCTGAAATTAAAATAAAGTGGGGTTTGCCTAAAATAGTGTCATTGGAAAAACCTTTTCTTGTGCACCTATACCTGTACCTAAGCCTGTACCTATAACTGTACCTATACCTGTACCTGAGCCTGTAGCTATACCTTTACTTGAGTCTCTACCGCAGTCTGTGCCTATACCTCTACCTGAGCTTGTACCGCAGCCTGTGCCTATACCTGTACCTGAGCCTGTACCACAGCCTGTGCCTAATATACCTGTGCCTGTACCACAGCCTGTGCCCAAGGCCAGATTGGGCCGGGGGATACCGGGAAAAATCCTGCTTGGCCGCCAGCCGGCAGAGGCTGCTCAGCTGCAGTGGAGAGAGAGTAGCAATCCTTAACGAAATGGGTCGGGAGGGAAGGTGCGGGACTGGCAGTCGATGATGTCATCATGCACTGACATTCATCCTTGCCCAACCCACTCTACACACCTGCAGGCTAGCCACACTTAAAGTTTGTATTTATTTTTTATTGGTGGTGGCCCGGACAATATAGTTCCTGTCTCCTCTTTCCTAGTAAGGTGCAATCAGTCAATAGGATTGAGCTGGCATTCTATTGGCTGATTGGAACAGCCAATAGAATGCAAGCTCATTCCTATTGGCTGATTGGATCAGCCAATAGGATTGAACTTCAATCCTATTGGCTGATTGCATCAGTCAATAGGATTTTTTCTACCTTAATTCCGATTGGCTGATAGAATTCTATCAGCCAATCGGAATTGAAGGGATGCCATCTTGGATGATGTCATTTAAAGGAACCTTCATTCGAGAAGAGCCGTCGGATGAAGAGGATGCTCCGCGTTGGATGTCTTGAAGATGGACCCGCTCAGCGCCGGATGGATGAAGATAGAAGATGCCGTCTGGATGAAGATAGAAGATGCCGTCTGGATGAAGACTTCTGCCTGTCTGGAGGACCACTTTGCCCAGCTTGGATAAAGACTTCTCCCAGCTTCGTTGAGGACTTCAACCCGGTTGGGTGAAGACGTCTCCCGGTAAGGTGATCTTCAAGGGGTTAGTGTTAGGTTCTTTTAAGGGGGGATTGGGTGGGTTTTAGAGTAGCTTTGGTTGTGTGGGTGGTGGGTTTTAATGTTGGGGGGTGATTTGTACTTTTTTTACAGGTAAAAGAGCTGATTACTTTGGGGCAATGCCCTGCAAAAGGCCCTTTTAAGGGCTATTTGTAATTTAGTGTAGGGTAGGGCTTTTTTTATTTTGGGGGGCTTTTTTATTTTTTTAGGGGATTAGATTAGGTGTAATTAGTTTAAAAATCTTGTAATTTGTTTATTATTTTCTGTAATTTAGTGTGTTTTTTTGTACTTTAGATAATTTTATTTAATTTATGGAATTAATTTAATTATAGTGTAGTGTTAGGTGTAATTTTAACTTAGGTTAGGTTTTATTTTACAGGTACTTTTGTATTTATTTTAGCTAGGTACTTATTAAATAGTTAATAACTATTTAATAGCTATTGTATCTAGTTAAAAAAAAAAAATAAACTTGCCTGTAAAATAAAAATAAACCCTAAGCTAGCTACAATGTTATTATTAGTTATATTGTAGCTATCTTCGGGTTTATTTTATAGGTAAGTATTTAGTTTTAAATAGGAATAATCTAGTTAATGATAGTTATTTTATTTAGATTTATTTAAATTATATTTAAGTTAGGGGGGGTTAGGGTTAGTGTTAGACTTAGGTTTAGGGGTTAATAACTAATATAGTGGCGGCAACGTTGGGGGCAGCAGATTAGGGGTTAATAAATGTAGGTAGGTGTCTGCGATGTTGGATGGACGGCAAATTAGGGGTTAATAATATTTAACTAGTGTTTGCGAGGCGGTAGTGCGGCGTTTAGGGGTTAATATATTTGTTATAGTGGCGGCGATGTCCGGTTCGGCAGATTAGGGGTTAAAATGTTTATTTTTGTGTTTGTGATTTGGGGGGGCCTCGGTTTAGGGGTTAATAGGTAGTTTCTGGGTGTTAGTGTACTTTTTAGAACTTTAGTTAAGAGTTTTATGCTACGGCGTTGTAGTGTAAAACTCTTAACTACTGACTTTAAATGTGGTACCAGTCTTGACAGGAGAGGGTCTACCGCTCACTTTTGGTCAGACTCGTAATACCGGCACTATGCAAGTCCCATTGAAAATATATGATAAGCAATTGACGTAAGTGGATTTGCGGTATTTCCGAGTCTCACCAAAAAAGTGTGCGGTACACCTGTACCTGCAAGACTCATAATACCAGCGGGCATTAAAAAGCAGCGTTGGGACCGGCCAACGCTGCTTTTTAAGCCTAACGCAAGACTCATAATCTAGCTGTGTATTTTTTTGGCCTGGCTTGGCTGGAGGGGGTGTGGCTGGGGCAGAGGGGGTGGGGCTGGGCTGGGCCAGGCCGGTCTATACAAATTTCCAGGGTTGGTCTGATTTCCCAGTCTGTCCCTGTCTGTGCCTAATATACCTGTGCCTGTACCACAGTCTGTGCTTAATATACCTGTGCTGGTACCACAGCCTGGGCCTAATATACTTGTGCCTGTACCACAGCCTGTGCCTAATATACCTGTGCCTGTACCACAGCCTGTGCCTAATATACCTGTGCCTGTACCACAGCCTGTGCCTAATATACCTGTGCCTGTACCACAGCCTGTGCCTAATATATCTGTGCCTGTACCACAGCCTGTTCCTAATATACATGTGCCTGTACCACAGCCTGTGCCTAATATACCTGTGCCTGTACCACAGCCTGTGCCAAATATACATGTGCCTGTACCACAGCCTGTGCCTAATATATCTGTGCCTGTACCACAACCTGTTCCTAATATACATGTGCCTGTACCACAGCCTGTGCCTAATATACCTGTGCCTGTACAACAGCCTGTGCCTAATATACCTGTGCCTGTACCACAGCCTGTGCCTAATATACATGTGCCTGTACCACAGCCTGTTCCTAATATACCTGTGCCTGTACCACAGCCTGTGCCTAATATACCTGTGCCTGTACCACAGCCTGTGCCTAATATACATGTGCCTGTACCACAGCCTGTTCCTAATATACCTGTGCCTGTACCACAGCCTGTGCCTAATATACCTGTGCCTGTACCACAGCCTGTTCCTAATATACCTGTGCCTGTACCACAGCCTGTGCCTAATATACCTGTGCCTGTACCACAGCCTGTGCCTAATATACCTGTGCCTGTACCACAGCCTGTGCCTAATATACCTGTGCCTGTACCACAGCCTGTGCCTAATATACCTGTGCCTGTACCACAGCTTGTGCCTAATATACCTGTGCCTGTACCACAGCCTGTGCCTAATATACATGTAATGTTATTTATTAGCAGAAGAAAATCATGGTTTACAAAAAAAAACTTAAATATGCAATAGAGCTTTTAAAATATAAAATATAGCATTAAACATATTCACAGTGTTTTATTTCCTGCTTGCTGACATGTGAAGTGTAATGAATGCCAGTAGCAAATGCCAATCCTTTTTTATTCTTCTTCAAACAGCACTGCATACTGAAAAAGTTGTAAACCCAGTAAAACAAAGATGTCTGAGTTATAAAAGGGAAAATGTGACTAATATGAGTGAAAGCTTTGGGCGTAGGTTGATGATCTGTCAATTCCGCTTTGCTTATGCTGCCTTAAAGGGACAGTATACTGTAAAATATTGTTTTCCCTTAATGTGTTGCCAATTACTTTTTTTACCAGCATAAAATGTATGAGAAATTGCTTTTTAAGGCTTATTTGTGTATATAAATTAGCTGGTTTTGTGTTTTGAATCAGATCTCATTACTTTATCACATTGTGTACATATACCTGCTTCTTTATCTTATATCTGTCTATAAACCAATCACCAATACTTGGAGAGAACAATGGAAAATTAACATTTTGTTACCTTGGGCCCGACCCGATATGCAGCGACGCCAAATTTTGCACTGGTTTGGTATCACATATACGGCGTAACATAGAAGTTACGCTCGTATATTTCACCCTTCGGCCGTAGTTTTTTGGCCCATAGAGTGATATACCAAACCCGCGCAGTTTGGTATCCATTATACAGCGTAAGGACTTACATGGCGAAAATGGAGAAATCTTACTCCATTTTCACCTCGCCACAAATTACAGGCGTAGTAAGCCTTATGCTGAGTATTGGAGCCCCGCACTCCCTAAACTGCCTGTAAAATAAAACCTAACACCTAACGCCTAACGCAATGTCTATCTACCTGTCAACCGCAATCCCCCGCCGCAATCCCTAATAAAGTGTTTAACCCTTAAACCGCCACTCCTGGACCCCGCCACCACCTACATTATATGTATTACCCCCTAATCTAATCCCCCTACACCGACGCCACATATATTAAATTTATTACCCCCTAATGTGAGCCCCCTACCCCGCTGCCACCTACATTAACTTTATTACCCCCTAATCTGATCCCCCTACACCGCCGCCAGCTATATTAAATTTATTAACCCCTAATATGATTCCCCTACACCGCCGCCAGCTATATTAAATTTATTAACCCCTAATCTGAGCGACCTACACCGCCGCCACCTATTTGAAATATATTAACCCCTAATCTAATCCCCCTACACCGCCGCCACCTATATTAAATATATTAACCACTAAACCTAAGTTTAACCCTAACACCCCCTAACTTAATTATTATTTAAATAAATCTAAATAATATTAATATTATTAACTAAATTATTCCTATTTAAAACTACTTACCTATAAAATAAACCCTAAGATAGCTACAATATAATTAATAACTACGAGCGGCGCAGGTTTCCACGCTTGCGCCGAAACCTGCACCATATATCGGATTGCGCCCCTTATCTTTCCTATACCCCACTGGGAGTGTTATTTCTTCTGCTGACTGTGTTTACACAGCTGCTTTATAGCTTGACCCTAAGGCCAAAAACTTTCAGAATAGGTGAGGATACCACAGGCTAATTCAACTATTTCAAATGTCAATATAAGGGTAAAGGAAATGCTTGAAAACAATTAAATAAACTCCAACAGGTAAAGTGGATCATTGGGAACAAATTTAAGGGGAGAATTTTTTGAGTAAACTGTCCCTTTAAAGGGACATTACAGTTTATATATGCATACATAGCAAGTATCACCAATTACACACTGCTTTGCAAATAATAATAATGTTTTCAACATATTTTCTATATTTTTTAAACCTGTGATTTTACAGGTACTCCAGGAATGCAAACCTTGAAAACATTACTGAGTATGTTTATTTTTCTCCTTTAAGTTTAAGCCAAATGCTAGATGTAAATGGGATCCTAAGACGTCACTGTGTAACATGTAGCATGGTGAGACTCGCAGGGAGTAAAAAACAAAACACCATTTTCAGAAGGACATTACAGAAAATGAGTGCCAAATATGAAATGCTGCAGCCTACAATAATGCCTGTGCCTGTACTGCAGCCTGAACCTGTACCTGAGCCTGTACCAAATGATGCACCTGCGCCTGTACCTGAGCCTGTACCACAGTCTACACCAATGCCTGTGCCTGTTCCTGAGCCTGTACTACAGCCTACACCAATGCCTGTGTCTGTACCTGAGCCTGTACCACAGTCTACACCAATGCCTGTGCCTGTTCCTGAGCCTGTACTGCAGCCTACACCAATGCCTGTGTCTGTACCTGAGCCTGTACCACAGTCTACACCAATGCCTGTGCCTGTTCCTGAGCCTGTACTACAGCCTACACCAATGCCTGTGTCTGTACCTGAGCCTGTACCACAGCATGCACCTGTACAGTATACTGTCCCTTTAAGGCAGCATAAGCAAAGGGAAATTGACAGATCATCAACCTACGCCCAAAGCTTTCACTCATATTAGTCACATTTTCCCTTTTATAACTCAGACATCTTGGTTTTACTGGGTTTACAACTTTTTCAGTATGCAGTGCTGTTTGAAGAAGAATAAAAAAGGATTGGCATTTGCTACTGGCATTCATTACACTTCACATGTCAGCAAGCAGGAAATAAAGCACTGTGAATATGTTTAATACTATATTTTATATTTTAAAAGCTCTATTGCATATTTAAGTTTTT
Source organism: Bombina bombina (assembly GCF_027579735.1). NCBI lineage: Eukaryota > Metazoa > Chordata > Amphibia > Anura > Bombinatoridae > Bombina > Bombina bombina. The sequence goes on from NC_069500.1 coordinate 1,188,707,327, forward strand.
TTTTGTAAACCATGATTTTCTTCTGCTAATAAATAACATTTATGGTTATTTTGATTGTTAAATAGTTGAAATATGTGATAACTTGAAGTATTATTTGTATCAACTATTTTTTTGATAATTCTGCAACTGTAATCAAGCTGCAAGACCTGAATGCTAACTTAAAGGGAAATTATAGTGCTCTTATTTGTTTATGTAATTTTTGGTTTAGTAAACCTAGATAATTATGTGATTATCCTGGCCAATCAGAAGCAACAGGAAATGAGAGAGAAAGAGGTACATGTGAAGGCTGTGGTACAGGCACAGGTATATTAGGCACAGGCTGTGGTACAGGCACAGGTATATTAGGCAAAGGCTGTGGTACAGGCACAGGTATATTAGGCACAAGCTGTGGTACAGGCACAGATATATTAGGCACAGGCTGTGGTACAGGCACAGGTATATTAGGCACAGGCTGTGGTACAGGCACAGGTATATTAGGCACAGGCTGTGGTACAGGCACAGGTATATTAGGCACAGGCTGTGGTACAGGCACAGGTATATTAGGCACAGGCTGTGGTACAGGCACAGGTATATTAGGCACAGGCTGTGGTACAGGCACAGGTATATTAGGCACAGGCTGTGGTACAGGCACAGGTATATTAGGCACAGGCTGTGGTACAGGCACAGGTATATTAGGCACAGGCTGTGGTACAGGCACAGGTATATTAGGCACAGGCTGTGGTACAGGCACAGGTATATTAGGCACAGGCTGTGGTACAGGCACAGATATATTAGGCACAGGCTGTGGTACAGGCACAGGTATATTAGGCACAGGCTGTGGTAGAGGCACAGGTATATTAGGCACAGGCTGTGGTACAGGCACAGATATATTAGGCACAGGCTGTGGTACAGGCACAGGTATATTAGGCACAGGCTGTGGTACAGGCACAGGTATATTAGGCACAGGCTGTGGTACAGGCACAGGTATATTAGGCACAGGCTGTGGTACAGGCACAGGTATATTAGGCACAGGCTGTGGTACAGGCACAGGTATATTAGGCACAGGCTGTGGTACAGGCACATGTATATTAGGCACAGGCTGTGGTACAGGCACAGGTATATTAGGCACAGGCTGTGGTAGAGGCACAGGTATAGTAGGCACAGGCTGTGGTACAGGCACAGGTATATTAAGCACAGGCTGTGGTACAGGCACAGGTATATTAGGCAGATGCTGTTGTACAGGTACAGGCAGGGACGGACTGGAAAATCAGACCAACCTTGCCCAGCCCAGCCCCGCCCCCTCTGCCCCAGGCACGCCCCCTCCAGCCAAGCCACGCTGAAAAAATACACGGCTAGATTGCAAGTCTTGTGTTATGCTTAAAAAGCAGTGTTGGCCGGTCCCAATGCTGCTTTTTAACGCCCGCTGGTATTACGAGTCTTGCAGGTACAGGTGTACTGCTCACTTTTTTGGCCAGACTTGGAAATACCGCAAATCCACTTACGTCAATTGCATATCCTATATTTTCAATTGGACTTGCATAGCGCCGGTATTACGAGTCTGACCAAAAGTAAGGGGTAGACCTGTCAAGACTAATACCACATTTAAAAGTTAGTAGTTAAGAGTTTTACACTACAATGCCGTAGCATAAAACTCTTAACTAAAGTGCTAAAAAGTACACTAACACCCATAAACTACCTATTAACCCCTAAACTGAGGCCCCCCCCACATCACAAACACTAAAATAAAAATTTTAACCCCTAATCTGCCGAACCAGACATTGCCGCCACTATAATAAATATATTAACCCCTAAACCGCCACACTCCCGCCTCGCAAACACTAGTTAAATATTATTAAGCCCTAAAATGTAGTCCCTAACATCGCCGACACCAACCTACATTTATTAACCCCTAATCTTCCGTCCCCAAAGTCGCCGCCACTATATTAGTTATTAACCCCTAAATCTAAGTCTAACACTAACCCTAACCCCCCTAACTTAAATATAATTTAAATACATCTAAATAAAATAACTATGATTAACTACATTATTCCTATTTAAAACTAAATACTTACCTATAAAATAAACCCTAGCTACAATATAACTAATAATTACATTGTAGCTAGCTTAGGGTTTATTTTTATTTTACAGGCAAGTTTGTATTTTTTTTTAACTAGGTACAATAGTTTTTAAATAGTTATTAACTATTTAATAACTACCTAGCTAAAATAAATATAAAAGTACCTGTAAAATAAAACCTAACCTAAGTTACAATTACACCTAACACTACACTTTAATTAAATGAATTCCATAAATTAAATAAAATTATCTAAAGTACAAAAAATACACACTAAATTACAGAAAATAATAAACAAATTACAAGATTTTTAAACTAATTACACCTAATCTAATCCCCCTAAAAAAATAAAAAAAGCCCCCCCTACACTAAATTACAAATAGCCCTTAAAAGGGCCTTTTGCGGGGCATTGCCCCAAAGTAATCAGCACTTTTTCCTGTAAAAAAAAGTACAAATCACCCCCCCAACATTAAAACCCACCACCCACACAACCAACCCTACTCTAAAACCCACCCAATCCCCCCCTTAAAAAAACCTAACACTAACCCCTTGAAGATCAGCTTACCGGGAGACGTCTTCACCCAACCGGGTCGAAGTCCTCAACGAAGCCGGGAGAAGTCTTCATCCAAGCTGGGTGAAGTGGTCCTCCACACAGGCAGAAGTCTTCATCCAGACGGTATCTTCTATCTTCATCCATCCGGCGTGGAGCGGGTCCATCTTCAAGACATCCGACGCGGAGCATCCTCTTCATCCGACGGCTCTTCTCGAATGAAGGTTCCTTTTAATGACGTCATCCAAGATGGCGTCCCTTCAATTCCGATTGGCTGATAGAATTCTATCAGTCAATCGGAATTAAGGTAGAAAAAATCCTATTGGCTGATGGAGGGAGTGGGATAGGATCCCACTCCCTCTACCTCCCTCCTCCGCTGCTTGACTGCCCTACCGCCTACCGGATTCCCTCCAACATCTCCCGCTGGCACCAGCAGATGATTGTTACAGATGGTGACACACACACTGTCACCGTCTGTAATTATCTGGCATCTGCCTTCATATGGAACCGGAGCACCAATTGAGCTCTGGTTCTATATGTGGCAGATGCGTGGAGCTCAGGAACTCCAGCTCTCAGCTTTAACTTAACAGTTGAGACTGCTGGAGCTTCCTGCAGCTCACACGTATAATATTTAAGTCATGCCGTACGATAAGCAAAGTACTGCACAATGTATATATATGTCATATTGGGCTAAGGGGTTAAATTTGATTTATTGGAGGTATGGGTGGGTAAGTACAGTTAGGATGGGTTAATTTTTGGCAATTATTTGCCTGGTGGTTTTGCTGGTGTTTGGCTGAGGGTAGATTTTTTCTGATGATAGGTACCTATATAAAGAGGCTGCATGCAAAGGAGGTTATGTGGGAGGGTGATTTAAGTGTGAGTGAAACTTTCTCTATTTATACTTTTAAAATAATACACTGCACTTTAAAATTCTACTGAGGGAGGGTGTTACCAAGCCACAGCCATGATAAGATGCATAACTAAATAGATCCGATTTCAACTTGAAGAATCAGTGTTTTTCTCGCTATATTTACAGCTTTCGGCATAATAATTCTGCCTACCTTACAAAGAATCATTCCTGATTCAGGAGATACCACTTTCATAGTGACTCATTCAAGAGGAAGATCTAATCCAGATCATCTAAAAAAGGATCGCTGCGGCCCACTTCACAGTACAATCTACCCCCCCTCCCGGTTTGAGGGCTTACTGGGCAGAGCAGTACCGATTTATTAAGTCTACTAAAGGGTGAAGCAATTCTCAAACGGATATAATCCTAACTATCTACACATCGAGGAGGACTTTTACCTACAGATACGAGTGCTTCTAGAATATTTGCCAAGGTTATGAAGATCCCTCTAACATTGTAAGAGACGTAAGAGAAAAGGGAAATAATGGCGCGATCAACATGGCGGATAGCAAAAGGGACGATCTACCACATGAAACAGCAAATACTAGTGAAAGCTATACTCCTCCCAAGACGGATCCTAAACTGGGGATAAGGGAGCTATCAAAGCAGCAGGCAATCATATCCTCCTCTAGAGAACCCATGATCCTCTGTATTCAGCTCAGACTTTGGACTTACATACAGAGTTCTTTTCAACTGAAACCCGTGATGGAGCGGCCGGCCACCGGGTATGGGATGAGACTCCAGTTGGAGAATGGAGGAGCATGGAACAGGCTCCTGGTACACAGAGGGAGCAAAAGAATCACTCTGTGTCATAGAAGAAGAGTGGACGTCTCGATACCCACAAAATACAGATGATATACCCCCTTACAACTCTCATTGTTTTATAGCCAATGGATCCTGCCTGACATATGGCTTCCTTACAATTTGTCCGGCTCCCTCTCCTGCCGTGTTCCCACCTTGGCACAGTTACTAAAGAGAGGTGTTGGTTGACTGTCTCGCCACTATTATCAGTTTATTATGAGGTACCTGGTTACCCTCCTGTTAAGGACATGTTATGCTAAATATTCCCCTGCTTTAACCTCATATTGAAATGGAACCATGGACTCTCTGCCTGTTTCTTCTTTGTAATGTTTTATTGGTTATAAGTATGCTCTTTCTTATGTTTTTACCCATCTTCTTAAGTACGCTCCAAAGCTCCTATGACCGCCCAGATTGTTATTTATAGACACCCAACAAGGATCTACCCAAGTTTAGACAGGCTTAAAGGGACATTATACACTCATTTTTTCTTTGCATAAATGTTTTGTAGATGATCTATTTATATAGCACATAAAGTTTTTTGGTTTTTTTAAATGTATAGTTTTGCTTATTTAATAACATTGCTCTGATTTTCAGACTCCTAACCAAGCCCCAACGTTTTATTTGAATACCATCAGCTACCTACTCCAGCTTGCTCCTGTTTGTGTAAAGGGTCTTTTCATATGCAAAAGAAGGGGGAGGGGGGGTGTCTTATTTCACACTTGCAGTGGGCTTTCCAGCTACCTTTTCAACAGAGCCTAACTGAGGGCTTCTAGGTAAGTTTTTAAACAGTTTTATACTGGATTTTTATACCAGTATCTGTGCATCTTATTCTTTAATCTTTATAGTAGTGTCTATTACACGCAGTTATATGAAAATGAGTGTATATTGTCCCTTTAATATATGTATTGCTTCTACTAATAGAATCTTACCTACTACAATTTTATCCATTTTAAGAAGGCTCTATATCCTATGCTACAATCCCTATGTACTCTTGTATGCTTACTCTCAGACAACCATATATACTAACATATATATATATATATATATATATATATATATAATCTAACAAGATAAGAAGACTGCGCTATCCTAATGTTGTTAAATAAAATGTTGTAATATTGTAAATAACAGATATGCATAAATACATAAGAATGAATACTAAACAATATATAATAAATACTTGCACAATTGAATTATTCAAAATAATAAAAAGTCCATGAATAGTTATATTCAGAAAAAAAGGGCAGCTGAACTGAATAGTTTCGTGAAGATTCCCACTTTATCTTCACTACATGAATATAGAAAAAAAGTATTTTGTTCTGCGCCAAATCTCTGTGGACATATAATATATATTGCAGGGGAAGAAGCTCCCCTATATCTATACACTTACTTAGAAAACCTCAATCGATATGAGGTAAGTAATCACCCTTGGAATGAAAATCCACGTAGATCTCAGCAGCTCCTATTAATTGGATCCTTTCCAATGGGGACCTGAAGCTGTATTCACCTTTTGCTGTATTCTGAGGCACTGATTACGATCCTCTCCGAAAACGTAAAAGGCTCATGCAATATAAAGGGAGACAAAAAGACAGAGGTACCAAAATAGTGAAGTATGTTTATTAAGTTCCCCACAATACAGGTACCCCCAAGGTCTCCCACTCACACTTAAAAACCTCAATCTTATGAGGTAAGTAAAAGCATATATGCCACGATAGTCAAAGATAAGATCATAAGAAAGGCCTCAAAGTAACCCAAATGTATCCGTACAGCGTCCCTGACGTGTTTCAAAGTCTCCTTCCTCAGAGGGATAGAAGTACGTGATAACTTACATTAGTTTGATTCCAACATTTAAAACCGGCACCATGTTTGTACATCGTAATTCTCGCCTTCTGATTGGCCGAGATTCTCAACCGGTCATTGGATAGTTCATTCAGACGCGTGATTGGTCCCAAAATCACATGTGATAGTCATGTGATACCATTACAAGTGCTAGCCAGATTTTTTAAGGTGGACAAATCACGCACTGAATGAAAAAACACAGCAATAGGGTAAAATTACATATTGAAAGTAAGTGCAAGTGAATTAATAGCTAGCAAATACAAACAAATAAGGGTGATTACTACAAAATTTAAAACACTATACATTAAACATTAAAATGATATAGAATAAGTATTAGTGACTGCATTAGGCATATTAAAATATAAATAATAATAAAAAAAGTACGAAGTAAAATACATACAAAATCAGTTAGAAAGCTTATTTTAAAAGATTAGATATCAATATATTATTTAATTAAAATATATGTACATATATATATTTATATTCAAAATTCAGAATTCGAATAATTAGCATAATAAATATTTAAAAATGTATATATAAAAAAAGAATAACAAAATCAGAGCAAACAGCTAAAACAGCTAAAACAGCTAAAGGTGGACATGTAAAATAGCAGGAAATTATACCAGAAAGGCTGCTAGATCGATGTCTTTATTGAGACCCCTAGGTATTTTGGTCTCCAAAGTGTGGATCCAATATGTTTCACGTTTCCTTAGGGTCAGTTCTCTATCCACATTTGGCACAGAAGTAATAAATTCAATAATTGTACCCTTTAGACAAGATGGATCTTTATTATGACAATGCATATAGTGAACAGAAAGATTATGTGATTTTTCACCATTCTTAATCTTGGTTATGTGTTCCAACAAACGTTTTTATAGGGGCGTGTCGTGCGACCTATATATTGCAGGCCACACCCACATTGAAGTAGATACACCACAAATTCTGACCTGCAGTTCACAAGTGCATTTATCTCCACTTCTTTGTTATTGGAGTTTGAAATAACTTTTTTGGTCACTTTATTTCCTGAATAGTGGTGACTACAGGACACACAATTTGCCCTATTACACTTGAAGAAGCCAGTGGATCTTTTATCTAGCCAATTTTGCTTACCGTTTGGCTTTTTTAATTTACTCGGAGCTAATATTGATTTTAAATTTTTGTTCTTCCTAAATACCACATTTGGTCCATTATTGGTAACCTCATTAAGAAGATTATCCTTCTTTAAAATGTGCCAGTGTTTCTTAAATATATTTTTGATATCTATTGCTCCCTCACTGTAGGTTGTGATCATACTCACCCCACTTTTTCTTTTTATTTTCCACACTAATAGCAGATCTTGATTCTACAGATTGAGAAGTTTGATTGGCCCCACCTAGTAGTACTTCCCTATTTAAATCCCTCGCTCTATTGTAAGCTGAATCTATTGTTTTATTGGGGTATCTCTTGGATTTAAATTTATTTTTCAAAATTACTGCTTCTTTTTCAAAATCCTCTAATTTACTGCAGTTTCTCCTGACACGTTGAAATTGGCCAAATGGAATGTTCTTTATCCAACTAGGGTTGTGGCAGCTCTTAGCGTACAGGTACCCATTGCTATCAGTTGGTTTTTTGTATAGCTTACTTAGGATTTTGTCATTCTGATGATATAAAATGAGATCTAGGAATTCAATTTCATCACAACTTACTTTATGTGTAAATGTGAGGTTATACTCATTAGTGTTAATAAAATTTATGAATTCATTAAGAGATTCATTATCACCTTTCCAGATGAGTAAAACATCGTCTATAAATCTCATCCATGTTATTATATTCTCAGAAAATTGATTATTTGTCCAAATCTGTAATTCCTCCCAAAAACCCATATACAGGTTAGCGAAACTGGGGGCAAAGTTTGTGCCCATCGCAGTTCCGCTAACCTGTACGAAAAACTCTTCGTTAAAACAAAAATAATTTCTTTCTAAAATAAATTTGATAGACTCTAAAAGAAATTCTTTCCTGGTGTCCTCTAGAGTGGTCCTTGAGTCAAGCCAGAATCTAATAGCCCTTAAACCCAGATTATGCGGGATGTTAGTGTACAGTGCACTTACATCAAGTGAGACCCACTTATAATCCGTTTTCCACTCAATATTTGAGATTTTTTGGAGAGTATGGGGTGTATCTTTTAAAAAGGATTTTAATAGAGGTAAAAGTGGTTGTAGATAAGTATCTACAAATTCAGAAAGTTTCGTGGTCATGGAGCCAATCCCAGAAACGATTGGTCTACCTGTTGGACATGTTGCATGTTTGTGAATTTTAGGCAGATGATAAAATACTGCCACTTTTGGATATTTGTTATCAAGAAATTTCCACTCATTTTCATTAAGAACTTTCTGATATTTGGCAGTGTCCAATAGAGATTTATATTCTCTAAGGAATATCTCTGTAGGATCAGAGTGTATTTTTCTATAGGTGGCAGTATCATTTAGAAGCCTATATGCTTCTACCATGTAATCAGATCTATTTTGAATTATAATACTGCCTCCCTTATCTGCCTCTCATGATAATTTCTCTATCTTTTTTTAGAGATTCAAGTGTCTGTTTATCTTTCAATGATAGATTGTCTTTTCTAATTTTGTAATTTTTACATAAATTAGTTAGATCTTCTTCCACCAAGTTCGCAAAAACTGGGATAAAATTCCCCTTAGAGTGGACTGGAAAATAAGTGGAAAGTGGTTTAAAGTCTGTATGCTTACCATATGTAAGCGAGACTGTTGTAGTTTTATCAGAAAAAGATGCTATATTTGTATCAGCTAATTCCTCTAGGGCCAAGATGGCTTCCAGATCTTGATCATTTAATTTTGCTGGATCCAGATAATTCAAATGTGTTGATCTTTCTTTTTTTGATTTTTCAAAATGACGTTTTAAGGTCAAGATCTTTCTTTTTTTGATTTTTCCAAATGACGTTTTAAGGTCAATTTTCGAATATACTTGTGAAGGTCTATGAATAAATTAAATGAATTGGGGCCCTTAGTGGGCACAAACGACAGACCTTTTTTTAAAATATCTAATTCCCTAGAGGAAAAAACCTTATCCGAAAGATTAAAAATCTTTACCAACTCATCTTTGTGTTCTGTCAGTATGTTATTGATTTTGTTCTTTTGGAGTTGTATTCTCTTTCCTGCTCTACAGCCTCTTCTTCTTCTTCCCATCTTCTTTTTTGTTGTTTTGATGCTACCCTTCTCCATTGAGGCATTTCTGGATCGGTATAATTTAGGCATTCTTTTTCTTGCCTTCCTTTTCTTGGGGGCGACCGGAATGGATTTTTTCCTTGGTTCCCCCCTAAAAAATGGTGGTGATTATATTGATTGCCATTTTTATTTTGTTGTTTATATTGTTGTTTCTCCGGGGTTGGATCATATGATATAGGTTTAAATCTGTTGACTGATTGAAAACCATTATGATTATACCCTACTCCTTCTTTAGTATAACGTTTTAGTCTCTGATGTCTTCTATCATTCCCATAGGTATGATTACTACCTTTTTTGGGTATAGCCCCAGTGTTTGGATGTTGGTAATACATCCTATTGTTAGATTTTATTTTATGTGAGTTCCCACCAACAGGATTATTATTATGATTATTTCCCTTTATATTTTTATTATTGGTGGATCTTGAATCTCCATAGAATTGTTTCTCTTTCATCTTCATCTCTTTTTGTTTTTCATTAAATTTGATGAAGTTACTAAAATCCTTGTTTATTGCAAAATCGGGAGAATAGATACATTCATCTAGATCTCTTTCATCACCAATGACTCTCTGAATCCTTATATCTGGCTCTTCTAGCCATAATTCCTCGTCATTAGGTTCTACTCCTTGTTCCATATTTTCACTACTATTTTTAGTCTGTTCTTGATTTCTTTTAAATTGATAATCTCTCAGGAATTTATTCTTTTTCTTAATTTCCACTGACTTCTCAAATATGTCAATTTTACGTTTATTATTTATATCCAACTCTTTATAGTAAACGTCTCCTTTAAACAGATTTAGTTTCTCCCTTATATCTCTGATTTGATTAGATAGGGTTTCTACTTTTTTGTTTCTGTATTTAATCAAAATATCAATAAAAGTAAAAGAACATGTTTCCATAGCTGCTTCCCATTCAGTGAGCAGTTCAATCTCTGATTCCTCAAAGATTGGAGTTTTATCCATCTTTAGACCTTTCGGTATCAAGAGATATTTCTTATATCTCTCTAAATTATTGCTATCATGCCAATTAAGTAACTGCTTCTTACTCAATTTTTCCAGTTTCTCAAAAAGTCTTTTGGGGTCAGTAAGAGCTAAATTTCCCTCTAAAGTTAGTTGCTCCTCTGAAATAGATAAATTTCTATTTTTTGTAGTGGGATCAAAATAAGCCCCATATTCAAAATTGGACATAATGGATATAAATAAAAGTTAAAAAACAAATTTGATATGTTAAAAAATAAATAAAATATATATATGTATATACTTTTTATATAGTTATTAAAAATATATTATATCTAAATTTAAAACGTACTAGAAGCAATTTATGTACACTAAAAAATAGCGGAATGCAGTCACAAACTAGATACTAAAATACAACCTAAAATGACATATAAATATTTACATATCCAAAATTTTAGATGAAAAATAAAAATATATAAATATAAACTTAAACACCAAGCAACAAAAGGATTGCAGCAGAATTACAATAGGGACAAAATTACAATATAACAAGATAAGAAGACTGCGCTATCCTAATGTTGTTAAATAAAATGTTGTAATATTGTAAATAACAGATATGCATAAATACATAAGAATGAATACTAAACAATATATAATAAATACTTGCACAATTGAATTATTCAAAATAATAAAAAGTCCATGAATAGTTATATTCAGAAAAAAAGGGCAGCTGAACTGAATAGTTTCATGAAGATTCCCACTTTATCTTCACTACATGAATATAGAAAAAAAGTATTTTGTTCTGCGCCAAATCTCTGTGGACATATAATATATATTGCAGGGGAAGAAGCTCCCCTATATCTATACACTTACTTAGAAAACCTCAATCGATATGAGGTAAGTAATCACCCTTGGAATGAAAATCCACGTAGATCTCAGCAGCTCCTAGTATTCATTCTTATGTATTTATGCATATCTGTTATTTACAATATTACAACATTTTATTTAACAACATTAGGATAGCGCAGTCTTCTTATCTTGTTATATTGTAATTTTGTCCCTATTGTAATTCTGCTGCAATCCTTTTGTTGCTTGGTGTTTAAGTTTATATTTATATATTTTTATTTTTCATCTAAAATTTTGGATATGTAAATATTTATATGTCATTTTAGGTTGTATTTTAGTATCTAGTTTGTGACTGCATTCCGCTATTTTTTAGTGTACATAAATTGCTTCTAGTACGTTTTAAATTTAGATATAATATATTTTTAATAACTATATAAAAAGTATATACATATATATATTTTATTTATTTTTTAACATATCAAATTTGTTTTTTAACTTTTATTTATATCCATTATGTCCAATTTTGAATATGGGGCTTATTTTGATCCCACTACAAAAAATAGAAATTTATCTATTTCAGAGGAGCAACTAACTTTAGAGGGAAATTTAGCTCTTACTGACCCCAAAAGACTTTTTGAGAAACTGGAAAAATTGAGTAAGAAGCAGTTACTTAATTGGCATGATAGCAATAATTTAGAGAGATATAAGAAATATCTCTTGATACCGAAAGGTCTAAAGATGGATAAAACTCCAATCTTTGAGGAATCAGAGATTGAACTGCTCACTGAATGGGAAGCAGCTATGGAAACATGTTCTTTTACTTTTATTGATATTTTGATTAAATACAGAAACAAAAAAGTAGAAACCCTATCTAATCAAATCAGAGATATAAGGGAGAAACTAAATCTGTTTAAAGGAGACGTTTACTATAAAGAGTTGGATATAAATAATAAACGTAAAATTGACATATTTGAGAAGTCAGTGGAAATTAAGAAAAAGAATAAATTCCTGAGAGATTATCAATTTAAAAGAAATCAGGAACAGACTAAAAATAGTAGTGAAAATATGGAACAAGGAGTAGAACCTAATGACGAGGAATTATGGCTAGAAGAGCCAGATATTATTAAGGATTCAGAGAGTCATTGGTGATGAAAGAGATCTAGATGAATGTATCTATTCTCCCGATTTTGCAATAAACAAGGATTTTAGTAACTTCATCAAATTTAATGAAAAACAAAAAGAGATGAAGATGAAAGAGAAACAATTCTATGGAGATTCAAGATCCACCAATAATAAAAATATAAAGGGAAATAATCACAATAATAATCCTGTTGGTGGGAACTCACATAAAATAAAATCTAACAATAGGATGTATTACCAACATCCAAACACTGGGGCTATACCCAAAAAAGGTAGTAATCATACCTATGGGAATGATAGAAGACATCAGAGACTAAAAAGTTATACTAAAGAAGGAGTAGGGTATAATCATAATGGTTTTCAATCAGTCAACAGATTTAAACCTATATCATATGATCCAACCCCGGAGAAACAACAATATAAAGAACAAAATAAAAATGGCAATCAATATAATCACCACCATTTTTTAGGGGGGAACCAAGGAAAAAATCCATTCCGGTCGCCCCCAAGAAAAGGAAGGCAAGAAAAAGAATGCCTAAATTATACCGATCCAGATATGCCTCAATGGAGAAGGGTAGCATCAAAACAACAAAAAAGAAGATGGGAAGAAGAAGAAGAGGCTGTAGAGCAGGAAAGAGAATACAACTCCAAAAGAACAAAATCAATAACATACTGACAGAACACAAAGATGAGTTGGTAAAGATTTTTAATCTTTCGGATAAGGTTTTTTCCTCTAGGGAATTAGATACTTTAAAAAAAGGTCTGTCGTTTGTGCCCACTAAGGGCCCCAATTCATTTAATTTATTCATAGACCTTCACAAGTATATTCGAAAATTGACCTTAAAACGTCATTTGGAAAAATCAAAAAAAGAAAGATCTTGACCTTAAAACGTCATTTTGAAAAATCAAAAAAAGAAAGATCAACACATTTGAATTATCTGGATCCAGCAAAATTAAATGATCAAGATCTGGAAGCCATCTTGGCCCTAGAGGAATTAGCTGATACAAATATAGCATCTTTTTCTGATAAAACTACAACAGTCTCGCTTACATATGGTAAGCATACAGACTTTAAACCACTTTCCACTTATTTTCCAGTCCACTCTAAGGGGAATTTTATCCCAGTTTTTGCAAACTTGGTGGAAGAAGATCTAACTAATTTATGTAAAAATTACAAAATTAGAAAAGACAATCTATCATTGAAAGATAAACAGACACTTGAATCTCTAAAAAAAGATAGAGAAATTGTCATAAGAGAGGCAGATAAGGGAGGCAGTATTATAATTCAAAATAGATCTGATTACATGGTAGAAGCATATAGGCTTCTAAACGATACTGCCACCTATAGAAAAATACACTCTGATCCTACAGAGATATTCCTTAGAGAATATAAATCTCTATTGGACACTGCCAAATATCAGAAAGTTCTTAATGAAAATGAGTGGAAATTTCTTGATAACAAATATCCAAAGTGGCAGTATTTTATCATCTGCCTAAAATTCACAAACATGCGACATGTCCACCAGGTAGACCAATCATTTCTGGGATTGGCTCCATGACCACGAAACTTTCTGAATTTGTAGATACTTATCTACAACCACTTGTACCTCTATTAAAATCCTTTTTAAAAGATACGCCCCATACTCTCCAAAAAATCTCAAATATTGAGTGGAAACCGGATTATAAGTGGGTCTCACTTGATGTAAGTGCACTGTACACTAACATCCCGCATAATCTGGGTTTAAGGGCTATTAGATTCTGGCTTGACTCAAGGACCACTCCAGAGGACACCAGGAAAGAATTTCTTTTAGAGTCTATCAAATTTATTTTAGAAAGAAATTATTTTTGTTTTAACGAAGAGTTTTTCTTACAGGTTAGCGGAACTGCGATGGGCACAAAATTTGCCCCCAGTTTCGCTAACCTGTATATGGGTTTTTGGGAGGAATTACAGATTTGGACAAATAATCCATTTTCTGAGAATATAATAACATGGATGAGATTTATAGACGATGTTTTACTCATCTGGAAAGGTGATAATGAATCTCTTAATTAATTCATAAATTTTATTAACACTAATGAGTATAACCTCACATTTACACATAAAGTAAGTTGTGATGAAATTGAATTCCTAGATCTCAGTTTATATCATCAGAATGACAAAATCCTAAGTAAGCTATACAAAAAACCAACTGATAGCAATGGGTACCTGCACGCTAAGAGCTGCCACAACCCTAGTTGTATAAAGAACATTCCATTTGGCCAATTTCAGCGTGTCAGGAGAAAGTGCAGTAAATTAGAGGATTTTGAAAAAGAAGCAGTAATTTTGAAAAATAAATTTAAATCCAAGAGATACCCCAATAAAACAATAGATTCAGCTTACAATAGAGCGAGGGATTTAAATAGGGAAGTACTACTAGGTGGGGCCAATCAAACTTCTCAATCTGTAGAATCAAGATCTGCTATTAGTGTGGAAAATAAAAAGAAAAAGGACTTTGGGGTGAGTATGATCACAACCTACAGTGAGGGAGCAATAGATATCAAAAATATATTTAAGAAACACTGGCACATTTTAAAGAAGGATAATCTTCTTAATGAGGTTACCAATAATGGACCAAATGTGGTATTTAGGAAGAACAAAAATTTAAAATCAATATTAGCTCCGAGTAAATTAAAAAAGCCAAATGGTAAGCAAAATTGGCTAGATAAAAGATCCACTGGCTTCTTCAAGTGTAATAGGGCAAATTGTGTGTCATGTAGTCACCACTATTCAGGAAATAAAGTGACCAAAAAAGTTATTTCAAACTCCAATAACAAAGAAGTGGAGATTAATGCACTTGTGAACTGCAGGTCAGAATTTGTGGTGTATCTACTTCAATGTGGGTGTGGCCTGCAATATATAGGTCGCACGACACGCCCCTATAAAAAACGTTTGTTGGAACACATAACCAACATTAAGAACGGTGAAAAATCACATAATCTTTCTGTTCACTATATGCATTGTCATAATAAAGATCCATCTTGTCTAAAGGGTACAATTATTGAATTTATTACTTCTGTACCAAATGTGGATAGAGAACTGACCCTAAGGAAATGTGAAACATATTGGATCCACACTTTGGAGACCAAAATACCTAGGGGTCTCAATAAAGACATCGATCTAGCAGCCTTTCTGGTATAATTTCCTGCTATTTTACATGTCCACCTTTAGCTGTTTTAGCTGTTTTAGCTGTTTGCTCTGATTTTGTTATTCTTTTTTTATATATACATTTTTAGTTGAAATTATTTTTATTGCAAATCATATAAAAAGATTACATCACATATTAGTCATTTAGGTACAATCTCTTGCCCATCCCACCGCTTCAAGAAGAGATTTTCAGTTCCTTGCCTAGTAGGCTTGAGTTCATGTGATGCCAGAATGAAAAGAAAAAAGTAGAATTTTCACTTAGATTCAATCAAAATAGTCTGTATTCCTGTATGTCCATAGATATCATTGTAGCGTTCAACAAAAAAGAGGAGTGGATAACTTCTAAGAAGAAAAAAAGACTTTGTGACAATACCACTATCCTCCTCTCCCATTAGCTCTCGAGTACATAGATTGAATCACTTTTCCTCCCAACTACAACTGATAACAATAAATACTAAACAACCAAACAAAAATAAACTCTAACTGTAACTTGCCTGTCTCAGCCGTCCACCTGCCGCAGATCCAGGGGGGAAGCCCCCCCATGTTGTACATGGGTCTTTCATAAACAGTCGGTGTCTTATGTCCCCTTGTAACTATTATTTACTTTCTAAGTTCTATAATGTTTGTGTACTATTGCCCTTCTACTGTTGTATATTAATATCCTTTCAGAATCCAGTAATTCCATATCTTTAAGAACTGGTCATGGTTCCCTTGTATAAAAGAGGCTGATTCAGCCATCTTATGTGTAGCTTTGATCTTCTCTATTATTTCTCCCCATGTGGGGGTCCCAGTCTTCCAGTATCTGGCCATACATATCCTGGTGGCTGTGCATAAGGTGCGTATGAATGTGTTTATAGCTTTGCTAAAGGGTTTGATGTATTCATTTAAAAGTGCTTGGGACATTGTCAAGTGTATATTTTCTGACAGGACCTCACTCAGTAATGTAGATAGCTTGTACCATATCTGTTGTATCTGTGGGCACTCCCACCACATATGTATGTATGTCCCCGTCGCTGTACACCCTCTATAGCAATGCTTGTTGCCCCTCTGATTATAGTGTGATGTGATTATTGGGGTGAGATACCACCTGAAGGTGGTCTTAATACAGTTCTCTTTGAAATCTGTGCTAATCAGCCCCTTCCCTGCTGTATAAAAGGTTTCTTCCCATTCCTCTTTGGACTGGACCTTATTCGTGTCTAGTTCCCATTTTTCCATTAACGGAGTCTTAGAACTGTTTGTAGCCGTCTGTATAGAGATGTATATGTGAGAAATAAGTTTTTTGTGTCTAATACTCGAACTGGAATAACGTTCTAGTATTGTCGGATTTTGAGTGGTAATGCGCGACATAGTTTTGGTAGTGGCTGATGCTACTTGTAAGCATAGAAACCAGTGCAGCTTTTCTGGGAGTATTTTCTCTTGTATTTGTTGAAATGTAGCCATTTTGCCTTTATGTAAGAAATCTGCCACCCTGTAAAGCCCTTTGTTTTCCCACTTTCCTATCTGCCCATGGAAATCTTGAGGCAGAAGAGTCCTAATTGGCCTTTTCAATGAGTCTAACGGTAGTAAACGTAAAGAGGTAGATAACGAACTCCATAGCGCCATCATCTCCCCCGTTACTATGGAGGTTTGTGGTTTTCTAGAGGTATGCCCCGTCTGCTCCCAAAGGATATCATCTGAGTGTTTGTATCCTGCTATTAGTGCCTCTATTTGCACCCATCTGACATCGCCTGGTTTTTTACCTAATAGGGTGGTCTGCGCTAGTCTTGCCGCTTGGTAGTAGTTTATTAAATTTGGAACCCCTACTCCTCCCAATTGCCTATGTCGCAGCAATGTTTGGGAAGGTATTCTAGCCTTTTTATTGCCTCTAATAAAGCCAATCAGGTCGGTTTGCAGTCTATTTAGATCCACTAAAGGGATTTTAATCGGTAAGGTCCTAAACATATATAAAAGTCTTGGGAGAGTATTCATTTTAATGGCCGATAATCGGCCATACCACGAAAAACTTCCGGCCTTCCAAGATTTTATCTCCTGTCTGATTGTCTTGTATAGTGGGACATAGTTCAATTTATAAAGCTCTGTAATATCACTTGAGATTTTAATTCCTAGATACTTCAGGGCTTCTTTTACCCATTTAAATGCGAAGTTAGTGTCAATTAATTTTTTTGTATGGTTTGGAAGTGCGATAGGTAGTGCCTCGCTCTTGTCTAAGTTGATTTTGTATCCGGAGATGTCAGAGTAGTTTTGAAGTATTTGATATAGGTGTGGGAGAGATATCAACGGTCTAGTCAGGGTGAGGAGGACATCGTCGGCAAACAAAGATATTTTGAATTCCTCACTCCCCAACCTGACTCCGTGTACCTCAGGGTCTAGACGGATTATCGCTGCCAGCAGTTCTATACAGAGCGCGAACAGGAGTGGGGACAGGGGACAACCCTGCCTTGTACCATTTCGTATGTTAATAAGTTTGGATTGATAGCCTGCCGCTCTGATATTTGCTGTGGGATGAGAATATAAGCTCCTAATAGCCTGTATAAATGGGCCCCGAAATCCCAGTCTGTCCAAAACCTCAAACATGAAGTCCCAGTCTATTCTGTCGAACGCCTTCTCCGCATCCAGAGATAGGACCAGAGAAGGCGTCCGCGTTTTGTGCAGGTAGTCCACCAGGGAGATCATACGTCTAGTATTATCTGGGGCCTCTCTATCCAGGATAAATCCCACCTGGTCTGGGTGGACCAGGCCAGGTAAGTGTACTTTAAGCCTGTTTGCTAAAATTTTCGTAAATATCTTTATATCTTGGTTGATTAATGATATAGGTCTGTAACTCTGGCATAACTTTGGATTCCGACCCGGCTTAGGGATCACCACTATCTTAGCTTGCAGGATTTCCTTTGGGATTTCCTTGCCTTGTAAGATGTCATTACAGAGTGACACCACATGTGGGACTAAGGTGGATTTAAAAAGTTGATAATATTCTCCTGGGAACCCATCAGGACCTGCTGCCTTTCCAGGCTTCAGTTCCTTGATAGCGTTGAGTACTTCCCTGGTGGACACCGCCGCATTCAGTTCATCCCTGACACTACTGTCTATAGGCTTAAGTTTTGCGTCATCTAGGAATTTGTGCGTCAATTGCTTCGTGCGGTCATTGTGGGTCGTTTTTTCTCCATCATATAAATGTGCGTAATATTGGGCAAAGCTGTCTGCTATCTCCTGAGGGTTTGAAGTGTATGTGCCATCCGATTTCTGTAGTTGTGGTATGGTAAAGGATTTAGTCTTCTCTCTAAGTTTATGTGCTAAGTATCTGTCAGGTTTGTTAGCATAGAGGAAGTATTGTGCTTTCAGTCTGTGTGCTGCTCTAATAGCCGCTTTGTTCATAATAGTTGCTAATTCTGATCTTTTAGTCTGTAGCTTCTGAAAGACTTCAGTCTCTAGGTTCTGTTGATGTAGTTTAGTGAGCATGTCTATCTGAGTCTGGAGAGAGTCAATCTGTTGTCTGTTCGTCCTGGAGAGGATTGCTTTTTCTTTAATGAGTAAGCCACGGATAATGGGTTTGTGTGCTGCCCAGGGGTTAATTGGATTGGAGGTGGATCCCTTATTCATTTCCCAAAATTCAGATAAAGCCTGGGTAATGGATTTGCATACGTTTGGGTTTTGTAAGATATAAGGGTCATAGGTCCAAGAACGTGCGGTACTAACATAAAATGTCTCTTTGATATTTATTTGGACTATGGAATGGTCCGACCAAGCGCATGCATGTATTGTGGAGGATAACAAGTCTGGAATCCATACCTGACTCAAATAGATATAGTCTAATTTGGAGTAAGTCTTGTGTGCATGAGAGTAGTAGGTGTAGTCTGTGGTCTTACCATATAGCGTGTCCCAAGAATCTATTAAGTTATGCGAGGAGAGGGTCTCCTTAATCTTTTTAATCATGGAATTGTGCCTCATCTGTTTCTGAGTTAGCTTTGGTTTATTCGTGTCTTGAAAGGCATGCATTGAGATATTGAAATCTCCTCCTAGTAGGATCCTAACTTGTGACCATTGAGTCAATAAATAAGCGATATGGGAAAAAAAGGAGATTTGAGTCTCATTGGGGGCATATATATTGCATAGGATTATTTGTTTGTCCCTTAGTCTTCCTCTCAGAATCAAAAACCTTCCCTCTGGGTCCCCAATAGTCTGCTCCACTAAAAAACCTAAAGAGTGGTGTAAGAGGATTGATACCCCCCTTTTTTTTGTATCAGTGGTAGAGTGATAGTGTTGGGTATAATTTTTGGACCAATATTTTGGTATTACTTCCTTTGTAAAATGTGTCTCTTGTAGATATATAATGTTAGCCTTCAGTTTAGAGTATTGAGTCAAAGCCATCCTACGTTCAAGGTCTGTGTTGAGGCCCCTTACATTGTGTGTAACCAGTCTTATGTCCCCCGTCATCACTTACATCCTGAGGTGGGGGTTCCCCCCCCCCCGGCTCCGCCAGCAAGTCCTTTACATCGGGCCACAGACATTGCATATAGACATTTCTTTATCTGAACTTCTTGTGCGAGCAGGTGAAACAGCATGAGAGAATAGGCATGAAAAACAAAAACAAATTTGTCAATAAACAATAACATTTTCATCAAATGATGTTGAGTAACTAAAAAGAGAATCCCCTCCCCCCTCCCCCCTTCCCATACAAACAACATGTGAGTACTTAATATCCCCACTGCATGTTAAAATATTTAGAGCAAAAAATAATTTTTAACTTGTTACATTACATAGGATAACAACTATCTAGACTTAAGTTGCCTTATCTTTCAGCGATTGATGTCCAAGTCCTTGCAACCAAAACATCAATCTTATGCTCTGTAGCCCTTCATAGGCAGTCTTTTATCCTAATTTATTATAGGTGGAGTTGAGAGCAACATAGCAACGTGCCGTTGCATACCGGCCACCTGGACCAAGACAGAAAAGAGCAAGTAAAGTGGCATCTCACTCAGTTATTCTTGTCCAGTTTAAACCAGAAATTAAACGCCTTATAGTAAGCTGTTTCATGTTAGTCACTATGTCTTGGCTTTCTTTTTGGACACCTTCATCCACTTTTGTCTTTGTGGTTGGCCTGAACCTGAAGATTGTTGTGGCATCTCTGCCGTATTGTTCAGCTGCGGCAATTCTGGAGTTTCCAGTTGCAGACTGTTGCAGATTGCTGGAATCTCTGTTGGGTCTTTTAGACTGAGCGTTTTGCCTTTGTGTAGTATATATAGATTGAAAGGGAATCCCCACCGGTATATTATTTGGTGTTTCCTCAGAAGGGTGGTAAGTGGTCTCAGGTAGCTTCTTCTTTGAAGCGTTTTGACACACAGGTCTTGAAAAAATTGAATAACTGTCCCTTGAAATTTAAATGTAGGATTTTTCCTTGCAGCTACGAGAATTGCTTCTTTTTCTGGGAATCTGAAAAATTTAATCACCACATCTCTCGGTGGAGCATCTTCTCTCGGTTTGGCTCGTAAGGCCCTGTGAGCTCTTTCTAGTTGAAATTTGCCATCATCCACATCTCCTGTGATCGCCTGAAAGAGCTGGTGTAAATAGTTGGGCAATTCATCTGCAGTTACCGCTTCAGGGATTCCCTTCAGCCTCAAATTGCACCTTCGGCTTCTGTTTTCCAGATCTTCCAATTTATCTTGGATGTCATGCATCTCTTGCTGATGTGTAGATAAACTTTGGTTGAGAGTAGTTAAATCTTCAGTTATGGAGGCTTCTGATTCCTCTAATGTGGCCACTCTAGAGCCTAATTCTGTGATGTCTTGCTTAATTTCTGCTAAGCTGTTGGTGACCATATTCTGAAATGAGTCAAATTTGTCCCAGAGCTTATATATACATTTTTAAATATTTATTATGCTAATTATTCGAATTCTGAATTTTGAATATAAATATATATATGTACATATATTTTAATTAAATAATATATTGATATCTAATCTTTTAAAATAAGCTTTCTAACTGATTTTGTATGTATTTTACTTCGTACTTTTTTTTATTATTATTTATATTTTAATATGCCTAATGCAGTCACTAATACTTATTCTATATCATTTTAATGTTTAATGTATAGTGTTTTAAATTTTGTAGTAATCACCCTTATTTGTTTGTATTTGCTAGCTATTAATTCACTTGCACTTACTTTCAATATGTAATTTTACCCTATTGCTGTGTTTTTTCATTCAGTGCGTGATTTGTCCACCTTAAAAAATCTGGCTAGCACTTGTAATGGTATCACATGACTATCACATGTGATTTTGGGACCAATCACGCGTCTGAATGAACTATCCAATGACCGGTTGAGAATCTCGGCCAATCAGAAGGCGAGAATTACGATGTACAAACATGGTGCCGGTTTTAAATGTTGGAATCAAACTAATGTAAGTTATCACGTACTTCTATCCCTCTGAGGAAGAAGGAGACTTTGAAACACGTCAGGGACGCTGTACGGATACATTTGGGTTACTTTGAGGCCTTTCTTATGATCTTATCTTTGACTATCGTGGCATATATGCTTTTACTTACCTCATAAGATTGAGGTTTTTAAGTGTGAGTGGGAGACCTTGGGGGTACCTGTATTGTGGGGAACTTAATAAACATACTTCACTATTTTGGTACCTCTGTCTTTTTGTCTCCCTTTATATTGCATGAGCCTTTTACGTTTTCGGAGAGGATCGTAATCAGTGCCTCAGAATACAGCAAAAGGTGAATACAGCTTCAGGTCCCCATTGGAAAGGATCCAATTAATAGGAGCTGCTGAGATCTACGTGGATTTTCATTCCAAGGGTGATTACTTACCTCATATCGATTGAGGTTTTCTAAGTAAGTGTATAGATATAGGGGAGCTTCTTCCCCTGCAATATATATTATATGTCCACAGAGATTTGGCGCAGAACAAAAGACTTTTTTTCTATATATATATATACTAACATCACTTGCCATTTTGTCAGTACAAGGTGTCCCTTTTAATTTTATCAAGCCATATATATTAACCTTCTATTCCCTATCTAATGATAACAAACATCAAACAGTCACTCACTGCTCACTATACTGTCTCAATTCTATTAACAGTTTATTCAGAGTTACCTAACTACCCACCTGTTGAGGACTTGTTATGTTAGAAGGATCTACCCAGGTTTACATATACTAGACATGCTCAATTTAATAATCTATTCTGCTAATAGAATTCTTCCTACTTTGACTCACTAAGAGACATCAAGACTTTGATAGGGAGTCATACAGGTTGCTGGTGCTAGCTGAAAGTAGAACTATATGTAGTGTGACAATCTGACTCATTTTAAGAAGGCCCTATATCCTATACCACAATCCCTATGTTCTCTTGTAATGCTCACTCTGAGACAACTATATATACCAACATCACTTGCCATATTGCCAGTACAAGGTGTCCTTTTCAATTTTATCAAGCCATACATATCAACTCTCTACTCCTAATTATATGCTATCACATGTTAAACAATCACTCATTGCTCACTATAAATAATGTGAAGATACCCTCTAATAAAGCTATATATTATATAATCTCTCATGATTATCCCTTTATTTGACAGTTTGATATAACTATCCTCTATCATTTGATTAGGAGAGTATTCCCCTATTACGATTTGTGAGCTTCTATAGATCCTCCTCCAATCATTGAAGTCTATACCAGATTTTATGAACCCACCCTTTAGATTTAATTTCAGACTTTAATTATCAACATATCAGCCCTTTTTCTATTTAACGTTAAATATCATTTGCTAACCCACTCCTTTCATTAAATATTCAGGTCCAAATGTGACCACCCCAAATGTTATTTTTCCTCTAGATTACATAAGCTTTATCAGGTCCAAGAGTGACTGTATGTGTCAAGTGAGGAAACAATTGAAGAAAACAATAATAAAAACAGAGGTTCTTGATGTCTACCTATTATAACACGTTATGTTACTTCAATATGTATAATTAACTATTGTTAAAATGAAACTACTGTTATTCTTGTTTTATGGTAGTCCATATTTGTTGTATTTTTCTGCACAACCTCAATAAAAAACTAAACCTAAAAAACAATGCTACTGGGGCTTTTGAAATGTCGGTCTTCAATTTGTGTCAACCAAAAATATGAAAATGTTTAAAATATCACTAACCAATGTGGGTTAAGATTCTGCTTTGTGGATAGGACTATGGTTTTGGGTTAAGACTAATTTTTTTTAGTACTAGGGCTGTGTTTAGTGGTTAGTTTGCTGTCAATGTTGTAATAATTGTATCATCTGGGAGAGAGAGAGCGAGAGAGGGGAACCCTGGGGAGAAGAGGAAATGGAATTTATGCAGAGGAAGAGAGAAAATTTGAGAGGGGAATTATTTTTCTGTCTCCAAGCTGGAGAAAAAGGTGATTCAAACTAAATATTTTTATAGTGACCACAGCTCAGACATTTCTATAATTAGATGCTGCAGAAATTTGGAAACAGGTTCAATGTGAGCAAACTCATTATAACGTAATAAACAATTACCTGCATTATATCATTCTCTTAACTACTTACAATAAACAAATACTAGCGATAAGCTCAAGGATTCGAGCAGCTTACATTGAACAGAACAGTTTATAAAATAATGTGCATAAACTGGATAGCACAACAGAATTACTAAATTAACTGATTAAAGAGTAATGTTTTAGTGTTTTTTTAGTAAACAGTGTCTGAAAAGGCAGCAGGAGTCATACCAGCTGCAGGGATTTATTTATATTGTTCTCAAGCAGCAACAAGTTTATCACCTCTAGATACCTTGCACAGATAGATATGCGTGTATTTTAGTTCATGAGCTTATTTACGGCTAGATTTAGAGTTTTGTCGGTAACGACCCGCGTAGCTAACGCTGGTTTTTTTCTGGCTGCACCTTTAAAATAACTCTGGTATTGAGAGTCCACAGAATGGCTGCGTTAGGCTCCAAAAAAGGAGCGTATAGCATATTTAACGCAACTTCAACTCTCGATACCAGAGTTGCTTACGGACGCGGCCAGCCTCAAAAACGTGCTCGTGCACGATTCCCCCATAGGAAACAATGGGGCTGTTTGAGCTGAAAAAAAATCTAACACCTGCAAAAAAGCAGCGTTCAGCTCCTAACGCAGCCCCATTGTTTGCTATGGGGAAACACTTCCTACGTCTGCACCTAACACTCTAACATGTACCCCGAGTCTAAAGACCCCTAACCTTACACTTATTAACCCCTAATCTGTCGTCCCCGCTATCGCTGACCCCTGCATATTATTATTAACCCCTCCGTAAACCGCCGCTACTTACATTATCCCTATGTACCCCTAATCTGCTGCCCCTAACACCGCCGACCCCTATATTATATTTATTAACCCCTAATCTGCCCCCCACAACGTCGCCTCCACCTGCCTCCACTTATTAACCCCTAATCTGCCGACCGGACCGCACCGCTATTATAATAAAGTTATTAACCCCTAATTCGCCTCACTAACCCTATAATAAATAGTATTAACCCCTAATCTGCCCTCCCTAACATCGCCGACACCTAACTTCAAACATTAACCCCTAATCTGCCGACTGGAGCTCACCGCTATTCTAATAAATGTATTAACCCCTAAAGCTAAGTCTAACCCTAACACTAACACCCCCCTAACTTAAATATAATTTAAATCTAACGAAATTAATTAACTCTTATTAAATAAATTATTCCTATTTAAAGCTAAATACTTACCTGTAAAATAAATCCTAATATAGCTACAATATAAATTATAATTATATTATAGCTATTTTAGGATTTATATTTATTTTACAGGTAACTTTGTATTTATTTTAACCAGGTACACTAGCTATTAACCCCTTAATGACCACAGCACTTTTCCATTTTCTGTCCATTTGGGACCAAGGCTATTTTTACATTTTTGCGGTGTTTGTGTTTAGCTGTAATTTTCCTCTTACTCATTTACTGTACCCACATATATTATATACCGTTTTTCTCGCCATTAAATGGACTTTCCAAAGATACCATTATTTTCATCATATCTTATAATTTACTTTAAAAAAATTTATAAAATATGAGAAAAAAATGGAAAAAAACACACTTTTTCTAACTTTGACCCCCAAAATCTGTTATACATCTGCAACCACCAAAAAACACCCATGCTAAATAGTTTCTAAATTTTGTCCTGAGTTTAGAAATACCCAATGTTTACATGTTCTTTGCTTTTTTTGTAAGTTATAGGGCCATAAATACAAGTAGCACTTTGCTATTTCCAAACCATTTTTTTTTCAAGATTAGCGCTAGTTACATTAGAACACTAATATCTTTCAGGAATCCCTGAATATCTATTGACATGTATATATTTTTTTTTAGTAAACATCCCAAAGTATTTATCTAGGCCAATTTTTGTATATTTCATGCCACCATTTCACCGCCAAATGCGATCAAATACAAAAAATCGTTCACTTTTTCACAATTTTTTTCACAAACTTTTGGTTTCTCACTGAAATTATTTACAAACAGCTTGTGCAATTATGGCATAAATGATTGTAAATTTTTCTTTGGGATCCCCTTTGTTCAGAAATAGCAGACATATATGGCTTTGGTGTTGCTTTTTGGTAATTAGAAGGATGCTAAATACCACTGTGCACCACACGTGTATTATGCCCAGCAGTAAAGGGGTTAATTAGGGAGCATGTAGGGAGCTTTTTGGGGTAATTTTAGCTTTAGTGTAGTGTAGTAGACAACCCCAAGTAATGATCTAGGCCCATTTTGGTATATTTCATGCCACCATTTCACCGCCAATTGCGATCAAATTAAAAAAAAAGTTAAATTTTTCACAATTTTAGGTTTCTCACTGAAATCATTTACAAACAGCTTGTGCAATTATGGCACAAATTGTTCTAAATGCTTCTCTGGGATCCCCTTTGTTCAGAAATAGCAGACATATATGGCTTTGGCGTTGCTTTTTGGTACTTAGAAGGCCGCTAAATGCCGCTGCGCATCACACGTGTATTATAGCTAGCAGTGAAGGGGTTAATTAGGAAGTTTGTAGGGAGCTTGCAGGGTTAATTTTAGCTTTAGTGTAGAGATCAGCCTCCCACCTGACACATCAGACCCCCTGATCCCTCCCAAACAGCTCCCTTCCCTCCCCCACCCCACAATTGTCCCCGCCATCTTAAGTACTGGCAGCAACTCTGCCAGTACTAAAATAAAATATATATTTAGGCTTTTTTTTTTTTAAAGCATATTTACATATGCTGCTGTGTAGGAGCCCCCCTTAGCCCCCAACCTGGCTGATCCCCCACCAAACAACTGTCTAACCCTCCCCCTCTGCCTTAATGGCCGCCATCTTGGGTACTGGCAGCTGTCTGCCAGTACCCAGTTTATATAAAAAAAGTGTTGCTTTTTCATTTTTTCCCCATTTTCTGTAGTGTAGCTCCCCTACCCACCAAAGAACAAACCCCCACCCCCTCCTAGATACCTTTACTGTTGTTTTTTTTTTTTAATAAACAGCTGTACCTGAAACTTTTCTGTAGTGTAGCGGTTCCCACCCGCTCCCGCCCCGTGCACGCGCCCGCCCGCCACCCGGCGTGCACGCGCGCGCGCCT
The DNA here is from genome assembly GCF_027579735.1 of Bombina bombina. Lineage (NCBI taxonomy): Eukaryota > Metazoa > Chordata > Amphibia > Anura > Bombinatoridae > Bombina > Bombina bombina. The sequence goes on from NC_069500.1 coordinate 1,188,734,433, forward strand.
GTGCGCGCCCCCATCGCCCCCGCCCCGATCCCGCCCCCCTCTACATTACCCGGCCCATCGATGGCCGCCCACCCGCCTCCCAAGTCAGCTCCCACCCACCAACGTTACCGGCCACCGATGTCCGGTGCAGAGAGGGCCACAGAGTGGCTCTCTCTGCACCGGATGGCCATTTAAGGTTATTGCAGGATGCCTCCATATCGAGGCATCACTGCAATAACCGGAAAGCAGCTGGAAGCGAGCAGGATCGCTTCCAGCTGCTTTCCACACAGAGGACGTGCAGGGTACGTCCTCAGGCATTAACTGCCTTTTTTCTGAGGACGTACCCTGCACGTCCTCGGTCGTTAAGGGGTTAAATAGTTAAGAACTATTTAATAGCTAAAATAGTTAAAATAATTACAAATTTACCTGTAAAATAAATCCTAACCTAAGTTACAATTAAACCTAACACTACACTATCAATAAATAATTAAATTAAATACCTACAATTACCTACAATTAAACCTAACACTACACTATCAATAAATTAATTAAATACAATATCTACAAATAAATACAATTAAATAAACTAACTAAAGTACAAAAAATAAAAAAAATATTTACAAACATTAGAAAAATATTACAACAATTTTAAACTAATTACACCTACTCTAAGCCCCTAATAAAATAACAAAGCCCCCCAAAATAAAAAAATGCCCTACCCTATTCTAAATTACAAAAGTTCAAAGCTCTTTTACCTTACCAGCCCTGAAAAGGGCCCTTTGCGGGGCATGCCCCAAGAAATTCAGCTCTTTTGCCTGTAAAAAAACACATACAATACCCCCCCCCAACATTACAACCCACCACCCACATACCCCTAATCTAACCCAAACCCCCCTTAAATAAACCTAACACTAAGCCCCTGAAGATCTTCCTACCTTATCTTCACCATACCAGGTTCACCGATCCGTCCTCGGAAGTCTTGATCCAAGCCTCGGAAGTGTTGATCCAAGCCCAAACGGGGGGCTGAAGAGTGACGTCCATCCTCGGGCTGAAGTCTGGATCCAAGCGGCGACTGAAGAAATCCATCCTCGGGCTGAAGTCGGAAGTCCATCATCTGGATGAAGTCTTCTATCAAGCCGCATCTTCAATCTTCTTTCTTCTGGAGCGGAGCGGAACCATCTTCTTCCAAGCCGACGCGGAACATCCTCTTCAACCGACGACTAGACGACGAATGACGGTTCCTTTAAATGACGTCATCCAAGATGGCGTCCCTCAAATTCCGATTGGCTGATAGGATTCTATCAGCCAATCGGAATTAAGGTAGGAATATTCTGATTGGCTGATGGAATCAGCCAATCAGAATCAAGTTCAATCCGATTGGCTGATTCAATCAGCCAATCAGATTGAGCTCGCATTCTATTGGCTGTTCTGATCAGCCAATAGAATGCGAGCTCAATCTGATTGGCTGATTGAATCAGCCAATCGGATTGAACTTGATTCTGATTGGCTGATTCCATCAGCCAATCATAATTTTCCTACCTTAATTCCGATTGGTTGATAGAATCTTGGATGACGTCCCTTAAAGGAACCGTCATTCATCGGGAAGTCGTCGTCGGAAGAAGATGGGTCCGTGGTGGAGGTCTTCAAGATGGAGCCGGTCCTCATCGGATGAAGATAGAAGATGCCGCTTGGAAGAAGATGGTTGCCGGTCCGGATCTACTCTTCTTCCCGGATAGGATGAAGACTTTGGACCCTCTTCTGGACTTCTTCAGCCATCGGATGATGGATGTCTAGCCCCCTCTTGGGTTGGATGAAGATATCGGAGCCAGGACGGATCGGTGTGATACCCGGTGAGGTGAAGACAAGGTAGGAAGATCTTCAGGGGCTTAGTGTTAGGTTTATTTAAGGGGGGTTTGGGTTAGATTAGGGGTATGTGGGTGGTGGGTTGTAATGTTGGGGGGGGTATTGTATGTTTTTTTTTTGCAGGCAAAAGAGCTGAATTTCTTGGGACATGCCCCGCAAAGGGCCCTGTTCAGGGCTGGTAAGGTAAAAGAGCTTTGAACTTTAGTAATTTAGAATAGGGTAGGGCATTTTTTTTATTTTGGGGGGCTTTGTTATTTTATTAGGGGGCTTAGAGTAGGTGTGATTAGTTTAAAATTGTTGTAATATTTTTCTTATGTTTGTAAATATTTTTTTATTTTTTGTAACTTAGTTCTTTTTTATTTTTTGTACTTTAGTTAGTTTATTTCATTGTAGTTATTTGTAGGTATTGTATTTAATTAATTTATTGATAGGTAGTGTTAGGTATAATTGTAGGTAATTGTAGGTATTTTATTTAATTAATTTATTGATAGTGTAGTGTTAGGTTTAATTGTAACTTAGGTTAGGATTTATTTTACAGGTAATTTTGTAATTATTTTAACTATTTTAGCTATTAAATAGTTCTTAACTATTTAATAGCTATTGTACCTGGTTAAAATAAATACAAAGTTACCTGTAAAATAAATATTAATCCTAAAATAGCTATAATATAATTATAATTTATATTGTAGCTATATTAGGGTTTATTTTACAGGTAAGTATTTAGCTTTAAATAGGAATAATTTATTTAATAAGAGTTAATTAATTTCATTAGATTTAAATTATATTTAACTTAGGGGGGTGTTAGTGTTAGGGTTAGACTTAGCTTTAGGGGTTAATACATTTATTAGAATAGCGGTGAGCTCCAGTCGGCAGATTAGGGGTTAATGTTTGAAGTTAGGTGTCGGCGATGTTAGGGAGGGCAGATTAGGGGTTAATACTATTTATTATAGGGTTAGTGAGGCAGATTAGGGGTTAATAACTTTATTATAATAGCGGTGCGGTCCGGTCGGCAGATTAGGGGTTAATAAGTGTAGGCAGGTGGAGGCGACGTTGAGGGGGGCAGGTTAGGGGTTAATAAATATAATATAGGGGTCGACGGTGTTAGGGGCAGCAGATTAGGGGTACATAGCTATAATGTAGCTGGCGGCGGCGTGCGGACGGCAGATTAGGTGTTAATAAGTGTAGGTAGCTGGCAGCGACGTTGTGGGGGGCAGATTAGGGGTTAATAAATATAATATAGGGGTCGGCGGTGTTAGGGGCAGCAGATTAGAGGTATATAAGTATAACGTAGGTGGCGGTCGGCAGATTAGGGGTTAAAAAAATTTAATCGAGTGTCGGCGATGTGGGGGGGCCTCGGTTTAGGGGTACATAGGTAGTTTATGGGTGTTAGTGTACTTTAGAGCACAGTAGTTAAGAGCTTTATAAACCGGCGTTAGCCCAGAAAGCTCTTAACTACTGACTTTTTTCTGCGGCTGGAGTTTTGTCGTTAGATTTCTAACGCTCACTTCAGCCACGACTCTAAATACCGGAGTTAGAAAGATCCCATTGAAAAGATAGGATACGCAATTGACGTAAGGGGATCTGCGGTATGGAAAAGTCGCGGCTGAAAAGTGAGCGTTATACCCTTTTTTGACTGACTCCAAATACCGGCGGTAGCCTAAAACCAGCGTTAGGAGCCTCTAACGCTGGTTTTCACGGCTACCGCCAAACTCCAAATCTAGGCCTTAGGAAATACGTAGAGAGCAAACTGTTCAGCATTAGGCGTTAAAGAGAATGCACTAAATATTTATATGTATCTATGCTGTATTTTACTTATTAACCCCTTAACAACAGCTGAGGTACCCTGGACGTTGCCTGCCCTTTTTAAGTTAAGGGGTTAATTAGCGGAATGCCTCCTGGAAAAAGGCATGCAGTAATAGGAGCAAGAAAAAAATAATATTTCTGTATATATGTGATGATTTTTGGACTGCTATATCTATTTATAGCGAGATATGAATATGAATTTACATATATATGTCTAGATATCTCGAGATCTATATGCGGATATCTCTTTGAAAATACAGCTGAGATATTGTTTAATATGCATAAGATTGTTATGTAAAATATTTTCATTATCTCCATAGTTAAACATATCTCATTCTCTATACATATAAATCCATGTTTCTCAATGAATGTATGTATGTCAATACATGAGCCCTTATAACTTTTGTGTGCAATATTTTTTTCAAATAATTTTTATTAGTGTTAATATGAGTGTAACTGTACTTCGTAATGTATTTTGGAAGTGTTTTGTGAAACTTTTATGTTGCGCAAAACTATTATCTACAGCTCTTTGAGTGCGTAAAGGATTGTTGCGTAAAAGGCAATTGAGTGCGAAAACGCAATTTTTAGACTTGTAATATCTGCGCAAGGGAAATTGATTACGAAAAGACCATATCATGCTCGGAAAACTCATAACGCGCGACTTGTAATCTTGCTTTATGGTTTCGGGTTACAACTTTTTTTTTAGTGCTATGGCTTTGTTTAGTGGTAAGTTTGCTACTAATGTTGTCATCTGGGGGAGAGAGAGAGAGAAAGAGAGAGAGAGAGAGAGAGAGAGAGAGAGAGAGAGAGAGAGAGAGAGAGAGAGAGAAACCCTGGAGAGAAGATGAAATGGAATTTATGCAGAGGAAGAAAGAAAATTTGAGAGTGGAATTATTTTAATAATTTAATATCAAGTATAACAAGGTTTATTTCACTATCATTGCCAAATAATAAAGGCTTCCATTTTTCTTAAGGTGCAAATTAAATTGAAATGCTGGGGGGGGTGGGGGGTTTAGAGTTGCAGGTTTATGCAGGTTTTGCAAGAAAACTCTGGATTTTAAAAGGAAGAAAATAGATGCATTTTTTAAGGTTAAATAAAAAGTAATTTTGACACACACCTCCAGATCTTGCAGGATTGTCACTGGTTAGGAGGTCTGCCCGCTATACCTACCACAGTTTCACCAATCAGGGCAAACATCTGAAGCTCTGCCCACCAACACTAATAAGCCATTTTTCACAAGCTCCCCTCACCTCTAAAATGTCCACAAACTACCCAGACACACCCACTGACCAACCAGACACACCCCTTGACCAACCAGATACACCCACAAACCAGCCCACTAAACAACCATAATCCCACCCCTCTCAACACAGTTCCACCCACAAAATGGTGACAGGCCCCTATCATATTCCTCAGTCCCTAATACCCAGCCACACATGTTGGGAGGTATATATATTCCACAAAAAAATCCATAACAAATGTGATCAAGGGATCTCTGATATCTGCTCTAAATGTCAGAGGCCAAACCAATGTCTACTTTATTTAATATTGTCATGTACCAAACTACAAACATTCTAGGGTAAACCCTAGCGTCCAGCATGTCACCATCACTATCAACCTCTCCTAAGTAACTCTTGACTACTAGCAAGAAAATTAATACAAAGGTTAACAACATTTACCAGCACATGATATGTTAAAGGGACACTAAAGCTAAGATTAAATAAAGCATTACATTTAAAAACACTTTTCAATTTACTTTTTTTTCCATTTTTAACTGTGTCCATTCTTTTTATATGTAAGCTCTGAGTTAATAGTGTATTCATATGAGTCTGTGATTGGCTATCACATGATACAGGGTGGAGGCATTAGAATAGAGAGTTATTATTGTTTTTGTTGATAAAGCATTTCTACTGTATTGAATGGTCCTAACTATAGAACAAAATGCTATCTTAGATGAAATAAACGAATGGGCAAATTCATGAAAAATGTGTCTTTAATTGTGACTTTACCACATACAACACTATAAGTGCTATACATTTTTAAAACTTCAGGACAAATAATGAAGGAGGGATTATACTATTCTATGTTAATTTGGATGCGGTACAATATGAGGAGTACATTGACTCCTGGTGAATTATCCACCAGTTTAGAAAGTACTGCAGTAAAAATGAGGCAATTGGTATTATGTAGAAGAACAGAGGGAAGATATAGGTTAAAGGCATATAAATATAGCATATAAATATATAGTTTATCTTTCATCACTGATATAGAGCATGCAATTATAAACAACTTTCTAATTTACTTCTATTATATTTTCTTCATTCTTTTGTTATCTTTTGTTGAAAAACAGGGATGTAAGCTCAGTAGCGTGCACATGTCTGAAGCACTATATGTTATACATTTGCAAGAGCACTAGGTGGCAGCACTATTTCCTGTCATGTAGTGTTACAGACACCTACCTAGGTATCTCTTCAACAAAGAATATCATGGGAACAAAGTGAATTTGATATTAGAAATAATTGGAACCTTTTATTAACCCCTTAACGACCGAGGACGTGCAGGGTACGTCCTCTAAAGGATGTCAGTTAACGACCAAGGACGTACCCTGCACGTCCTCAGTCTGGAAAGCAGCTGGAAGCGATCCTGCTCGCTTCCAGCTGCTTTCCGGTTATTGCAGTGATGCCTCGACATCGAGGCATCCTGCAATAACACTTTCTGGCCATCCGATGCAGAGAGAGCCACTCTGTGGCCCTCTCTGCACCGGACATCGATGGCCGGTATCGTTGGTGGGTGGGAGCCGACTTGGGAGGCGGGTGGGCGGCCATCGGTGAGCTCTGTAAGGTGGAGGGGGGCGGGATCGGGCGGAGCCTTCGGGGGCGTGCACGGGGGGTGGCGGGCGGGCGCGTGCATGGGGCGGGAGCGGGTGGGAACCGCTACACTACAGAAAAAAAGTTGCAAGTAAATTGTAAAAAAAATGAAAATAAACTTATTTTTTGGAAAGCATCTAAGGGATCTGGAAGGGGTGGGGGGTTGGTATTGGGGGGGGGGAGCTACACTACAGAAAAGGGACATTTTTTTAATAAAAGCAGCATATTTTTCACTAAAATGTGTACTGGCAGACAGCTGCCAGTACCCAAGATGGCGCACATTAAGTCAGAGGGGGAGGGTTAGAGAGCTGTTTGGTGGGGGATCAGTGAGTTTGGGGGCTGAGGGGGATCCTACACATAAGCATATGTAAATATGCTAAAAAAAATTGCACAAAAAAGGCAAAATTTTCCTTTTATTTTAGTACTGGCAAAGTTTCTGCCAGTACTTAAGATGGTGGGGACATTTGTGGGGTAGGGGAGGGAAGAGAGATGTTTGGGAGGGATCAGGGGGTCTGATGTTTCAGGTGGGAGGCTGATCTCTACACTAAAGCTAAAATTAACCCTGCAAGCTCCCTACAAGCTACCTAATTAACCCCTTCACTGCTAGCCATAATACAGTGAGTGCAGAATTATTAGGCAAATGAGTATTTTGACCACATCATCCTCTTTATGCATGTTGTCTTACTCCAAGCTGTATAGGCTTGAAAGCCTACTACCAATTAAGCATATTAGGTGATGTGCATCTCTGTAATGAGAAGGGGTGTGGTCTAATGACATCAACACCCCTCAGGTGTGTATAATTATTAGGCAACTTCCTTTCCTTTGGCAAAATGGGTCAAAAGAAGGACTTGACAGGCTCAGAAAAGTAAAAATATGGAGATATCTTGAAGAGGGATGCAGCACTCTTAAAATTGCAAAGCTTCTGAAGCGTGATCATCGAACAATCAAGCGTTTCATTCAAAATAGTCAACAGGGTCGCAAGAAGCGTGTGGAAAAACCAAGGCGCAAAAAAACTGCCCATGAACTGAGAAAAGTCAAGCGTGCAGCTGCCAAGATGCCACTTGCCACCAGTTTGGCCATATTTCAGAGCTACAACATCACTGGAGTGCCCAAAAGCACAAGGTGTGCAATACTCAGAGACATGGCCAAGGTAAGAAAGGCTGAAAGATGACCACCACTGAACAAGACACACAAGCTGAAACGTCAAGACTGGGCCAAGAAATATCTCAAGACTGATTTTTCTAAGGTTTTATGGACTAATGAAATGAGAGTGAGTATTGATGGGCCAGATGGATGGGCCCGTGGCTGGATTGGTAAAGGGCAGAGAGCTCCAGTCCGACTCAGACGCCAGCAAGGTGGAGGTGGAGTACTGGTTTGCTCTGGTATCATCAAAGATGAGCTTGTGGGGCCTTTTCGGGTTGAGGATGGAGTCAAGCTCAACTCCCAGTCCTACTGCCAGTTTCTGGAAGACACCTTCTTCAAGCAGTGGTACAGGAAGAAGTCTGCATCCTTCAAGAAAAACATGATTTTCATGCAGGACAATGCTCCATCACACGCGTCCAAGTACTCCACAGCGTGGCTGGCAAGAAAGGGTATAAAAGAAGAAAATCTAATGACATGCCTCCTTGTTCACCTGATCTGAACCCCATTGAGAACCTGTGGTCCATCATCAAATGTGAGATTTACAAGGAGGGATAACAGTACACCTCTCTGAACAGTGTCTGGGAGGCTGTGGTTGCTGCTGCACGCAATGTTTATGGTGAACAGATCAAAACACTGACAGAATCCATGGATTGCAGGCTTTTGAGTGTCCTTGCAAAGAAAGGTGGCTATATTGGTCACTGATTTGTTTTTCTTTTGTTTTTGAATGTCAGAAATGTATATTTGTGAATGTTGAGATGTTATATTGGTTCCACTGGTAAAAATAAATAATTGAAATGGGTATATATTTGTTTTTTGTTAAGTTGCCTAATAATTATGCACAGTAATAGTCACCTGCACACACAGATATCCCCCTAAAATAGCTATAACTAAAAACAAACTAAAAACTACTTCCAAAACTATTCAGCTTTGATATTAATGAGTTCTTTGGGTTCATTGAGAACATGGTTGTTGTTCAATAATAAAATTAATCCTCAAAAATACAACTTGCCTAATAATTCTGCACTCCCTGTACACGTGTGATGCGCAGCGCCATTTAGCAGCATTCTAATTACCAAAAAGCAACGCCAAAGTCATATATGTCTGCTATTTCTGAACAAAGGGGATCCCAGAGAAGCATTTACAACTATTTGTGCCATAATTGCACAAGCTGTTTGTAAATGATTTCAGTGAGAAACCTAAAATTGTGAAAAATGTAACGTTTTTTTTAATTTGATCGCATTTGGCGGTGAAATGGTGGCATGAAATATATCAAAATGGGCCTAGATCAATACTTGGGGTTATCTACTACACTACACTAAAGCTAAAAATACCCCAAAAAGCTCCTTCAATGCTCCCTAATTAACCCCTTCACTGCTCGGCATGATACACGTGTGGTGCACAGTGGCATTTAGCGGCCTTCTAATTACCAAAAAGCAATGCCAAAGCCATATATGTCTGCTATTTATGAACAAAGGGGATCCCAGAGAAGAATTTACAACCATTTATGCCATAATTGCACAAGCAGTTTGTAAATAATTTCAGTGAGAAACTGAAAGTTTGTGAAAAAAATTGTGAAAAAGTGAACGATTTTTTGTATTTGATCGCATTTGGCGGTGAAATGGTGGCATGAAATATACCAAAATGGGCCTAGATCAATACTTTGGGATGTCTTCTAAAAAAAAATATATACATGTCAAGGGATATTTAGGGATTCCTGAAAGATATCAGTGTCCCAATGTAACTAGCGCTAATTTTGAAAAAAAATGGTTTGAAAATAGCAAAGTGCTACTTGTATTTATGGCCCTATAAGTTACAAAAAAAGCAAAGAAGATGTAAACATTGGGTATTTCTAAACTCAGGACAAAATTTAGAAACTATTTAGCATGGGTGTTTTTTGGTGGTTGTAGATATGTAACAGATTTTGGGGTTCAAAGTTAGAAAAAGTGTGTTTATTTCCATTTTTCCTCATATTTTATAAATTATTTTATAGTAAATTATAAGATATGATGAAAATAATGGTATTTTTAGAAAGTCCATTTAATGGCGAGAAAAACAGTATATAATATGTGTGGGTACAGTAAATGAGCAAGAGGAAAATTACAGCTAAACACAAACACCGCAGAAATGTAAAAATAGCCTTGGTCCCAAACGGACAGAAAATGGAAAAGTGCTCTGGTCACTAAGGGGTTAAAATTGTATGCTCAGTCTGAATCACAAAAGAAAACATTTGGGTTTCATATCTCTTTAAGACTGGTTACATATGTAATGAGTGTAATTTTTATATAAAAAAGATATAAAAACAATAACTTAATGTGTATTTGTTTTAAAAGAAACATTAGTATAAGAATTACTACTGTTTTGTTCCTGACCTGAGACTTGGTAAGAGCAAAAAGAAGAAAAAAATGTTGACTACTGTAATTCTGAGAGGTTTTGTACAATAGTAAGAGGGAGGATCAAAGGTTGGGGGGGGGCAGTGCCCCTTCTGTCCCAACCCCTCTAGAAAGCCTGAGAGCCTATGGCTGTATTTGTTATTAATATAAGTGAATCTGAGATTCTAAATATTGTTATTTTTGTAATCTTGTGAGTTTGTATAAATTAAAAATATTTCTAGGAGAGTTAAACTTTTACTCTTTAAAATGCTATTTTGTTTATAATTGAAAATATATTATTAAACAACAAAATAATAATAATAATAATAATAATAATAATATTTATATACAATTTGATATGTGCTATAGGTGGCTTTGTAGTACTGTTGTGTATGTACTGACCTATAAGCTGTATTGCTTTTGTTACTAAATGAAATATATTTCCACTGCTGTAAATGGATTAGAATTTGTCAATATTATGGCTGCAAAGACCTGACCAGTTTATCTACTAGTAAGGAAAAGAGACGTCATCCCTTATTGTTAGCTCTAATATTATTATTATTATTATTATCAGGTATTTGTAGAGCGCCAACAGATTCCGTAATACCACTGACTGTGTGACTGTGTATATATATATTTTTTATTATTTATTTTTTATTTTGAAGAATTAAGATTTAAGTGAATTGGTGCAGGTCATTATGTATTTTTGTTTTTCTATTTTTAATCTACGTTTTTTATTACTCTTGTTTTTGTTATGGGCCATAATAGTCACAAAATGACATGCTCTAATCTGTTAGAGGAAGTAATTTGAATACTATCAACCCTAGACTACTGTATGTTTAACCCAGAAAGGGGTTAAACACACAGTAGAAATACCGATCACACAGTAGAAATACTCGCAGAGCACTGCTGGTCCTGAGAGGAAAATTCCACATGTGATTGGATCAGCGGCATTTTCCGCTCTGGACCACTTCTGAGAAAGATCACAATTTTTTTTAGCTAAATCACACGAAAAATTTAAAGTATATTGCAAAGTTATTTCCCTATGCGTAGCTAAATCATTTAAATAAAAATCTCGTTATTTATTTTCCCTTTAACCAGGGACATTTTAAGGTTTGGCCACACCTGGCTGCTGCCGGGGAGTCAGAGACATTTAGAGCCCACTGAGAGTAATCAGTCACTCACTGTTTTAGGTAAACTATGAGTTTTTCTGAAAGTGCACATCTGGTTTTGCAGTGCGCATGCTTCTTTCACTGCTGCTTACAGTAATACCCACAAACAGCAGCTTCTCCTCACATGTTTGGGCAGCCTCTCCCCCTCCTCTTCTCTCTCAGTCCTAGTTGTAAAGGAATCTCAGTGCGTCAGTCATTGTAATGCTGAGGCTCCACACTGCTCCGATAAACCAGCGCACCTTTTTTTTTTTACTTGAACTTCTCATTAACCCATTTACCACAGCACTGATTGGCACACAACTTGTTTATGCCTATCTCTCCTCACAGTTAACTCTGTCTCCCACCATTTTCAGTAAACCACTGAAACCCTCTTCAAGGGACCAGACACATTAGCTCATTACTTCCTAGTCACTCCCAACATAACATGTTTAATTCCACCGATCCTGCTCGGCCCATATAAATCATTACAAAGACTAACTGCTCCCTATTGCCTTGCTCACTGCATCCCACTAATTTAAAGGGACGCTCAAGTCAAAATAAACTTTTAGGATTCAGAAAGAGCAGCAGTTTTAAGACACTTTCCAATTTACTTCCATTATCAAATTTTGCTCAGTCTTTTTAGATTCACACTTTCTGGGGAACAAGACCCTACTGAGCATGTGCCCAAGCTCACAGGGTATACGTATACTAATCTGTGATTAGCTGATGTATGTCACATCATACAGGGGGCCAGAAAATGGAAGAAAAAATAAATTTGTCAAAAAAAAATCTACTGCTTATTTGCAATTCAGATTAGGTGTTATTGTATTGTCTTTTTATTATGTACTTGTTAATTATAGAATTCTACTGCATTTAGTGGTCCTTTAACTTTTAGTTGCCTTGTATATACATATATATAAATAGACTATGCTATTTATGTATATTTCTATTTATACAGATTAGTGAGTGTAATTTATAAATAAATGAATTATCATGCCTACCAATCCAAATATATAAAATGCTTTTAATAACTAGTTGTGAAATTACGGACAGCACCTGCATATACCTTAAAATTTATTTTGTTTGTACTTTTTAAAAATTTTGCCCACTGACTATATTAACAAACCCACAAAAGTCATTTATATTATTTTATATGTTATAATAAAATGCTATATATTTAAAAAAATAAATAGCTATCACAATTCTTTAGAAAAGTTTAAAAAAATTAATTATGTACAAAAATTCCAAAGACTTAAATGCTGAATTTTGTAGAAAAATCATTAGATAAACTTTTCTAAAAAATAGGCACCTACATATGTTAAACCCACAGATATAATCCTTTAGATGATCTTACCTTATGTTTTTTTTGTGCACAATCAAAATCAAACTTTCAGCAATGCACTACTAGGAGCTAAACTAGGAGCTAAATGGTGATTGGTGACAACACACAAATATATTCAGTTAGCTGCTCCCTGTAGTTCACTGCAGCTCTAGCAGACTTCTAAATAGCAGAGAGACATACAAGATCCAGTAAGGGGGCTTTAGAGTTGATGTGTGTGGTGTGGGGAGGGTGCATTTAGCACTGGGAGCAGATTCTTTACAAAGTACCCTGCCTTTAAAGGGACATGAAACCCAATATTAGTATTTCATAATCCAGAGAGAGCATGCTATTTTACACAACTTTTCATTTTCTTCTATTATCAGTTTTTTTCATTCTCTTGGTGTCTTTTGTTAAAAAAACAGGACATAAGCTCAGGAGCATGCACACGTCTGGAGCACTATTTGTTTTGCAAGAATGTTACCCATTTGCAAAGGCACTAGATGGCAGCCCTATTTCCTGCCATATAGTGCTGTAGACAACTACCTAGGTAGCTCTTCAACACAGAATAGCATGGGAACAAAGCAAATTTAATAATAAAAGTGCATTGAAAACTTTTTTTAAATTATTTGCTCGGTCTGAATCCCCCCAAAAAATGTTTGGCTTTCATATCCCTTTAAATATGTCTGCAGGTTTAGAAATTGTACCAACCCTTTAAGAGTTTGCAGCAGGACAATTCTGTACAAAGACTTTCTAGCAGCTGCAAAATCTAAGAGTATTCTGCTCAACCACTCCCATGCTGGGAGGGACTTCCTACCAACTCCATTTCGCCAGCTCCTTCTTTTGTTGGTAATTGTCCTCGCTGAAAGCTTTCTGCAACTCTACACAAACAAGAAGACATTATTTTACCTGTTTAAATTAATATCAGAGCCAAGAAAAAACTGTAAGTAGTTCAGTCCTGTTACTACAAAAAAAGTCAGTGAGTTTGCTGTAAATATTCTGTTCAGATATAAAAATGTGTTAAATATTTGTATGCAGAACATGCTATGTGTTTTTAAAATGTATCTACCTTGTGTGGTGTGTTGTATTGTGCTGTAGTATAGATTTAATTATAAAAGTGCAGAATTAAGTGTAGGCATTATAAGCAGAAAAGTCATATTTATCTATCAGCACAGCTCAAGAGAGATTAAGGGTGAGTTGTGTACAAAGGTTATAGAAGAACAAACAGAAATACTGTATCCACACACGTTTTAAAGACTATGGGGTATATTTATCAAAGTGTCAATCTCTGAGCATTCGCCGGCGTCAATATGCTCGCCAGACATCGCTGATGCGGATCTGCATACGATGCCTTTATTTATAAAAAAAACTGCCAAAAACACGCGCGTCAAGTACGGCGCGATGAGTATCGGACTGTTGTTAACTAACACTCATCGATGTTGCGATTATTCTGTTTTTTTCCCAACTTTATTTATACCATTTCATTACTGTCTATGAACAAGCACATTTCTCTAAAGCTAATCTTTTATTTTTCATCTGTTATGTACAAGAGATAAATTGATTTATACCTCAACAAACAATATCTTGTAGAATGCTATTTTTATATTAATTTGTTATACAAAAAAAATCTGTTATATGATACTTTCACATAAATTAATGTGTATTTGTATTTCTAGAAGTCATGATATTCTTTTATCTCATGTTTTTTTTTTTATAAATGATTATTAATGCTAGAATTTGTACATATATCTTTGCACATACTTGTGTATATATATATATATATATATATATATACAGTATATATATTTATATATATATATATATATGTATGTGTATATTATGTCATGCAAACATATTTACATGTCCCTAAATTCCTTTTTTTGTTCTAAACAATGTTGTCTTTCATATCTCTGTGTTTATTTATACCACTATATGCATATAGTGTAAATTTATTATTATTCTGAGCAGAAATAATTGCGAATATAACATGTAATCAGGGTATCATATGCATTTATTTGCAATCAATGGATATTTTAAGAACTGGGCCAGTTTTCTCTCTGTACCTGTGCAACCCCTCCTGATTGCAATCTAGTTTTAAAAACCACTCCCACACAGGTGTTACAAAATGGGCTGGCATATAAGATGACATTTCTTACTGAAAAAGAAATTCAAGAGAAGAAATACACTGAAAATAGCATGACAGTAAAGAGGTGATTTTAATTTCTGCTGTATCTGATTCATGACACTTTAATGTTAGGTGGGCTATCCCTTTGAGCTATCAATTTATGATTATATTGAATCAAACATCATTCAAATTTTAAAATCATTGTCTAAAATATTACACTGTGTGTCCTAATGTCAGCATCAATTCTTATCTTTAATACTAATGTCACATATACATACTTTCAAAGTATAATACACAATGTAACAAATGGCACTTACAAGTTCTGATGAGTGATCAATGACACAAGTATCGTGCAATTTGATTCGTTAGTGATAGTTTAAAATGTATATTTGAATCAGATTGACTGATGTCATAAATCATGTGATTATGCATATTCCAATCAAAAGTGGTTGAAAAATTGACTAGTGTGTGGATTGTTTAGGAGTTTGCATCATAAAAAAAGTGTTGCGTCAAATTTGGTGTGAAGTGGAGAGTGGAACTTGTATTATATTCCTTAAACATGATGCAAATAGATTTATCAAAACAATAAAAAGGAAGTTAGCTATATTATGTTGTGTATTTATTTCATTTGTATCTCTATATCTATTAGTGCAAAAAGTTTGGGGCAAAACTTTGCACCAAATTTGGAGAAAAAATATTGTACCCTTGCTTTGTAATGAGAGACAAAGATGTAACATAATACATAAGTAGTAATGTATATTTCATTTCTATCCCTATATCTACTAGTGCACCAAATGTGGAGCAATAATATTGTTTGATTTAGAAAGGGTATACAATTTTAATAGAGTTTCTAATTTACAATTATGTAATACACTTCATTCTCTTGCAGCATCGAACATAAGCTTTCTGTGTTTTCAGACTCCCATTGTTTTCTATTGCATCTGCAGCCTCAAGGGTGGCGGTTTGAAAACTAGGTACGCTGCGTTGGAATGGAAGCGAGCGTACCTGTTAAATGTTTGATAAATTGGGAAAAGGGTCAAAAAGAGTTGAATCTGAATTCAAAACATCTGTAATGACGCAAGCATCGATCTGCGTCGGATTGAGATCGCGGGAGCGTATATTTCATCACACATTTCAACATTTGAAGATCTTGACGCTTTGTTAACTACGGCGGATCAATCTCGCGTCAAATACAACGTAGGATTCCAGCGTATTATCAGTTGACGCTTTGATAAATATCCCCCTATTGCTTTATTATGAAGTTGGGATTGAAATATTAATTTGAATCAGTCTAATTATTTATATGAAATTATTTGTCATTAAAGCTGAATTACCAGAGAATGTTCAGCATGGCCGACATCTCTTTAGAATGCTTGATACTTTCAATGGATGTTGCGACCGCGCTAGACATTGCTCATATTACAAATTGTTGAAAACCAAAATAGCGCTAGAAGAATTAGTGCAACTAGAGACCTGAAGTAAAATGTTAGAGCTAGAATAAAAGTTTCACAAAACACATGTAAAACATATTAAAGGGACATGAAACCCCAAATTTTTCTTTCATGATTCAGATAGATAATATAATTTTAAACAACATTCCAATTTACTTCTATTATCTAATTTGCTTCATTCTTTAGATATAAACAGTTCAAATGTGGGCGAATATATACTGAAAGAACTACGGTTGACAGAAAAAAACACTTTATGTTGTATCATTGGTAATGCAGGTTTTCAACAAATGTATCACCTGTCAGCTTTGCTGTTCCAATATCTTTGAAGAAACTTAGTCTCACATCTAGTTCATATAAAGTAAAACATAGCTTTTATTTAAAAACTTTAAGTAAAATGTACAGACCTGGATTTTTCTTGTTAAATTACCATGTACAGTGATAAATACCTCCGACCCTGTGTGGTGCGTCACTAGACGCGTTTCGACATAGCTTTATCGATAGTGACTGACACGATGACCTAAACTGCCAACTTTTAAATACCACTCCGATCATGTGACCTCCAGTCAGAAGACGGAAGTCTTGTTTCAGCGATAACATACCCAATTACGAAAAAAGAAAAATGCAAGGATTGATCAGCAGTTGCTAGGTAGAATTTCTGTCAATACACTTAAATACATTTACATTTAGTTTCCACCGAAACTTTGTTCCAATTGCCTAAGTACACTACCAAATGTTAGTTTTTTACGTGTATAACTAAATTGTATAGAGAGCAATCTTAAAAAGAGAGAATATATATTCTCCTTGCTGAATTACCTAATGTGTAAAATTTTCGTTATTTAAAAGCTAAAAAATGTTCTGAAATTATGAGGCGAATGAACCAAAAATGGACATAAAGAGGGCAATACTATATACGTATGTCTTTGCTGACAGCAAAACAGACCTCTAAAAAGCTTATAATGATGTCATATCAGGTTCCCAGATTACTACTTTATTTCTGTTTGTTATTTAATGGTTATTATTATATGACCTCCTATTCATTATCATCCTAAAAAGAGGTCCACATCCCATCTTGCATTTATTCCATTTGGTTATTTTGTTTGTAAAAAGAATATCCATTTGGTCTCCCTAAATAATAGATCTTTAAATCTATTACCTCCTCTGGGAGAACTGTGAATATAATCTATTGCTTGTATCTGAAATGCTTTAATAGGGTTGGGGTGAGTACAAAAATGTTTAGCTACTCTTGTCTTAGGTGGATTTGGCTGTATGTCATTGAGATGTTCCCTAGCTCTGTCTTTCAACATACGACTAGAGCATCCTACATACTGTTTATTACAAATGGAACATGTAATAAGATATACTATATATTTTGATGTACTGTCCAAACGATATCTAATTCTATATTCCTTATTTGAACTTGAAGAACTGAACAGTTCCCCTGCCTTAATATGTGTACACGTTAAGCATGGATGATGTCCACATTTAAAACATCCTTTTTTAGATAGCCAATGTTCCTTTGTTTGTTTCTTAGTGTTCCCTGTATAAACATATTGAATTACTCTATCCCCTACTGTGGGTGATCTCCTGGCTATATATCTGCAACCTTCAGACACAATTTTATTTAGTGTAGAATCTGTTTTTAGTATATTTAAATTGTTTTTTACTATATTTGTTATTTTTTTTAACTATTTACTGTATGCTGTGACGAAATGTATACTCTTTTTTTTTTGTTGTGTTTCTGATTCTTTTGATATTTACTCCTTTTTTTGTCTTTATTAGTAGTTTCCTATTAATTCCTCTTATTTCATTTTGAGTTTGTTTCAAGTTGTCTACATTGTAAACCATATCTACCAGTCTTTTTATCAGTTGATCTGAATGTCTCTCATAGGCTTCTAGTGTGGAACAGTTCCTCCTGATATGTATAAATTGACCTTTGGGGATCCCTACTTTTACATGTGTTGGATGACAAGAGTCTGAATGTAATATAGTGTTACCTGTTATTTCTTTTCTATATAATTCTGTAGTTATTTTTCCTTGAGTTTGATCGCCTATCAGACTTATATCTAGGTACTTAATTGTTTTATTGTGATATTCCCAAGTAAATCTAAGATTAAAGTCATTGTTGTTTAGATAAGAGATAAAATCTTGTGCTGCTTCCCTTTCTCCTTTCCATATAACTAGTAAGTCATCGATGTATCTAGTATACATGACAATGTATTCTGTAAATGGATTTCTTGTAGAAAAAATGTATTGTGACTCAAACCACCCTAGAAAAATATTTGCGTATGATGGGGCAAATTTTGCCCCCATCGCAGTACCACATTTTTGCAAGAAATATACTCCATCAAATTGGAAAACATTATTGGTTAATAAGAAACTGAGCACCTCTACAGTGTAATCTATTAGTGCATCTGGGTATATACTGTAAATACCCAAGATGTACCGTACTGCTTTGAGATCCAAAACATGTGGGATACATGAGTATAAGGAACTGACATCTACAGTGAGCCATGCTTGCTCCTTATCCCATTTCTCATTTTTTACCTTATTCAATAAATGAGTTGTGTCTCTCAGAAAACCAGGTAATTGAATAACACAAGGCTGTAGTAGATTATCAACCCATTCCCCTATATGTTCTATCAATGAACCCACCCCAGAGACTATTGGCCTACCGGGAGGGTTAAGGGGATCTTTATGTATTTTTGGTACAAGCCTAAAATTGGGTACTGTGAAGTGCTCTTGTAATAAGTATTCCTCTAGTTCCCCATATAAAATACCCAAATGTTTGCCTTCATCTATTAAATGAATTAACCCTTGTTTTATTTTGTCTGTCGGATCATATTTCAATTCTTTATATGTAGTCTTATCTCTTAATTGCCTCTGGGTCTCTAGATAATAGTCATGTTTGTTCTGTACTATTATTGAGCCCCCCTTATCTGCCTGGGTAATTGTTATCTCTTTATTGGATTTTAATTTTTCCAATGCCAACCTCTCTTTGTTTGTTGTTATTCTTCTCATAACTAATTCCTTTTTGTACAGAGTTTTCTTTAAGATCAATTAGATCCTTGTAAATCTTCTCCTGGAACAACTCTATAGTTCTGTCTCTGCGGTGGAAACTAAATGTAAATGTTATTCTGCCTAGCAACTGCTGATCAATCTTTGCATTCTTCTTTTTTGTAATTGGGTATGCTATCACCAAAATGAGACTTCTGTCTTCTGACTGGAGGTCACGTGATCGGAGTGGTATTTAAAAGTTGGCGGTTTAGGTCATAGTATCAGTTACTATCGATAAAGCTACGTCAAAACGCGTCTAGTGACGGACCACACAGGGTCGGAGGTATTTATCACTGTACATGGTACTTTAACAAGAAAAATCCAGGTCTGTACATTTTACTTAAAGTTTTTAAATAAAAGCTATGTTTTACTTTATATGAACTGGATGTGAGACTAAGTTTCTTCAAAGATATTGGCACAGCAAAGCTGATAGGTGATACATTTGTTGAAAACCTGCATTACCAATGATACAACACAAAGTGTTTTTTCTGTCAACCGTAGTTCTTTCAGTATATATTCGCCCACATTTGAACTGTTTGTTTAATAGATGACACACCCCTGCAGAAATTAGGTAGCAGATAGTGCTGTGTTGTCTCAATCTGTTCTAATTTTTAACGGTTAAGCACGGACGGAGTGTATGATACAGCTGCAACAGAGATTACCTGGACATTGTCATTATTTAGATATCCTTTGTTTAAGAAATAGCAATGCACATGTGTGCGCCAATCACACAAGGCATATATGTGCAGCCACCAATCAGGAGCTACTGATCATATCTAGATATGCTTTTAAACAAAGGATATCAAGAAAATGAAGCAAGATAAAATAAGTAAATTAAAAAGTTGTTTAAAATTGCATGTTCTTCCTAAATCATGAAAGAAAAAATGTAGGTTTCATGTCCCTTTAAAATAAAGTATTACACTCATATTTAAACATATATATATGTGTGTAGTTTGTATTTATGTGTCTATATGTGTAAATATGTATGTGCACACATATATAGACATACAGTATTATGCACTATAATTTTAAACAAATTTAATACGTTTTTTTAATAGAAATATTTAAAATACTATCAGCTAGATTACAAGTTTTGCGTTGCAGCTTGTAATGCTGAAAATATGACATTTTCAGCATTAAAACAGCACCGCCGCTATTACGAGTCTTGTCGGTATAGCTGTACCACACACCTTTTAGCCTGTACTGCAACGTCAGTCCTGCAATTACGAGTTTTGCGGTGAGGCTAAAAAGTGAGCGTTACAGCCTAAAACCACAAGATCCGTAACGCCATCTAAAGTCAGTAGTTATGAGTTTAACGTTACAAAGCTGTAGCATAAAACTCATAAATAAACTGCTACAAAGTATACTAACACCCATAAACTACCTATTAACCCCTAAACCGAGGCCCTCCCGCATCGCAAACACTATAATAAATGTATTAACCCCTAATCTGCCGCTCCCGATATCCCTGCCACTAATTTTTTTTATTAACCCCTATTCCAGCGCTCCCCGACATTGTCACCACTATACTAAAGTTATTAACCCCTAAACTGCTGCCCACCCACATCAAAAACACTATTTTAACCCCTAATCTGCCATCCGCCTACACCTCTGCTATTATAAACCTATTAACCCCTAAACCGCAAGCCCCCCACAACGAAATATACTAAAATAAACCCCAAAACTGAAAGCCCCCACAACAAAATAAACTAATTTAAACTAGTAACCCCTAAACCTAACAACCCCCTAACTTTATATTAAAATTACAATTTCCCTATCTTAAATTAAATTCAAACTTACCTGTCAAATTAAAAAAAAATATTTTAAACTAACAATTAAACTATTATAATTATTAAACTAAAATTAAACTAACTACCAATTAAATAAAATTAAACTACCAATAAAAAATCCTAACACTACTCTAAAAATTACAAAAAGTATCTACCTACAAAAAATAACAACAAACTAAATTACAAAAAAAAACCCCACTAAATTATGAAAAATAACAAATTATCAAAAAAAAAAAAGAATTACACCTTATCTAATAGCCCTATCAAAATAAAAAAGCCCACCCAAAATAAAGAAAACCCTAGCCTACAATAAAACATCAATGGCCCTTAAAAGCGCCTTTTGTGGGGCATTGCCCCTAAGGTTTCAGCTCTTTTACCTGTAAAAAAAATACAAACATCCCCCAACAGTAAAACCAATCACCCCAACAACCAAAGGGGGTTTGTATGGGCATTGCCCTTAAAAGGGCATTAAGCTCTTTTACCGCCCAGACCCTAAAAAAAATTCCCACTCAAAAAACCCTTAAAAAAACTTACACTAACCCCAAGACGATCCACTTACAGTTGTTGAAGTCCCGCTTGAAGGATCCATCCCTCCAGCAAAGTCATCATCCATGTGGCAAGAAGTCTTCATCCAGACGGCCTTTTCTATCTTCATCCAGCTGGGGCGGAGCGGGTCCATCCTGAAGACATCCAATGCAGAGCTCCTCTTCTTACGGTTGCCGCCGTAAACTAAATCTTCAATGCAAGTGATGTCATCCAAGATGGCGTCCCTTGCATTCCTATTGGCTGAAAGATTTGAATCAGCCAATAGGAATTAGGGCTGCTAAAATCCTATTGGCTATTCAAATCAGCCAATAAGATTTAACCAGCTCTCATTCTACTGGCTAATTCGAATTAGCCAATAGAATGAGAGCTGCTTAAATCCTATTGGATGATTTGAGTAGCCAATAGGATTTTAGCAGCCTGGATGAAGACTTCTTGCCGCATAGATGAGGACTTCGCCGGCTGTATGGATCCTTCAAGCGGGACTTCATCAACCAGAAGTGGATCGTCTTGGGGTTAGTGTTAGGTTTTTTTAAGGGTTTTTTGGGTGGGATTTTAGTTTAGTTTAGGGTCTGGACAGTAAAGAAGCTAAATGCCCTGTTAACGGCAATGTCCAAAACAAATGCCCTTCTCAGGACAATGGTTAGCTTAGGTTATTTTAGAGTTAGGGTTTTTATTTGGGGGGGTTGGTAGGTTTTACTGTTGGGGGGCTGTTTGTATTTTTTTACAGGTAAAAGAGCTGATATCTTTGGGGCAATGCCCAACAAATGGCCCTTTTAAGGGCTATTGGTAGTTTATTGTAGACTAGGGATTTTATATTTTGGTGGGCTTTTTTATTTTGGTTGTTTTTTTTTTTATTTTGATAGGGCTTTTATATTAGGTGTAATTCTTTTTTATTTTTGATAATTTGTTTGATATTTTGTGTAATGTATATTTTTAGGATTTTTTGTTATAAAGTAAAAGAGCTGGTTATCTCAGGGTAATGCCCTACAAAAGGGCATTTTAAGGGCCCCCCACAATGCCCTTTTAAGGGCCCTTGGTAGTTTGGGGGGTGGGGGTTTGTATAGTGTTAGGAGGTGTTTGTATTCTTTTTAAAGTAAAAGAGCTGGTTATCTCAGGGCAATGCCCTACAAAAGGCCCTTTTAAGGGCCCTTGGTATTTTATTCTAGAGTAGGGTTTTTTATTTTGGGGTGTTTTTTTTAAGGGTATTAGAATAGGATTAATCTTTATTTTTTGATAATTTCGGGGGGTTTTGTAATGGTAGTTTTTTTTATTTTTTGTAATGGTAGTTTTTTATTTTTGGTAATGTTAGGTTTTAGTGTAAGGCAGGTTAGATTTTAATTCACAGGTAAGTTTGTATTTATTTTAACTAGGTAGTTAGTAAATAGTTAATAACTATTTACTAACTAGTCAACCTAGTTAAAATAAATACAAACTTACCTGTGAAATAAAAATAAAACCTTAGCTAGCTACAATGTAAATATTAGTTATATTGTAGCTAGCTTAGGTTTTATTTCACAGGTAAGTACTGTATTTAGTTTTAAATAGGTATTATTTAGTTAATAATTATAAATTTAGATCTAATTTAATTATTTTAAAGTTAGCGGGTGTTAGGGTTAGGTTTAGGGTTAGGGGTTAATAGTTTAATTTAGCTTGTTGCGATGTGGGGGGCTGGCGGTTTAGGGGTTAATAGGTTTATTTAGTTAATAATTGTAAATTTAGCTATATTTGTATTATGTTAAAGTTAGGCGGTGTTAGGGTTAGGGTTATGTTAGAATTAGGTTTAATGGTTAATATATTTTAATTTAGCTTGTTGCGATATGGGGGGCTGGTGGTTTAGGGGTTAATAAATGTAGTATAGTGGTGGCGATTTTGGGAGCGGCAGATTAGGAGTTAATAATTTTATTTATGTGGCGGCAATATTGGGAGCGGCAGATTAGGGGTTAATAACTCTAGTTAGTTGTCAGTGATGTCAAGGGCAGCAGATTAGGGGTGTTTAGATGTAGGGTTTATGTTAGGGTGTTTAAATGGTATTTTAATTTCCCCATAGACATCAATGGGGCTGCGTTACGGAAGGTTTTTTTTTTTGCCGGCTCTCCCCATGTCTCAGCAGTGCTCTAATTGTGTGCGGTATGGAGCTTAACGCAACCATATCGCACGCAAAAGGCGTATGTTTGAGAACTTGTAATAGCAGCGCTATAGGAAATTAAATAACGTAATTTTTGTGGCGTTCGTTAATTTCTCCTTAGCACTCAAAACTCGTAATCTAGCTGTATGTTCTTCACTGTTCTTTTTATTTTGAAATACATATATTCTTCTAAGTAAAGAACATAGGTACAGATGAACATTTTATTCAAAGATAAGAACATAGGTATTTGAAGTACTCTTAAAGCAACTTTTATATTCATCATATCATACACTGTCACGCTATGGCATTAGGGAATGCTGTGTTGCTGTTGTAATCGATATTGATTGTCTTGAGAAAGGCTACTTGCTTAGCCGAAACGTTGACTTACACACTGTTCTATGATGAATATATGAAATAAAGAATTTTTTCTACTGTCAAGCCCTGTGAGTGCCCTTTCTTGGAGGTTTATATATATATATATATGTTTGTAGGAGGGGTAACAGCTGACCATCTCTGCTCAAGTTCTGAGCCCCAGTAAAGTCAAGCCCTGAAAGGTCAGCAACGGAGCTAATAGCAGAGAGCGGTGAGGCGTGGGTAACCACTAAGTGCCTTCTGAATGACGGAATACCGACTTGGTAAATATATGGAATCTTAACGGAAAAGGTACCGCACAATGACAAGTGTTAACAGCTTTGAATGAACATTTACACAAGGGAGATTCATTTGGAAATTACAAAATACAGATCATAATAAGCCCTAAGCATTTTCTAAGGAGGGCTACCCTGTAAATAAATAGCTACACTTGCTGTCTACTAAAGCGGTGAAAACCGTTTCAAGTCCATTTTCAATACAAGTTTTAGCTCTAAGAATCTGCTCTGAATGACACCATTAGAGTGAACTGTTATTGCTGTTTTGCTGCCAAACAGGACCTTCATTTTATGGCCACAGTATGGGATATATTTGCCTTACATTTAATTCAGAACTTAATGGACACTGTGACCCAACTATTAGATGCCTCTAAGGGTGTTTTATATTACTGCATATACAAGTAATCCTATAATCATTTGGGACTCATTACTATTTTTGTATAGTTGCCACTCATTGTATTATCAACCATTTGTTACAATTGAGCAATATAAATGCAACATTTTATTAGCATACCTGGTTTCCCTGGTTTGTGTTCCTTCTACCTTGTTAATTAATTATTTGATACCTAAGTGCTGGTTTAAGAGTCACTATTGTCTCTTTTTTCTTTGCATAATTAATTTTCACGACTCTCCGTGCACTGACATTAATGGCTGTGTGTTGAGTTATTTTGAGGGGACAGCAAATTTACACTGTTATACAGGTTGTACACTCACTACTTTACATTGTAGCAAAGTGTCATTTCTTCAGTGTGGTCACATGAAAATATATAATAAAATATTTACAAAAATGTAAGGGGTGTACTCACTTTTGTGAGATACTGGCCTCTAGATATCAAGCCGTCAACCGCAAATACGCTGGAATTCCGCAGCGTATTTGTGGCGAGGCTGATTTGCCTTAGTTATCAACCCCTACTGCCCGGCAAAAGTAGAATATAGTGACGTAACATATGATCCGCCGTACTCAGTCCGACACAGATTGATGGTTACGTCACTACAGATGTTCAATCTGACTACTTTTGGTAGTTATCAAACTACTACCAGGTACGCTCGCCACTATTCCGGGCCAGCGTACCTGGATTTCAATCCGCCACCCTAGAGGTGGCGGATCCCATAGGAATCAATGGGAGTCTGACCATAGCGAAAGCTCATGTTCGCTGCTGCAAGATATCCCATTGATTCCTATGGGAAATGTCTGCACCTAACACCCTAACATGTACCCCGAGTCTAAACAGCCCTAATCTGCCCCCCCTACACCGCCGCAACGAAATAAATGTATTACCCCCTAAACTGCCACTCCTGGACCCCGCCGCAACTATAATAAACATGTTAACCCCTAAACCGCCGCTCCCGGACCCCGCCGCAACTATAATAAATATATTAACCCCTAAACCGCCGCTCCCGTACCCCGCCGCAAATATAATAAATATATTAACCCCTAAACCGCTGCTCCCGGACCCCGCCACCACCTACATTATACATATTAACCCCTAATCTGCCGCCCCTATGCCGCCGCCACCTACATAAACTTATTAACCCCTATCCTGTGGATCCCGGACCCCGCCGCAACTAAATAAATTGATTAACCCCTAAACCGCCGCTCCCGGACCCTGCCGCCACCTATATTAAAGTTAATAACCCCTATCCTGCCCCCCCATACCGCCGCCACCTATATTAAAATTATTAACCCCTAAGCCTAAGTCTAACACTAACCCCCCCTAACTTAAATATTATTTTAATAAATCTAAATAATATTACTCGCATTAACTAAATTATTCCTATTTAAAACTAAATACATAACTGTAAAATAAACCCTAAGATAGCAACAATATTACTAATAATTATATTATAGCTATTTTAGGGTTTATTTTTATTTTACAGGCAACTGTGTATTTATTTTAACCAGGTACAATAGCTATTAAATAGTTATTAACTATTTAATAGCTACCTAGTTAAAATACTTATAAAATTAGCTGTAAAATAAATCCTAACCTAAGTTACAATTAAACCTAACACTACACTATCATTAAATTAATTAAATAAATTAACTACAATTACCTAAAATTAAATTAAAATAAATAAACTAAACTATAGTACAAAAAACAAACAAACACTAAATTACAGAAAATAAAAAAGAATTAAGAGAAGTTTAAACTAATTACACCTAATCTAAGCCCCCTAATAAAATAATAAAGCCCCCCATAATAAAAAAATGCCCTACCCTATTCTAAATTACCAAGTAACCAGCTCTTTTACATCCCTTAAAAGGGCTTTTTGTGGGGCATTGCCCCAAAGTAATCAGCTCTTTTACCTGTAAAAAAAATACAATACCCCCCAACATTAAAACCCACCACCCACATATCCCTACTCTAACCCACCCAATCCCCACTTAAAAAAACCTAACACTAACCCCCTGAAGAACTACCTACCTTGAGTCGTCTTCATCCAGCCAAGCCGAATTCTTCATCCAATCCGGGCGATGTGGTCCTCCATCCGGGCAAAGTCTTAATCCAAGCGGCAAAGAAGAGGTCCTCCATCCGGGCGATGTCTTCCTCCAAGCGGCATCTTCTATTGTCTTTCTTCTGGCTCCATCTTCAGACCGCCGACGCGGAACATCCACATATTGAGCTCGCATTCTGCCAATCAGCCAATAGAATGCGAGCTCAATACGATTGGCTGATTGGATCAGCCAATCGGATTGAACTTCAATCTGATTGGCTGATTCAATCAGCCAATCAGATTTTTCCTACCTTAATTCCGATTGGCTGATAGGATTCTATCAGCCAATCGGAATTTGAGGGACGCCATCTTGGATGATGTCCCTTAAAGGAACTGTCATTCATCGTTAGTCCGTCGGGGAAGGTGGATGTTCCGCGTCAGCGGTCTGAAGATGGAGCCGGAAGGAAGAAGATAGAAGATGCCGCTTGGAGGAAGACATCGCCCGGATGGAGGACCTCTTCTTTGCCGCTTGGATCAAGACTTCGACCGGATGGAGGACCACATCGCCCGGATTGGATAAAGAATTTGGCTCGGCTGGGTGAAGACGACTCAAGGTAGGGAGATCTTCAGGGAATTAGTGTTAGGTTTTTTTTTAAGGGGGGATTGGGTGGGTTAGAGTAGGGGTATGTGGGTGTGGGTTTTAATGTTGGGGGGGTATTGTATTTTTTTTACAGGTAAAAGAGCTGATCACTTTGGGGCAATGCCCCGCAAAAAGCCCTTTTAAGGGCTGGTAAAAGAGCTGGTTACTTGGTAATTTAGAATAGGGTAGGGCATTTTTTTATTTTGGGGGGCTTTATTATTTTATTAGGGGGCTTAGATTAGGTGTAATTACTTTAAACTTCTCGCAATTCTTTTTTATTTTCTGTAATTTAGTGTTTGTTTTTTTTGTACTATAGTTTAGTTTATTTAATGTAATTTAATTTTAGGTAATTGTAGTTAATTTATTCAATTAATTTAATGATAGTGTAGTGTTAGGTTTAATAACTTAGGTTAGGATTTATTTTACAGCTAATTTTGTAATTATTTTAATTCGGTAGCTATTAAATAGTTAATAACTATTTAATAGCTATTGTACCTGGTTAAAATAAATACACAGTTGCCTGTAAAATAAAAATAAATCCTAAAATAGCTACAATGTAATTGTTAGTTATATTGTAGCTATCTTAGGGTTTATTTTACAGGTAAGTATTTAGTTTTAAATAGGAATACTTTAGTTAATAATAGTAATATTATTTATATTTATTAAAATAATATTTAAGTCAGGGGGTGTTAGGGTTAGACTTAGGTTTAGGGGTTAATAATTTTAATATAGGTGGCGGCAGGGTCCGGGAGCGGCGGTTTAGGGGTTAAACATTTAATTTAGTTGCGGTGGGGTCTTGGAGCGGCGGTTTAGGGGTTAATGAGTTTAATGTAGGTTGCGGCAGTGTAGTGGGGGGCAGGATAGGGGTTAATAACTTTTATATAGGTGGCGGTGGGCTAGGGGTTAAACAATTTTTTTAGTTGCGGCGGGGTCCGGGATCCGCAGGATAGGGGTTAATAAGTTGAATATAGGTGGCGACGGTGTAGTGTGGGGCAGGATAGGGGTTAATAGGTATAATGTAGGTGGCGGCGGGGTCCGGGAGCGGCGGTTTAGGGGTTAATATATTTATTTTAGTTGCGGCGGGGTCCAGGAGTGGCGATTTAGGGGGTAAAACAGTGTAGTTTAGTGTGGGTGCTTAGTGACAGGCTATCAAAAAAGCTGCGAAGAAGCCGATGAGCAGCGAGATCGATGACTGTTAGTTAACAACAGTCTGCTGCTCATCGCTCCGTACTTGGTGCGTGGTTTCTTGACAGCTTTTTTGATAACTTTGGCGAACGTATTCAGGTCCGCGACGGCGATGGTAGGCAAGCTTAGGCGAGCCTATTGGGCCGGCGAATGCAGCAAAGTAGACGGCTTGATACATAGGCCCCATTGTGTGTATGTATATATATATATTTATATATACACGGTATTGTGCAAAAGTCTTAGGCCACCAAATTTTTTTAATGATCATCCATATTTATTTTTCAGTCTCTTTATTAAGATATAAACAGAAAATACAGGAAATATGTACACAAAATATAAAAAACACAATTTTAAGAGCAAAATGTCTTCTTTAGGCAAAATTCAGTTTTTAGTGTGATCTCCCTTGGCACTAAGCACATCTTTAACTCTTTGGGGAGACTGTCCTGAGGTTTTCTGAATTGGCTTCTTTCAGCACTTTCAAGAGTTCTTCTTCTTTAGATTTAGGTTGTCTTTTATTTATTTCTCTGTCCAGGTGATCCCATACTGCCTCTATAATATTCAAGTCTGGACCCTATGGAGGCCAGTCTATGACTGTTAGTGTTTTATCAGTTGTTTTTCTTTTCAAATATTATTTTACTGCATTAGCAGTGTGCTTGGGATCGTTATCATGATGAAAAATAAAACCATTGCCAACACCACTGGCAGAAATCCAGCCCCAAAACCAGAACAGACCCTCCTCCATGTTTCACTGAAGTCCGCAGCAACTCATTCTTCCATCTCTCTCCAATTCTTCTCACATATTGTCCACGATTGGACACAAAAATTTCAAACTTAGATTTGTAACTCCATAATACTCTTTTCCACTGATCTTCATTCCAATCTTTATGAGCTTTAGCATAGCTTAGCCTTTTCACCCTGTTACCCTTCTAAAAAGTGGTTTCTTGGCTGCTACCCTTCCACAAAAACCATTCCTGATCAAGCTTCTTCAGATTGTATCCACGAAAAACAAAAGCACTCCTGGGCATCACAGGTATGTTGTTTCGACAAAATATCCTGGATCCAAGAAGCAGCCTTCCAAAAAAGAGATAACTCACGAGGTCACCATCAACTCAAAAGAATAAAAGTGGATGCTTTATTGGGATACAATAAAAACAAAAAGGAGCCTCAGCCCCATATATGCAAGGAAAGGGTTACAGCAAAGAAACTGCAGACATGTTTTGCATGGTGTTCCACGCTTGATCACTGCTATCGGTTTGCTGTGGCCATGTTCTCTATTTAAAGATACATCAATTAACAATAATAAAAACAACAGGTTAACCCTTTCCTGCCTAGAACAGTATTTTACTATACACATATATCCACTAACTTATTCATAAGGGAAATTATTTTAATCCTCCTATAAAAGTGGATAACCCCTTATTGTGGGTTTTGTCTTAGTCCATTTTAACTTGAAATACAAACTAGTGAGACTATATATATATTATTATTATTATTATCGGTTATTTGTAGAGCGCCAACAGATTCTGCAGCGCTATTAACAAAGGCGGAGTACAAAAAAACAGTTATAGGGATCAAATGGGTAGAGGGCCCTGCCAAGAGTTGCACTGTTGTAGTCAGCTCTTGAGAAGGTGATCAACAAACAGCTGGACTCTTAAGCTTACATGCTAGGGGGGTTCAGGGGATAGCAATGGAGGAGAGGAACTGGTATAAAGAAAGGTTAGCGTAGGTTGTATGCATTCCTGAACAGTAGAGTCTTTAAGGAGCACTTGAAGCGTTTAAAACTAGAAGAGAGTCTTGTGGAGCGAGGCAGAGAGTTCCAGTCTGGAGAAGTCCTGTTAACGGGAGTGTGATGAGGTGACAAGAGAGGAGGAGAGTAGGAGGCTGTGAGCAGAGCGAAGTGGACAGGAGGGAGAGTATCTGGAGACAAGGTCTGAGATATAGGGGGAGCAGTGCAGTTGAGGGCTTTGTATGTCAGAGTGAGAATTTTGTGTTTGATCCTAGAGGCAAGAGGAAGCCAGTGAAGAGATTGGCAGAGAGGTGCAGCAGATGAAGAGCGACTTGTAAGGAAGATGAGTCTGGCAGAGGCATTCATTAAGGATTGTAAAGGAGCTAGGCGGTAGGTGGGGAGACCAGAGAGGACAGAGTTGCAGTAATTGAGGCGGGAAAGGATGAGAGAGTGGATTCAAATCTTAGTTGTGTCTTGTGTAAGGAAGTGTCTAATTTTAGAGATGTTTTTAAGGTGGAAGCTGCAGAGAGAAGTGGCCTTTTGATTTTGCTGTAAGTAGGTCGTTGGTAACCTTAACAATTGCTGTTTCTGTGGAGTGATGGGGACGAAATCCAGATTGCAATGGGTCAAGGAGGGAGTTTATTGTAAGGAAATGGGATAGGCGTGCATAAGCTAGTTTTTCGAGAAGCTTTGATGCAAGAGGGAGGAGGGAAATAGGGCGGTAGTTGGATGGGGAGGTAGGATCAAGGGAAGGTTTTTTGAGGATAGGTGTGACCAGTGCATGTTTCAGCGATGAGGGAAATATACCGGTGCTGAAGGAGAGGTTGAAATTGTGTGTGAGTATAGGGGTAAGGGTGGCAGAGAGGGAGGGGAGTAACTGTGAGGGGATAGGGTCAAGGGGACAGGTAGTGAGGTGAGAGTGCAGTATAAGTGCCGAAACTTCTTCCTCAGTAACAGGGGAGAATGAGCTAAGTTTAAGGTTATGTGGGTTGTCGTTGATTGAGAGCATTTGAGGGGGTGAGAGAATGGAATTATGTTGAGAGATGATTTCATTTCTGATGGAGTTGATTTTGTTATTGAAGTGGTTGGCAAAGTCTTGAGCTGACAGAGAAGTTGTATTAGGAGGTGGGGGAGGGCTGAGAAGAGTATTGAAAGTGGAGAACAAATGTTTTGGGTTTGAAGAAAGATTAGAGATAAGAGTAGAGAAGTAGTGTTGCTTATGGAAATTAAGGGCAAAGTAGTAGGAGTTCAAGATAAATTTGTAGTGTTGAAAATCATATATATATATATATATATATATATATATATATGATGAACATTGCACATTTTGACCTATTTGGCACCATCCATGATGATTAACTTTAAAACAACATTTCTCAATCAAAACAGTGATTATCAACTTCAATTACCTACAGCTTTATTGAACTTGCTACCTAGATGCAAGTGTGCAATCCGTAGGAAACTAGTTCAATTAGCATTAAATAGGCAAAGTCCCTGATAGCGGTTAATTGGAAGTCACGCATAATCCCTACGTTTCAAGCATGGGAGTCCCTTATGGAGCACACAATTCGCTTAGAGGAATATGGCTATTTTATAAGAAAAGATATGGAAACATTTCATAATATACAATTTTATTGGGAAACGAGAATGCACACACACTAATGATCACATACTAACATTTAGGCCAACTAGGAAACAAAGGGAGGAGTGGTCTCAGAGTAAACCTTGTAGACAGCGAACTAATGGGGAAACAGCATGCAGGGACACATGGGTGAGGTAAATTATATCCTGCTCTTCCTACTCATTCTTGCATTATGCAGTGACCAACTGCCATTTTAGATGTTTTGTTGTTAAGTGTTGAATAAGGCTGTTAATTATATAGCAATAGTACACCTGAAATGCTGGATGATATGTTTTCTTAAGATGCATGGAATCACTCTAGCTTCTGTTAACATCCTTTCAAGCTGTAACTGTTGTGATTAATGTCGCATTTATGTGTACTGTATTATTTCATCCAATAAAAATAAATATAAAAAAAAAAACAACAACATTTCTCAGAGCCAGAGGATGGTGCCAAACAGGACACAAGTGCTGAACTACAAACACAGATAAGTAATAACATTGAACTCATGTTTAATGAACAATGCTTGGTTTTAGATCTCACCTCTATGCTGAATGATAATTCAGAGGTTGAGAATAGCACAATAATGCCAACATTCAAACCTAGCATGAAAAAAAGTGTTTTTTTATCCTACACAAAAGCAAAAGCAAAAGTATAGATGTTTTTAAACGCACAGTTGAGCTGAAATTACAGGAGCTCTCAGAGAGCATAACAAATAAAAAGATACATACTAATCCATATAAATAGAACCTTACTTATGCACAAAATAAAGCCCTAAAAACTTTGAAATCCAATACTGAAATCGTGATCAAAGAATCCGATAAGGATTGTCATTATGTGGTCATTATGGATCATGAATATTACACCACAGAAGCTATGAGACAGCTGAATGATCAGGAGGTGTATTCAAAATTGACCTTCAATCCTACCCAGAAATTCAAACTCCAACTAAAGGATATCTTAGAACTAGGGAAACAAGCAGTGGCCTTTAAGGAAATATTTTTCAATACGTTGCTCCCTTCTACTCCCCTTACTCCCACATCTTTTACTTTGTTCCCAAATTACATAAAGACAGTAAATTTCCTCCAGGTAGGCCCATCATATCGGGGGTAGGATCTCTCCTTGAACCCCTATCCGAACCAGTGGATGCATTTTTGCAACCACTAGTGGGCAATTTAATGAGCTATATCAAAGATTCCCCACAGGTACTTAATAATATGAAAAGTCTCAAATGGCAGGAATCATATTGTTTTTTGACAATCAATGTTATGTCCCTCTATACCTCCATCCCACACCACCAGGGTCTAGCGGCTGTTGCATATTTTTTTAACAATTTTTCTAACTATACAAAGGATGTTAGCCTCCTAAAACAATTTTTTCATGTTTGGAGGGTGTTGCTATCTCCAGAGGCAAGGAACGGCTATGGGGGCAAAATTTGCCCCCTCCTACGCCAACCTTTTTATGGGTTGGTGGGAAGCCTGCCTTGTCTATGGAGATGGCAACCACCATAAGCAACACATTGACTATTATTGTTGGTGGTGTGGGATGGGGATGAAAAAACTATAGAAAGTTTTACTGGCTGCCATCAACTCCAATGATATGAATCTAAAATTCACAGCTGAACAGCACAGAACTAACATAAAATTCTTGGATTTGGAGCTGATTGCTGATATAGAGACCAATACAGTAAATACAATGGTATACAGGAAACCTACAGAGGGTAACACAATCTTAAACTACAAATCTTGTCATCCTGGCCATGTTAAAAAAGCCATCCCAAAAGGGCAATTTATAAGCACAAGAATAATTTGCTCAGATGAAAAGACATATGAGAAAGAATGTAAGGTACTCAAGGAAAGGCTTTTGGATAGGGGTTATCCGGAGACCTTACAAACAGTAGGACATGGCTACCTAGCATATTTGGATTTTATAAGTGTAGAGCACAACGGTGCAAAACTTGCAATTATATTGTAAAAGGTACAAACTTTAAATCCACAATCACAAACAGTGAATTTGATATCAGATTCAAATTAAACTGTAACTCTAATCATGTAATCTATCTCTTAACATGTAGGGGGTGCTATATACATTATGAGGGAAGGACCAAACGCCTCCTTAAAGACAGGGCACTCGAACACATAAGAGATATAGAAAATCCAGATACTCTTACACCAGTATCTAAACACTTTAAAACTATGCAACGGGGTGATGCATCATTGCTCTCCATCCAAGCAATAGATCATGTCCCCCAACACAAAAGGGGGGGGGGGGGTAACAGAGAATACTAACTTAGTTACAAGGAAGCAAAATGGATATTCCTGCTGAATACCAGACACCCACTGGGGATAAACAAAGAAAGTGATGTTAACCTATTTATTTAGGGTCTGTTAACATTTTCTAATAAATTCTTTTTTCAATACATTCTTTTTCCTTGCACTGTGCAAAATATGTATCAATTATTCTCCCTCCCTCTCTCATAAACAGTCCATGCTCAAATATAGTGACCATTTATGTCATTAATCTATTCTTATAATAGTTCATCATATATATAGTCTAACTAGTTTGTATTTCAAGTTAAAATGGACTAAGACAAAACCCACGATAAGGGGTTATCCACTTTTATAGGAGGATTAAAATAATTTCCCTTATGAATAATCAAGTGGATATATGTGTATAGTAAAATACTGTTCTAGGCAGGAAATGGTTAACCTGTTGTTTGTTTTTTTATTGTTAATTGATGTCTCTTTAAATAGAGAACATGCCCACAGCAAACAGATAGCAGTGATCAAGCGTGGAACACCACACAAAACATGTCTGCAGTTTCTTTGCTGTGACACTTTCCGTGCATATATGGGGCTGAGGCTCCTTTTTGTTTTTATTGTATCCCAATAAATCATCCACTTTTATTCTTTTGAGTTGATGGTGACCTTGGGAGTTATCTCTATATTTGGAAGGCTGCTTCTTGGATATTCAGGATATTTTGTTGAAACAACATACCTGTGATTCCCGGGAGTGCTTTTGTTTTTCGTGGATACAGTGTACGCCTTTGACGGAGGCGTGTCTTCCAGGGATAGGCAAGGTGTCCATACACGGCACATGCGTATAACCAGACAAGGGCTGGTTATAGGGTCAGTGGTATCTGCATCAGTATAATAACAACCAGCGCTATATAATGACACAGTAGTGACACTGGCACATGGGTATAGCCAGAGGAGGGCTGGTAATAGGGTCAGTGGTATCTGCATCTGTATAATAACACCCAGCGCTATATAATGACACAGTAGTGAGACTGGCACATGCGTATAACCAGACAAGGGCTGGTTATAGGGTCAGTGGTATCTGCATCAGTATAATAACAACCAGCGCTATATAATGACACAGTAGTGACACTGGCACATGGGTATAGCCAGAGGAGGGCTGGTTATAGATTCAGTGGTATTTGCATCAGTATAATAACAGTTTGCACTATATAATGACACAGTAGTGACACTGGCACATGGGTATAGCCAGAGGAGGGCTGGTTATATGATCAATGGTATCTGCATCAGTATAATAACACCAATAACTATAAAATAATGTTTTTCATTTCAAATGTACCTTGGTGTCCTTCACTAAGGTCTGTACTTTGGAAAATGTCCGCCACAGCCTTTGTCTGTGCCAATCCCTGGTGTCTTCCTGGGCTCCATGCGTTGCAGGCTGGATTATACAGACCGGTGCCATTGCTGAAGACAACGCTGCTCCTATATATGGATCCCCATTATTGGTAAGTGCCATCGCTTTTTCTTTTGTTTTTTCTGATTGTAAAAGGGTCAACTAGGCATCCCGATGAAGCTGCCAGATGCTGAGCTAGGTCCTTGCTGGACGTCTTCCGGTCTCTCAAAGAAGAAACTCTGAGAAACGTCTAATCAGATTTTGAACGTTTTCTTGGCCTTTCAGTCCTTTTTTTTTGTCCTTGACATCTCCTAAATTCTACAAATTTCTTTGTAACAGCTTTATTACCACATCTTGAGTATCCAGTTTGTTTGCTGATTTTCCTTTGAGAGTGGCCTTGCTAATGCAAAAGTATGATTTTATGTCTATCAAATTCTGTGATCTTTATTATTTTGAATGGAATGATGCGATTTAAAGGACCAGTAAACACAGCAGATTTGCATAATCAACAAATGCAAGATAACAAGACAATACAATAGAATTTACTCTGAATTTCAAATGAGTAGTAGATTCTTTTCTAACACATTTTAAAGTTATGTATATTTCCACTCCCCCTGTACCATGTGATAGCAATCAGCCAATCACAAATGCATATATGTATAGTCTGAGTTCTTGCACATGCTCAGTAGGAGCTGGTGACTCAAAAAAAAGTGTAAATATAAAAGACTGTGCACATTTTTTTTAATGGAAGTAAATTGGAAAGTTGTTTAAAATTACATGCTGTATCTGAATCATGAAAATATTAGCAAGCTTCCAATGAATTAAACTCATACCACATGTGTAGGTAATGCTCAAGCATGTCTTGCACAAACCTGGTGTAATAGACCTTTTTCACAGCAGTCATTTTCACGTGAAATAGTAGGACAAATACAAGTTTTAGCAATGATATTAATTAGGGTTCCATTCCATTTAGGTTTACAAGAGTAAGGTTCCTGCTATTGCTCAAGTATAAGGAGAGGTCACACTAAATACTTGCCACTTTTGACTATATAAGCAGCTTTTTCTGATTTTCTTTCTGTTTTTTAATACTGCATACAAATATCTTGTATTTCCTGGTTGTATTCTAAAAAAAAGACTGAGAAATAATTACATATGGTCATTATACTATTGCTAAAACAACAAATCTAATAGTGGCCTAAGACTTTTGCACAGTACTCTGTGTATGTATATATATATATAT
Organism: Bombina bombina; assembly: GCF_027579735.1. Lineage (NCBI taxonomy): Eukaryota > Metazoa > Chordata > Amphibia > Anura > Bombinatoridae > Bombina > Bombina bombina. Next base: position 1,188,771,164 of record NC_069500.1, read on the forward strand.
ATATATATATATATATACACACACATATATATATATATATATATATATATATATACACACATATATATATATATATATATATATATATATATATATATATATATATATATATATAGTAATCCATGGAGGCAAGCACTCACTGGCGTTTTTAAACAAACAGATTTTACTGTGTATAAAACATAAAGTGAACGTTTTCGGGCCCAAAAACGTTCACTTTATGTTTTATACACAGTAAAATCTGTTTGTTTAAATACGCCAGTGAGTGCTTGCCTTCGTGGATTACTGTATATTGAAGTTTGGCTGGCACCCTGGGGGTTTGTAGTGAAAAGTGAGTGCTGGGTTCCTCTGGACTGTCGTGTATATATATATATATATATATATATATATAAATATATATATATATATATACAGTATAGATACATAAATGTTATATATGCAGAGTTCTTAAAAAATATGTATTTTACACAGGGGTCAAGTGCAGCGGGAATGCATGGGAACGGAGTTCCTGCACTATTTTAGTAGGTGGAACTAAGTTCCCCCTGGACAATGAACAGAAACACTTCAGTAAATACTGCTGCTGGTGGTGGGAGGAGGAGCTGGAGCACCGTATGGACATCCTGGATCTTGAAATTTTAAAGTTGTTTTTAAAAAAGTTCAGTATTTCACAAAAGAAAAATGTCCTCATTAAGCAGGAAAGAGTCATTTCCTGCCAGCTTCCTGCTTTGGAATTACTTTTAGTTCTTCCAGAGCTAGCTGAGATGAAGTTTGCAAGGGAAATACATGTGTACACACAAAGAAAAATAGTATTTGCAATTAAAGGTGTTTGTGAAACATCTTGTAGTAGGATAAGCCTAATTAATTTATTTTGTACACCAATAGTAAGTGCAGTCTGTTTATCTATTTGGTGTCTGTATGTCTATCAATTTATGGTCAGCAGGACAGATCTCTGTAGAATGCTGACCATTGCAAGATAATATATTTGCTGTAGATTCAACCTTACCAGTTTCATCCCAAAGTAAAAGGTGACCTGTTTTGCTTTCAGTGTTACTTTGCCCTCATGTCTCCTGCTTCCTCTGCCAGTGTTACTTGCTTCACATTTACTTGGTATACATGTTAATGGTAAAAGAAAATGACGCTCAGATGCCTTGTGACCATAATATTACTTTCAACCACATTATCTTTCTTACTGCAGAGTGAGTGCACACACAAACCTTATCAAGATCCTGATATAAGATGTTTAAACATCCTGAGAGCCAGGGAGTAACATCTCTTAAAATTTTACTAAGGCTCTTACCTTTTTGTACGTATGCTGTGGCATTCAGATGTGAATCTAGGGGTATCATTAGACCCAATGTGTCCTACACCATTACACCGCCCACACCACCTTGCACATTTTTTATCAGACATGATGGGTCCATGGATTAATGCTGTTTTCCAAATTTGGAGCCTGCAATCAGCACTAAGAACTTTGACTCGTCAGTCCAATCAACCATTTCCAGTCTTTGATGGTCCAGTGCTGGTGTTGTTGTGCCCACAGAAGGCATGCTTTCTTGTTCTTCTCTGATAACAACTGCATGTGACGGGGCCACTGGCTGTTGTAGCCCATCTGCAACAAGGTGCTCCTAGTGGTGCATTGCAATATGTTTTTCTTTGCACCAAGGTTGAATTCTTGTTCTTCTCTGATAACAACCACACCTGACGTGGCCACTGGCTGTTGTAGCCCATCTGCGATAAGGTGCTCCTAGTGGTGTGTTGTGATATGTTTTTCTCCAAACCAAGGTTGAATTCTTGTGTGACTTGCAAAATTGTGGCCTGTCTGTTTGCTTGCACAAGTCTAGCCATCCTCCTCTGACCTCTGTCATCAACAAGCATTTTTCTTCCACAGGACTGCCACTGACTGGATGTTTTTTATTCATTGCACCATTCTCGATACACCCTTGAAACTGTAGTACATGAAAAGTTCAGAAGTACTGCCATTTCAGATACGATTTGTTTAGCACATCTTGCACCTACTATTATTCCATGTTCAAAGTCCTTTATATATTTTTTTATTATTATTATGAAATGTGTGAAACATTACACATATAGAAATATACAAGCAAAACATCATTGCATAGTAATGACAACACACATAAACAGATACATATGCTCATTTTTAACTATTCAAAATGCCTTAATATAGGATTCATGGTTTGAGAATAGGGTAGTGCTTATCATGTCAATGGGTGTGTGGGATGTTGAAAAGCAAGCATAAGACTTAGCTGGAGTCGGGTAATTAACGGTCCTATCAAGACAAGAAAAATGGAAGGGTTACGGATAGAGAAAGGGAGGAGGGGGAAAAAAGGGGGGGATAGTTCGACTATAAGCTGAGCCTATCTTCTCCCAGTGCTACAGCTCTTTCAGCCTAAGCAATCTGTTTCCATTTGTCCCAGATATGGGCATGCAGGTATAATTTATTATGTTGCGCAAATATTGGGCTCTCCATAGATTCTAGGTGACTCATAAGTTTGGTGACCTCACTCCACGTAGGGGCTGCCTTTTGTTTCCATCATCTGGCAATCGACAACTTTGCTGCAATGAGCAAATAGACACTCAGTAGCTCCGTATGGGGTGAGGACAATTTGATATCTAGGTGAAATAAGATTGTTTGTGGTTTGCTCCCTAGCAGGAGAGCCAACCTAGAGAATCTGTCCATAAATATATCCATGAAGGGTTTCAGGGCTGGGCATTCCCACCAAATGTGAGCTGGCGCTCCCACCATTCCACAATCTCTCCAGCACATAGGAGAACTGACGGTCAAAATTTTAAAGAGTCTTAAAGGAGTGAGATGCCACTGGGTGCAAACTTTAATGTAAAGTTCCAGCATAGTAATGCAGTGAAGAGCTTTCCTGGTGAGCTCCACGGCCCTGGACCACTCATCCTGACTTGCATGGAATTTGAGTGCCCTCTCCCAAGAAATGATATAGGAAGACTTAAAAAACATTGGGGGTTAAGTACGTCTCTATAGGAGACCGAGAGAGCTCCCTCTTTTCCCAGTTGGTGGGCTGACGAAGTGGCTGGTTGAGAAAACCCCAAGATTTCAACAAACTGCGTAGTCTCCAGAATTCAAATTTCAGAAGCTGAGGTGGATTATAGGTAGAGCTAAACTGGGACAAGGTGATCAGTGTGCCAGTGGGAAAAAGGTCAGCAATGCAATTGATCCAATGTGCCCGCCACAGGGACAGGTGAATCGTTGAGAGCTTTAAGTAAGCCCGATAGGGAGTGTATGGGTGAGGGGCAATCTGTGGTAGCAAACTTATTTTATCTCAGAAGCGAAGAGCAAACAGGACGATGGTGTTTTGGATATCGAAACAGGGCCGTACATGCTTAGGCAGCCAAATGAGTTTGGTTAGTTGTAGTGAACTCAGCAAGGTTGCCTGTTCCAAGACCCACCATTTACTATTGGAAGAGGCAGAGTTCCAGGTGAGTATGTGAGCTAGCCTCGCTGCTTCATCGTAGTAGGTTAAGTTGGGGGTGCTTAAGGGAGGCTGCTGCATTATTCTCGGGGCCACCCACAGGTGTTTATACTTCCAGACATGCCTGTTGCTACCTTGCTGAAATTTACTAATCAGGAATTTAGGTATTGGGATAGGAAGGGTTCGGAAAAGGTAAGTAAGCCTGGGAAGCAATATCATCTTGAATGCTGCTATTCAACCTAACCAGGATATACAGGGGACATTCCATCCCTCTGAACTCTTTTGAACTTGCTGTAGAAGAGGATGGAAGTTGGATTCAATGATAGTAGAAATGTTACAAGATAAAGACTCCTAAGTGCTTTATGTGTTGCTTTGACCAATCGAATGGGTATGTTGTCTTAAGTTCTGCGAGCTCCTCATCTGGTAGATTAATGGTGTAAGCGTCAGTTTTACTAACGTTAAGTTTGTAAAAACTTATTTACCCAAACTCATGTAAAGCCTAAAAAGGGTAGGGAGGGACCAGGAGGGGTCAGCTAAGAATATAGTTAAGTCATCGGCAAATAGGGCCATTTTTTGTGTGGTACCTGCAATTTCGACACCCTTAATATCCGTACTCATCCTGATCGCCTCCGCCACAGGCTCTATAACTAATGTAAATATAAGTGGGGACAGGGGGCACCCCTGTCTCGTCCCATTTGTGATGGGAAAGGGAGGGGATTGAAATCCCAAGCCTCTCACTGATGCCGAGGGGGAAGAATAGAGTGCTTTGATGCAAGTATGAAAATACGTAGGAAAGCCGAATTTAGTTAAAACCTCAAATAAGTAAGCCCAATTCACGCGGTCGAAGGCTTTTTCCACATCTAGCGCTAGTGTTGTGCAAGGGGATCCCACTTTCTTGGCTGCGAAAATAAATATTAAGAATGTGCCGCGTTTTATCCGGCCCCTCTCTACCAGGATTAAAGTCAACCTGATCCCAGTCCACCAGCGAGGGAATTATACGGTTTAGTCTGGCTGCCAAAAGTTTAGCCAGGATCTTCACGTCAGTGTTAATTAATGATATGGGACGGAAGTGTTCGCATACATTGGGCAATTTCCCCGGTTTCCGGATAGTTACGATTGTAGCTTGTAAAAATTCCGAAGGAAGAGCTCCAGTATGTCTAGCTAACATGAAGACTCTAGTCAGAAAGGGAGAATGATAGGAACTGAATTTTTTATAGAAAAGAGTAGAATAGCCGTCAGGCTCTGGGGCCCCCCATTGAATTTCGCCCCTTACTATATTCAATATAAGCAACCACCAATGTAACATCTGGCTGCTAATGCTCATGCACACCTTTATCTGGGGTCAGATCCCAACCCTCATGATGTTACTTAAAGGGTTTCACTCTGCACTCCACTGTTGGTGTAGATGTTAATAGGATCTTTCTACCCTACTGAGCATAGTGACTGTAGTCAGTGGCTGCACACACGTTTGAAATTGAGAAAGCAAATTCCTCTCTGTGTGGAGCCCCCCCAAGTGCCAGTACCCCACACACATATAACACATAAATATATATGTAATCACCCCACACCCGCCAACTTTACCCCTTAAAACTGCCTAGTGTAGTTATTAATAATAATAGTTGAGGAATAAATAACTAATATAACACACAGAAATTACCAGTAGAATAAAAAGAGTAAACATTAGACCTACAAATTTCCTCAGGCTTAATCAGAAAGCAGAGCACAATAGAAAATATAAATGTTTTATATGTATCAGATGGGGATGCAATCTTCTGTATTAGCTATCTCCAAAAGGTATATTACAGTTTACCTGTGTGTGTATATATATATATATATATATATATATATATAAATGTTTATGAAATGATTATCTCCTCAGTTAATAGTGATAATGTGGCCTCAGGTTAAAAACAAATGGATATACTTTGCAAGCCCATCATATACAACAATTGCTACATTTTAAGGAATCAGACCCCCTCCTAAACGACTGAACCCCCCGTCATGTAATTTCTACAAACATTTGACCCCATATAATTTTATATCTTGCCATTAGAGGGACAATATGTTCCAAAAGCATCTCTGTTTCATCTTAAAGAGAATGTTGCAAAATGTATATCAGTTATTTCATTATTTTTTAAAATTTTTATCTTCCTATACTAAATACCCCTATTAGCCAGTGAGCATCAGAGTCCCAGGACTTGCACATATTCATTCACTTTCCTTTAGGTTCACTTTACTTAACCGTTTCAGGCAAAAATAAACAAATATTTTTCATACACAGGATACAATTTGGTCATCATTCACATAATCCAGATTTCAAGTAAAAGTTTTTTGTTTTGTGGTTTGCAAGCTAAATAAGTCATCTTCATTTTTTGTCCTTTCTGAGGTGCTTCAACTGGGCCTACAGTTGCAAGTCAGAGATAGAAATAGAATGTGGACCACTCTACATTATCTGCTATCCCACCTCTAGATTTGCTTTATTTCTTTAGTCATAACTGGATGGGCTTATCTCCCATATCCAATAAAGCTAAATAGACAACCCATTCTGCAGAATATATACGGCTCGATTTATCAAGCTGTTCACTCCCCACGACTGCAGGTTCTCACAAGAGAACCTGCAGTCCATATTTATCATCAAACCGCTGCTTTCTACCCTCTTCTCCACCTCTTACGTGGAGAATTTCAATCTCCCCAGTCTTATCCGACCGGGGAGATTGACAGCTCCTGTCCGTGTGTGATTGGCTGTGCATGGGCAGGGGGCGGTGTTGCACATGAGCGCAAAATAGCACTCGTGTGCAATGCTGAATTCTGCCAACAGATTGCTGCCCACCAGAGGCGAGCTGCGGCAGACAGGGGCGCATATGTACTCCCCTGTCCGCCATTGCTTGATAAATCGAGCCCATAGTGTATAATTCACAATACTGGATGTTATTTTTTGGGGGAAAATTCGGATGTGTGAAATAAAATGCAGAATTCCTAACTCTGTAATATGATTGGCTGTAGTGTGTGCCAATGTAAATGCATTTCTCTATATTGTATTTAGGGAATTGTAATCATGTTTTACAATGATAAACCAGTTGCAGCAAGAAGAACTACATTCCCAGAGACAATGCAAGTTCTTAATACTAATGTAAGCCTATCTGATGGCAGACAAAAGTCAGTTCATACAGTTATATGGTTTCAATCTGAACTGTTCATATTACATGTAGTATCACACAACCCTAAAAAGTTATTTATGAGTTGGTGATTAAACCCATTATTCTCACATTTTATACCAGTTAATTCCATGAATGCCACTGATTATAGATAACATACCACTGATATTGTTAATATTATCACCACTTAAAGGGACATTATAGTAAAGAAATAACATGCTCTAATTCATGTATGTATGTAGTTTTAAGACTGGCAACTCAGCAGCTCTAGTTAGACAGCTGGGACATGTGACTAGTGCTGCAGATTTAGCCAGTGGTAGTTTCTTCTCTGAACCAGCAGTGTTCTGCGGGTCCACACAGTACTTCTACTATGTGTTTAACACATTTGCGGGGGTTAAACACCTAGACGTGCAGGGTTGCAAGTCTTAATACTACATGTTCTAATAATTAAGAGAATGTAATTATTATTTTTTTACTATTATGACCCTTTAATATTTACAGTGTTTACATTATTTTATAATTTTAAATACCTTTTGTGTTACCTTTAGCAGATCATTTGTTATATAGTCAAATTTAGTTTATTGCTGTTTGTTTCAACTTTTTCTAAATAATGTTAACATATATCTACTGCTAATTAGATTATTTGAACAACTCTACTGTTTATATAGAATTGTTATACAGCACAAAAATATATATTTGCTTTTAATTTGTTTATTTTAGCGGCAATAGAAGTTACAATTTAGATGGACATGAAATCCAAAAACATTTCTTTCATGGATAAGATAGACTGTACAATTTTAATACGTTTTATAATTTACTTCTATCTTGAAATTTAACTTAATTCTTTTGGTATCCTTTGTTGAAAGTAGATTATATAAAAGATATGTATATTAGAATGTTTAAAATAAATTACACTCCTAAAGGGTGGAGGGACGGAGAGATAATAAAACATAAATTTTCTACTGTTCTCTGTAAGTATTGGTCTCACTGGTTATAGAAAAATAAGATAAGATTTTGGGGTAGATTTATCATGGTGCGGACAGACATGATCCGCTATAGCGAATCATGTCCGCCGCCCATACGCTGTCGGCATTGATCATTGCACCAGCAGTTCTTGTAAACTGCTGGTGCAATACCGCCCCCTGCAGATCCGCTGCCAATCGGCCACTAGCAGGGGGTGTCAATCAACCCGATCGTATTCGATCGGGTTGATTTATGTCCGCCGCCTCAGAGCAGGCGGACAGGTTATGGAGCAGCAGTCTTTGGACCGCTGCTTCATAGCTTCTGATTGGTGCCTGCACACATTTCTTTCTTGTGATTGGCTAACTAGATGTGTTCAGCCAGCTGCCAGTAGTGCAATGCTGTTCCTTCAGCAGAGGATAACAAGAGAATGAAGCAAATTCGATAATAGAAGTAAATTGGAAAGTAGTTTAAAATTGTATCTTCTATCCAAATCATGAAAGAAAATGTTGGGGGTTTATGTCCCTTTAAAGGGGAAGCCAATTCTATATTACATTATCCCATTAATCTGTGTATTCTCCATTTATTGAAATGTAGTTCACAGTTTATTCTTTAGCCTCAGCATTAAAATATTTGCAGGGATAGGCAAGGTGTCCGTACACGGACACTGGTGTCCGTGACTAGCCCTTGCAGTGTCCGCCACAACCTTAGTATATGTTTTGATTGAATAATAGGAATTAAAAAAAATATGTAGTGTGAATAAAGTTAGTGGCTTTTCAAGAGACTGCTAGTGATATTGGGTGATAAGTTATGGAATAACTAAAGCCTGAGTGAAATACTGAATGTGTATCTGCATCTGTATAATAACACCAAAGCTCTATACAAAGACACAGTAGTGACACTGGCACATGCGTATAGCCAGACAAGGGTTGGTTATAGGGTCAGTGGTATCTGCATCAGTATAATAACACCCAGCGCTATATAATGTCACAGGCACATGGGTATAGCCAGAGGAGGTCTGGTTATAGGATCAGTGATATCTGCATCTTTATAATAACACCCAGCTCTATATAATGACACAGTAGTGACACTCGGCACATGGGTATAGCCAGAGGAGGGCTGGTTATAGGGTCAGTGGTATCTGCATCAGTATAATAACACCCAGCACTATATAATAACACAGTAGTGATACTGGCACATGGGTATAGCCAGAGGAGGGCTGGTTATAGGATCAGTGGTATCTGCATCTGTATATTAACACCAAGCACTATAAAATAATGTTTTTAATTTAAAATGTACCTTGGTGTCCTTCACTAAGGTCTGTAATTTGGAAAATGTCCGCCACAGCCTTTGTCTGTGCCTATCCCTGAATATTTGTAGCCGTTTGGGTTAAATTCATGCGAACAAGCATTTTGTGCACAAATTGCACAATGAAATATACAGAAATAAAATGACATTTTTATTTACTGACATGTTATAAGACATAAAGGGGCTCTCGCTTTTGTGTAAAATTGTGCTTTTCCCTACTCCTGTCTAAACCAGCTACAAAGTATAAAGTTATTGCATAGAGCAATAGACAAAAACATTTATAGCCAGAGCCAGGTCACAGAGGGAGATAATATAAAGATACTAATCTTAGTTTTAAAGGACTTTAAAGTGTCATTCTATTGAATACTTTCTGTAGCTTCCCAGCAGTACTTCAACTGTGTGTTTAACCCCACAAATATAGATTTGCAGGGCCGCTAGTGCTGAAATAACATGCACAAACAAATATTAAAGCATGTAATTAAGTACTTCATACACACACACATATTTTTGTATATTAGTGACGTGCGGTGACCTCAGATGCTGGTGAGGCACTGGCTGTGATGCCCCCAAAAAAACACACACACACATATATATATATATATATATATATATATATATATATATATATATATATACACGATTAGTACCAGTCCGGTTATATAATTCTGGTAAGGTCCTTACGGGACATAAACCAACTTAAATTGTAATATAAAAATTATTTAAAAAACAGTTTGCAATATACTTTATTTATTTGCCCCCTTTTCCAGAACAGAAAGAGACCATCTAAACCTTTTGTGAAGAATCCACAGACGCACACTATTTGCATTTAGTACTTTGGTGTTATCTAACAGCAACAGATTATAGAGCTGCAGCAGCAGCCACCAGATGATTTGGATGATCAGCCCCTCCCCACTCCCTACACATACAACCAGCCGTTGCTGTTCATATAATTCTGCTCACTGCCAGTCCCTTGCTCAGCTGTCTCGGTCACCAGATTCAAATGTTTGAAAGGGGCACAGAAAGACAGATAACAACAATAAACTATTCTGTATTGCAGTTGGATGACAAGTTTATTTCACTTTTAGGAGCCGGCAACCACACATCTCTCTCATGCTAAAAGGAGCATTTATATTATAATAAATATTTTAGTAGAATAATAATTAAATGGAATTGTTAAGCACCTACTTGTGTTACATTACACACACCACCCGCTCCTAACAAATCTCATTTTACTCTCTTTAGTTCTATTTTCCAACAGTGGCATACTGATACTTATAAAATAAGACATCGTTGTCAAAATAAAAATGTACATTATTACACCTACAACCAATGCTTCTAGTAAAAGCTATCCCTCAGTGGCATACACAAATATGCTCCGCCTCCTTATGTCCTATGTATTAGCATTCAGAAACAACACCACACCTGCATGGCTGTAACGGTCAGTCAGTCAGAGACTCAGAGAGAGTAGTGGTCAGAGTCAGACCATTACAGTGACAGTCAATAGTCCCTCAAGACCCAGCTTAGGCCGCCTCCTCCTACCGGACCGGTATAAGTTGAAGTCAGAATAGTAGTGAGTCGATCTGATATCTGACTTACTTGTAGCAGCTCAGCTGTGTCTGTCCATTGAGTCGTCGTCCGCTCCTCAGGGCCACACTAGTGAGTGACAGTCAGTCAGTGTCAGTGAAGAAGTAGCAGTGCACTGCCAGCAGCCAACCAACTGCTCGTTGCTAAAATAATTATTGACCGATCAAATGAGTACCAGTCCGGTTAATAATTCTGGTAAGGGCCTGTAACGGTCAGTCAGTCAGAAACACAGAGAGAATAGTGGTCAAACCATCAGAGCCGTTAGACTGTGACAGTCAAAGTCAAGAGTCCCTACCTGGCTTAGGCCGCCTCCTCCTCCTAAGAGTCCTACCGGACCAGTATAAGCTGCCTTAAGAGTAGTGGCCGCCTCCTCCTACCTGGTATTTACTGTTTAAGTCTGTCTGACTTACTTGTACAATATTGTGTCGGCTCCTCAGTCAGGGCAGGGCCAGGGCCATCTATCAGCATTGCCTGGGAATCCCTTGACCTGGACCCGTAACGAGGAAGCTTGGCGTTCTGATGAGACACCATCAGATCCAGTTCTGGTTTGCCCCATAGTTGAATCAGCTGGGCAAATACCTCCGGATGGAGCTCCCACTCCCAGCTGATGATCAGCAATTTGGATCGCTCACTAGCTTGATGGCTGTGCTGTGCTCAGTCAGTGACTCAGTCCCAAACAGGCAGGAGTGTCACTGTGTTGTTCAAGCCAGACTGGTCCTTCTTTGCGCATGCACAGTGCAGCAGGGAGTCAAACAACCCCGGTCAGTGCATTCTCCTGGTGCTGTCACTCACCAGGAGAAAAATTCATGACCGGCGTTGATTGGCTCCCAGGGAAAATACGAGGCCTCATTAGAGATGCCTCTTTAATAGTTTTTTCAGCCGCGCTGCTGCTACAAATCACCAACGGGTGGTGCAGCAGAGTGGCTAGTCATAAAAATCTATGTTAAAATATTGCGCAATAGAGAAAAAGCAGAACCCACTGCCTCTATTGCGCAATATTATAGAGTTGGAAATTTAAAAAAAAAAACAAAAAAACCTTTTTTTTTATTTGCCCCAAATGGCAAGTGCGGCAGTGCCTCATCTGCCTCCTATGAGTGCATGTCGATATGTGTATTTTGTATCTGTGAAACTATAAAGGAATGCAATTTAATGAACTACACTATTTCTGACTTTTTTAACAGAAAAAAATGAGTCGTGCTTCTGTTTTTTCAACAATGCTGCTATTTGACCTTTACTTCATTTATACCATATTCGTGGCAACGACTTTGAGTGTAAATCCTTGTAAGATTGTACAGGAAAAAGCTGACTGCAGTCATCTGAAACTCTCCCAGATCCCTTCTGATCTACCAAGCGACATAAAGGCGCTGGACCTCTCTCACAACCAACTGAAGCAGCTGCCTTCTGCTAATTTGTCTAGATATGATCAGCTTGTCTCCCTGGATGTTGGATATAATACTCTGCATCAGTTTGATCCATTATTGTGTGAAAAACTACCACGGTTGTCTCTATTAAATTTACAGCACAATGAATTCACTAAAATTTCAGAAAAATACTTTACCTTGTGTTCCAGCCTCACCGAACTTTATTTAACCGCCAATGGAATAAGCAGCATAAGTGGAAATCCTTTTGAAAAATTAGAGGTAAGAGCGGACAGATTTATTGTACTTCTCAATGGAAAATATTCAATAGTGTTTTATTATATTATTTGATAAAGGGGGGGGGGTCTAATTTAAAATTTTCTAATGACATTGATTTTTTTAACCTAGAGTATTTTAGCAAACTGGAATAAATTACTGGCAGCAAAACTACATTTGTAGAGCAAATGTTCCATGTTTATTTTCTTCTTTGTGAATATCAGGTCAGATTAGGGCTTTTTTTTAATGTTTCTCCTATCCACTTTAAAGCTGTATGTATAACAGAATAATTTTACATGATAACATTTGCATTAACTTAAACCCCCTTGATGCTTTAATGCATTCTATAGTTCAAATATTTCTTTATTTTAAAGGTATATTAAACACTATATACATTTCATGCACATCCCTCTAATTATGGGCGACACCATATTGCAACCTAAGTTACACTGCAGATATCTGAAGGAGAGTTACTGCACATGTGTAAACATATCAACACTGGAATGCAGTGAAAGCTAGATTTCAACATGGTGGTACGCGTGACTAGAGGAAACTCAACTGCTAATGCAAATAGAAAAAGCTACTAATTAGTGTTGTAATTATGGGAGATTTTAAAAATATGGAAATAAATTGGGCTAATTAAACTAGCAATGCAACTAAAGGGAATAGATTTTTAAATACGCTCAAAGATAACTTTATGTAAAAATCAATAGAGGAGCCAACTATAAATAATTAGATACTGGATTTAACGCTATACAATAAAACAGAAATAGTATCAATCATAGAAGTGAAACAACATTTAGGTAACAGTGATCATAGCATAAGCACGTGAAATAACTTTCCAGCATTACAAGGGTTCAACCAAGACTTTTGAGAACGCAAAATTAAATATTTTAAGGAAATCGTTAAACAGCATAAATTGGGAGAAATTATTTTCAAACAAAAACAGAGGATAAATGGAGAACATTTAAAACTTTGTTAAATAAATATAAACATCAACACATATCACATGGTTATAGAAGTAAAAAAAATAAATCCAAGCCAATGTGGCTAAATAAAAATGTATTAAAGGGATATGAAACCCAAAATTGTCGTGATTTAGATAGAGCATTTAATTTTAAACAATTTTCAAATTTACTTCTATTGTTAATTTTTCTTTTTTTTCTCTTGGTATCTTTGTTTAAAAAGCAGGGAGATTTTCTGAAGCACTATATGACAGCGGCTATGCAAGAATGTTATCCATTTGCAAGGGCACTATTTTATGCCCTGTAATGCTCCAGATGCCTACCTAAGTATCTCTTCAACAAAGAATATCATGGGAACGTAGCAGATTTATATGCTCTGTCTAAATAACAAAATATTTTTGGGGGGTTTTATATCCCTTTAAGAGAAATCATAGTCCATTTAAATTATTAAAAGAAAATAATACAGGCTCATCTTTATCTTTTGGCTAGATTACAAGTGGAGCACTATTTTGTGTGCTAACCCAACCTTGTTAGTCCTAAATTATGAACCCCAATGCTCGTTACACATATTTTACATTCCTATGTTCTTTATATAGAAAATAGTGTAATTGTTATTATATATATATATATATATATATATATATATATTTATTTATATATTTATTTATATCATATATATAATACTGTTATTGTAAAATACATATCTATACCTATATATCTATAGGAATAGATATAATAGATATATATGTCTAGGTATATATAATGGATTTGCACTCACGCCTCCCAAAAACAACTGCCAGGGTGTCAGGAAAATAGGTTCAATCCAATAAAACAAAATATCCGCACTCACTGGACTTAGGTGAAAGTAAGTTTGTAGTGACGTTTCGGGGTACAAAACCCCTTCCTTAGACGTCTGAGGAAGGGGTGTTTTACCCCGAAACGTCACTAAAAAATTACTTTCACCTAAGTTCAGTGAGTGTGGATATTTACTATAAAAAGTACATTATCCTGTCAGTAAAGGACATTAGAATGTTAAATATGTACAGTACATATACAGTAAAACACATAAACACTTAAACACACGCAGATACATAGACATTTAGACATGTGTATGTATGTATATATATGGTAAGGCCCTTTGCAGCCCTATTTTTCCTAACACCTTATACCATCTATCTTTGAGCCCTTAACATTTTAAATATTTTTTTTAACTGTTTTTATGAGACAGTGTTTATGAGTGTAACTGTTCTTTTACATGTATTTATATTGTGTTTAATGCAACTTTTTTGGTTTCAACGCATAATATATCTAACCCCACTTTCATAAATCCTTATTTAGTTTGCTTATACCTCTCCTCCTAGTGCCAATCTACACTTTATTTTTTTAATGACGTTTCTTAATCCGGCCAATAGATTTTCTAGCTTTTAGGCGGCCAAGTCCTTACACAACTAGAAAAAAGAAAGTAGAAAAGCGCAACACGCATCTAAGTGCAGATTATGCATATAATACTTTTTATTCCAATAGCCTCTGTCCCAGAGTGCTACTCACAAGATTAAAAAATGAAAAGTGCACATCGGTTGTATAAAACCAGCAGTTTTGCTTCAGCGTCTGAGTGTTGATCTACCTCCTTCTGTATTCCTGTTGGTTATTGTTAAAACAGCCTGTGTATTCCACAAACAGTCCGTGCAGGTGAACCAAGTCCAAAGTTCAACAGGTAAGGAAAGAAAATACCGCTATACATACAGCGAATCAACTAATGATAATTTCTATTGCAGAGTGCTGACAAGCACTGAGATCTCTCAGCTTACCAATGTAACCACTATATGCGGACCCGGTAGACTCACTGAGACCTATTTACTTTAACTCACTCGGCGTACGTTTCGTTCCTATGACCAGGAACTTTTTCAAGAGTGATTTGCCTAATAGGAAGTGCCCCTTATATAGGCCATTTCCGGAACAAATTTTGAATTAACCCCTTCCTTACATAAGTGCAGAGTAACAATAGATGTAAAAATTTGCTTAATTACATATACGGATTTCACATTGTCAGTATACTAGATTAAAATGTATCCATCCAAGTCCTTAAAAAGATACAATATAATAAACAACATATAATATAAATATTAAAAATTAGTGATTGCAGTTTAAAATGTATATAATACTAATAAATAATTTAAATAGTTTAAAAAGTCATAATATTAACCCTATATTCATATCTGATATAAAAAACATCCAAATGAAGCATATAACAAGTTCATAAATAATTCTAAAATCTAAACCCCTGAAATATTTTTCCTCAATAAAATATTTGATAACCTATATAAAATAGTTAATTATGTAAGGAACGATTGGATATCTAAATCCACATTTAATCCTTTAGGTTGGAAGCAGTCTAATTCTTTTATCCAAAATGTTTCTCGTTGCCTCAACCTAAGAAGTCTGTTGGTGTCCCAAATATTAGGGGAAACCCACTCAATTACTTTAATTTCTAGATCCTTAGTATTATTACTATGTGCGAATTTAAAATGTAATGGCACACTATGTGTATCCAATCCTTTCTCTATATTAGTTAAATGTTCTTTGAATCTATATGTGATCTTTCTTTTAGTTCACCCTAGGTAGATAAAATTACATTTGCACTTTAATTGGTACACTACATAGGTACTCATACAAGTACATCTACTTTTAACCTTAAATACTTTAGAGCCATTAGAACTATAAAAAAAGTTATTCTCTTTACTTATATGGGGGCACATTACACAATCCCGGGTCTTACATTTATATGTGCCTGCATTTGCCCCTCCCCATTGAGCCAAGTCCTGACCTGGTTCCTTTCTTTCCCTCAATTTGGTTGGCGCAAGAATATTTTTGAGGTCCCTATTTTTCCTAAAAAGGACATCAGGTTTTTCACCTATACATTGTTTCAGTACTGGGTCTAATCTTAATACCTGCCAGAGTTTTCTCATAATACTCTTAATTTTCTGATGCTGACTGTTTAATTTAGTTATGAATTTAGGATTACTATTTGAGCTATTTTGACTACTTGTTTTATTGGTTTCATATTTAGGTTGTTCTATGAGCGATCTCCTATCCATCTGGTCTACCCTATGTTTGGTAGATGTTAATAAATGTTTATTGTAGCCTTTCTCTTCAAATTTAGTAGTAAGGATGTCTGCTTCTAAAGTATAATCTTCTGATTTTGTACAATTGCGTTTAATACGCTGATATTGCCCTAAGGGAATATTATCTTTCCATCTCTAAAGGTGTCCACTATGGGCATTCAGCAAGCCACTTCCTCCAACCATTAGTAAAAAACACCAAAGTGTACTTAAGAGACACATTGGATGTAAACATGTTATAAAACTATATGAAGGAATTGAATGGAAAAAATACTACTTATGACTAACATGTGATGTGTCTGCTCTATATACTAGCATCCCTCATGGGAGAGGGGTACCTGTAATAAGAGAAGAGTGTTTGAAAGGGGAATTAGATTCAGCACAAATTGAGTTTATTGTAAACTGTATTCATTTCATTCTAACACATACTTATTTTTTATTTGAAGGAAGGTTTACAAACAGATTCAAGGCACAGCGATGGGGACGATCTTTGCCCCATTCTATGCCAATTTATTTATGTCTAATTTTGAAAATAATAAAATTTGGACCAACAATCCATACATATCAAATATAATGCATTATCATTGATTTATTGATGATATTATAATGGTATGGCAAGGAACACCTAGTGATATTGATAAATTAATAGAACATATGAACAAAAATAATTATAATCTTTAATTTACTCACCAATTTTCTCATGATAAAATAGATTTTCTGGATCTTACCTTATTTAACGATAATGAGCACAATAAGGTGGCGGTAAAACATTTTTAGGAAAAATACGGACAGGAATGGCTTGCTGAATGCCCATAGTGGACACCTTAAGAGATGGAAATATAATATTCCCTTAGGACAATATCAGCGTATTAAACGCAATTGTACAAAATCAGAAGATTATACTTAAAAGCAGACATCCTAACTACTAAATTTGAAGAGAAAGGCTACAATAAACATCTATTAACATCTACCAAACATAGGGTAGACCAGATGGATAGGAGATCGCTCATAGAACAACCTAAAAATGAAACCAATAAAACAAGTAGTCAAAATAGCTCAAATAGTAATCATAAATTTCAGCATCAGAAAATTAAGAGTATTATGAGAAAACTCTGGCAGGTATTAAGATTAGACCCAGTACTGAAACAATGTATAGGTGAAAAACCTGATGTCCTCTTTAGGAAAAATAGGGACCTCAAAAATATTCTTGCACCAACCAAATTGAGGGGAAGAAAGGAAACAGATCAGGACTTGGCTCAATGGGGAGGGGCAAATGCAGGCACATATAAATGTAAGACCCGGGATTGTGTAATGTGCCCCCATAAAATTAAAGAGAATAACTTTTTTATTGTTCTGATGGCTCTAAAGTATTTAAGGTTAAAAGTAGATGTACTTGTATGAGTACCTATTTAGTGTACCAATTAAAGTGCAAATGTAATTTTATCTACATAGGGCGAACTAAAAGAAAGATCAAATATGGATTCAAAGAACAATTAACTAATATAGAGAAAGGATTGGATACACATAGTGTGCCATTACATTTTAAATTCGCGCATAGTAATAATACTAAGGATCTAGAAATTAAAGTAATTGCGTGGGTTTCCCCTAATATTTGGGACACCAACAGACTTCTTAGGTTGAGGGCAACGAGAAACATTTTTGGATAAAAGAATTAGACTGCCTCCAACCTAAAGGATTAAATGTGGATTTAGATATCCAATTGTTCTTTACATAATTAACTATTTTATATAGGTTATCAAATATTCTATTGAGGAAAAATATTTCAGGGGTTTAGATTTTAGAATTATTTATGAACTTGTTATATGCTTTCATTTGGATTTTTTTTATCAGATATGAAAATATGGTTAATATTATGACTTTTTAAATTATTTAAATTATTTATTAGTATTATATAAATTTTAAACTGCAATTACTCATTTTTTAATATTTATATTATATGTTGTTTATTATATTGTATCTTTTAAGGTCTTGGATGGATACATTTTAATCTAGTATACTGACAATGTGAAATCCGTATATATAAAAAATAAAGCAAATTTTTAATCTATTGTTACTCTGCACTTAAGGGGTAAATTCAAATCTGTTTCCGGAAATGGGTCTATATAAGGGGCACTTCCCATTAGGCAAATCACTCTTGAAAAAGTTCCTGGTCATAGGAACGAAACGTACGTCGAGTGAGTTAAAGTAAATAGGTCTCAGTGAGGCTACCGGGTCCGCATATAGTGGTTACATTGGTGAGCTGAGAGATCTCAGTGCTTGTCAGCACTCTGCAATAGAAATTATCATTAGTTGATTCGCTGTATGTATAGCGGTATTTTCTTTCCTTACCTGTTGAACTTTGGACTTGGTTCACCTGCACGGACTGTTTGTGGAATACACAGACTGTTTTAACCAATAACCAAGAGGAATACAGAAGGAGGTGGATCAGCACTCAGACGCTGAAGCAAAACTGCTGGTTGTATACAACTGATGTGCACTTTTCATTTTTTAATCTTGTGAGTAGCACTCTGGGAGAGGCACTATTGGAATAAAAAGTATTATATTTATAATCTGCACTTAGATGCGTGTTGTGCTTTTCTACTTTCTTTTTTCTAGTTGACTACCTGACAAGTCTGTGATGGGACTTTTAATCTGAGGAGCTGCAAAGATACACGCTTAGTTCATAGGTTTGCAGGACTGTTTGCACCTAAAAGTTATTAACTTGATCCTGGATACGTTATAGAACTCAATATTTAAAGGTATTTCTACCATTAAAGGGACAGAACTTTAGGCTATACATAAGGAGTTCATACGAACATTATAAGTACCACTAATATTGTTAATAAGTTTATACAGCAGAGCACTGTGTTTTTTTAATCTGTTTTATTTAAGTTCTTACACAGCATGCCCCATGGATCAACTGCAAAATCAATTGGCCCGGATGAAGAAACGTCATTAAAAAAAATAGTATAGATCGGCGCTAGGAGAAGAGTTATAAGTAAATTTAAGTTATTAGCTCTAAAAACAATTTTATTTAGAAGAGAACTAAGTAATGATGAATGAAAGTGGTGATAGATGTTGATCATAGTTACACTGATTACTCTCAGAACAGTTAACAATCACTTTAAATAGCAACATATCTATTTTTGCAGATGATACAAAGTTGTGTAAGGCTGTGTTTCTCAACTCCAGTCCTAAACTAGATCACAGCTGACTAGTAACCATGGTAACTAACCTGATCTTACATAACAACTGATCATTTCACCTGTGCTCTAGTTAAGGTATCAAAAATATCTAGCCTGTTAGGGGTACTTGCAACTGTTGATAAACACTGGGGTAAGGTCATTAGGTCAGTGCAGGATGTAATTGCTTTGCAAGGGAATTTACAAAACTTGAAAGAATGGGCTAGTAAATGGCAAGTTAGATCTGTTATTGGTAAATGTAAAGTTCTTTATTTTGGAAGTAAAAATATCCAGGCTACCTATTATTTAAACAGACTTCGCAAAGCAGAGGAGGTAAAGTATTAGGCACAGTTATAGATAACAAGCTAAAAATGAGCGTGCAATGCAAGGCAACAACTTCTAAAGCTAAAGAGGCATTGATGCAAGGGTAGAAAGCATAATTCTGTTGGTAAGACCTCACCTTGAGTATGTATAACGTAACCACTGTTACTAAAGCAGTCAGATTCACCCTCCCTAACTACTGGCTGCTGATTGGGGCAAGGTGGCAGGATCACTTAACTGTGAGTAACAGTGGCTAGTAAAAAAATTCAAGTATGGGCCCAGTGGCTGATTAGGGAACAGAATACTTGTGGTCAGACAGGCAGCAAAGGCATCAGACAAGTAACAAATACCAAAACAGGACCCGGAGGCAATAGTCAAGAACTGGCAAAAGTTCAACAAGGTGTGCAAAACGGCAGGCAGAGAGAGTAGTCAAAATGGGAAATTAGGTCAGCAACTCAAAAAATAGGCAGTATACAGAGATAGCAACAGCACACCCAGGAACAAATCCTATAAACAAGCAAGTGTTTAAATAATCAGCAGGCTGATTGTAAATTGCCCTTACATAGTAACATAGTAGATGAGGTTGAAAAAACCCTGAAGTCCATCGAGTTCAAACTATACTGCAGATAGGTCAAGTTAGGTGCAGATAGGTTGAGTTAGGAAAAGGTAAAGCAAGAACTAAAAAGTACAAGTAACTCATAAATAGAGCAACAACCAAGCATGCTGGAGACTAAGGTTTGATCCCAGAAAGTGACAGCATGGAGTGCAGTTCTGGGGACCAGTTGAAAACATTCAGAGAGGGGCCATAAAAACCTAATAAGGGGGATTTAAACTATGAAGAGAAGTTAGCTAAACTGGGCCTGCTTTCTCTAGGAAAATGGTGCTTGAGTGGTAATATGATATATATATTTGTTTGTTCACTAGAGTATGAGGACGGGGGTAACTCTCTAATAAATACAATTATTGCTTTGAAACAGCGAGTGCACCCTATGGACTGTTTATTATTATTCTTCTGGGTGGCACCCACCCGACTTTAAAGATTGGGAACAGTGAGTGTTGGTACTTATATACTATATATATATTCATTCATTCATTCATTCAAGGCACATATACAGAGTTGGTGGAAGCGTTGTTTGTTCCAAGACAATTGTTTGTGAAAAGAAACCACAATTTAAAGCTAGAGGAAAACATAATTTATGCTTACCTGATAAATTTATTTCTCTTGTAGTGGATCCAGTCCACGGATCATCCATTACTTATGGGATATATTCTCCTTCCAACAGGAAGCTGCAAGAGTCCACCCACAGCAAAGCTGCTATATAGCTCCTCCCCTAACTGCCATTACCAGTCATTCGACCGAAAACATGCAGAGAAAGGAAAACCATAGGGTGCAGTGGTGACTGTAGTTTTAATGGAAAAAATTACCTGCCTTAAAGTGACAGGGCGGGCCGTGGACTGGATACACTACAAGAGAAATACATTTATCAGGTAAGCATAAATTATGTTTTCTCTTGTTAAGTGTATCCAGTCCACGGATCATCCATTACTTATGGGATACCAATACCAAAGCTAAAGTACACGGATGAATGGGAGGGGACAAGGCAGGTACTTAAACGGAAGTTACCACTGCCTGTAAAAAACCCTTTCTCCCAAAAATAGCCTCCGAAGAAGCAAGATATCCAATTTGTTAAATTTGAAAAAGTATGAAACGCAGACCAAGACTCCGTCTTGTAATCTGTTCAACAGAAGCCACATTTAAAAAAGGCCCAAGTGAAAACCACAGCTCTAGTAGAATGAGCTGTAATCCCTTCAGGAGGCTGCTGTCCAGCAGTCTCATAAGCTAAATGAATTATGCTTTTTAACCAAAAAGACAGAGAGGTTGCTGAAGTCCTTTGACCTCTCCTCTGTCCAGAATAGACAACAAACAAGGTGAATGTTTGATGAAAATCTGTAGTAGCTTGTAAGTAAAACTTTAAAACACGAACCACGTCCAAATTGTGTAATAGACGTTCCTTCTTTGAAGAAGGATTAGGATACAAGAATGGAACAACAATCTCTTGAGTGATATTCTTGTTAGATACCACCTTAGGTAAAAACCCAGGTGGTACACAGGACTACCTTATCCGTACGGAGAACCAGATAAGGAGAATCACATTGCAACGCAGATAACTCGGAGACTCTATGAGCCGAGGAAATAGCTACCAAAAAGGAACTTTCCAAGATAGAAGTTTGATATCTATGGAATGAAAAGGTTCAAATGGAACTCCTTGAAGAACCTTAAGAACCAGCTTTAAGCTCCATGGCGGAGCAAACATTTTTAACCACAGGCTTGGTTCTAACCAAAGCCTGACCAAAATGCCTGAACGTCTAGAATACCTGCCAGACGCTTGTGCAAAAGAATAGACAGAGTAGAAATCTGTCCTTTTAAAGAACTAGCTGACAACCCTTTTCTCAAAATCATCTTGGAGAAAAGATAATATCCTGGGAATCCAGACTTTACTCCATGAGTAACCCTTGGATTCATAACAATAAGATATTTACACCATATCTTATGTTAAATTTTCCTAGAGACAGGCTTTTATGCCTGTATTAAGTATCATTTACTGACTCGGAGAAGCCATGCTTTGATAACATCAAGCGTTCTGTCTCCAGGCAGTCCATCTCAGATTAGTTATATTTAGATGGTTGAAAAGACCCTGAGGTAGAGGTCCTGTCTCAGAAGCAGAGACCGTGGTGGAAAGGATGACATGTCCACCAGATCTGCATACCAGGTCCTGCGTGGCCACGCAGGCGCTGTCAAAAGCACCAAAGCACTCTCCTGCTTGATCTTGTGCAAACCCCTCCGGAGGGAATTCCCACTCCCCCGGATGAAAAGTCTGACGACTTAGAAAATCTGCCTCCCAGTTCTCAACACCTGGGATAGGGGATACTTTTAGACAAGAGTGAGTCTCTGTCCAGTGAATTATTTTAAGACTTCTAACATTGCTAGGGAACTTCTGTTCCCCCTTGATGGTTGATGTAAGCCACAGTCGTGATATTGTCCGACTGAAATATGATGTACCTCAGAGTTGCTAACTGAGGCCAAGTCTGAAGAGCATGGAATATCGCTCCCATTCCAGAATATTCATTAGAAGGAGGGGTCTCCTCCTGAGTCCACTATCCCTGAGCCTTCAGGGAGTTCCAGACTGTATCCCAACCTAAAAGGCTGGCATCTGTTGTAACAATTGTCTCATCTGACCTGCGGAAGGTCATTACCCTTGGACAGATGGACCCGAGATAGTCACCAGAGAAGAGAATCTCTGGTTTCTTGGTCCGGATTTAACAGGAGAACAAATCTGTGTAATCCCCGTTCCTCTGGCTGAGCATGCATAGTTGCAGTGGTCTGAAATGTAGGCGTGCAAACGGTACTATGTCCCTTGCCGCTACCATTAAAGCCGATTACATTCATGTACTGAGCCACCAAAGGGCGCGGATGGAATGAAGAACACGGCAGAAATTTAGAAACTTTGACAACCTGACTCCGTCAGGTAAATTTTAATTCTACAAAATCTATCAGAATCCCTAGGAGGGAAACCCTTGATATTGGGGATAGAGAACTCTTTCCTTGTTCACTTTCCACCCATGCGATCTCAGAAATGCCAGTACTACGTCCGTATGAGACTTGGCAACTTGGATGTTTGACGCCTGTATCAGGATGTCGTCTAAATAAGGGGCCACTTCTATGCCCCGCGGCCTAAGGACCGCCAAAGTGACCCCAGAACCTCCATAAAGATTCTAGGGGCTGTAGTTAAGCCAAAGGAAAGAGCTACAAACTGGTAATGCCTGTCTAGAAAGGCAAACCTGAAAAAACCGATGGTGATCTTTATGCATCGTAATGTGAGGATAAGCATCCTTCAAATCCATTGTAGTCCTCTATTGACTCTCCTGATCATAGTTTAAGATGGTACGAATAGTTTCCATCTTAAATGATAGAATTCTAAAGAATTTGTTTAAGATCTTTTAGATCCAAAATAGGTCTGAAGGTTTCCTTTCCTTGGAACCACAAACCGATTTGAGGAAAACTGTGTCCCTGTTCCTCTATTGGAACTGAATGGGTCACGTACACAATGCAAGAATGTCTCTTTCTTTATCTGGTTTGCAGATAAATGTGAAAGGCAAAAACTCCCCTTTTTTTGGGGGGAAAGCTTTGAAATCCAGAAGATATCTCTGGGGTATAATTTCCAATGCCCAGGGATCCTGGGCATCTCTTGCCCACGCCTGGGCGAAGAATGAAGTCTGCCCCCTATAGGATCCGTTACCAGATAGGGGTCCGTTCCTCATGCTGTTTTAGAGGCAGCAGCAGGCTCCTTGACCTGCTTATCTTTGTTCCAGGTCCGGTTGTCTCCAGACCGCCTTGGACTGAGCAAAAGTTCCCTCTTATTTTGCCTTAGAGGAAGTTGATGCCACACCTGCCTTGAATTTTCGAAAGGCACGAAAATTAGGCCTTTTTTGTCCCTTGATTTGGACCTGTCCTGAGAAGGGCATGATCTTTCCTCCAGTGATATAAGTAATAATCTCCTTCAAACTAGGCCTGAATAGGGTCTGCCCCTTGAAGGGAAGTTAAGTAGCTTATTTATTAAAGTCACGACAGCTGACCATGATATAAGCCATAGCGCTCTGCGTGCCAGTATAGTAAAAAACAGAATTCTTAGCCGTTAGTCTATCAAAGGAACAAAGGCATCAGAAAACAAAGGAATTGGCTAGCTTAAGTGCTCTAAGCTTGTCAAATAAATTCATCCAATGGAGCCTGTAAAGCCTCATCAAGAGACTCAAACCAGAACGCCGCAGCAGCAGTGACAGGAGCAATGCGTGCAAGGGGCTGCAGGATAAAACCTTGTTGAATAAACATTTTTTATCCAATGGATCTAAAAAAGCACAACAGTCCTCGGCCAGAGGTAGTGGTACGCTTAGCTAGAGTAGAAACTCTTCTCTCTCCACCTTAGGAACTGTCTGCCATAAGTCCCGTGTGGTGGCAACTATTGAGAAAACATTCTTCTAAAAAATAGGAGGGGAAGAGAACGGCACACCTGGTCTATCCCATTCCTTATGAAAAATTTTAGTAAACCTCTTTAGGTATTGGAAAAACCATAAGTACACACCGCACTGCATATTATTTATCCAGTCTACACAATTTCTCTGGCACTGCGATTGTACACATTCATTCAGAGCAGCTAAAGCCTCCCTGAGCAACAAGTGGGAGGTTCTCAAAGCATAAATTTTAAATGTAGAAATATCAGAATCAGGTTAAATTCATCTTCCCTGAGTCACAAATATCACCCACAGACTAAGCATATTGTGAGGTAGTATCAGACATGGTTCTTAAAGCGTCTGTATGCTCTGTATCTACCCCCAGAGCTGTTTTGCTTTCCTTTAATTTCAGGTAGTCTGACTATTATACTGCTGCCAGTGTATTATACACAACCTTTGCCATGTCTTGTAAAATAAACGCTATGGGCGCCATTGATATACTTGGGCGCCATTTGAGCGTGAGTCCCTGGAGCGGGAGTCAAAGGGTCTGACACGTGGGGAGAGTTAGTCGGCATAACTTCCCCCTCGACAGAATCCTCTGGTAAAATAAACGCTATGGGTGCCCTTGATGTACTTGGCGCCATTTGAGCGTGAGTCCCTAAAGCGGGAGTCAAAGGGTCTGACACGTGGGGAGAGTTAGTCGGCATAACTTCCCCTCGACAGAATCCTCTGGTGATAATGTTTTTAAATACAAAAAATGATCTTTATTGTTTAACATGAATCAGTACATCTGGTACACATTCTAAAATGGGGTTCCACCATGGCTTTAAACATAATAAACACAGAGCCTCCTCTATGTTAGACATGTTAGAAATAATAAAGAGACTAGTAAGCTTGGAAAACACTTTAAATCAAGTTAACAAGCAAATATAACAAACGTTACTGTGCCTTTAAGAGAAACAAATTTTGTCAAAATTTGAAAAACAGTGAAAAAAGGCAGTAAATCAAACGAAATTTTACAGGTACATGTAATAAGTTAACAGAGCATTGCACCCACTTGCAAATGGATGATTAACCCCTTAATGCAAAAAAACAGATAAAAAAAAAAAAAAAAAAAAAAAAAAAACGACATTTTTTTTAAACAGACACAACAAAACTGCCACAGCTGAGCTGTGGATTACCTTCCCTATAACTGTTTTCTATGCAAAAATTTAAGCCAGCCATGTGGAAAAATTAGGCCCCAATAAGTTTTATCACCAAACATATGTTAAAAAACGATTAAACATGCCAGCAAACGTTTTAAAACACATTCTTATAAGAGTATGTATGTCTATTAATAAGCCTGATCCAGTCGCTATCACTGCATTTAAGGCTTTACTTACATTACTTCGGTAATCAGCAGTATTTTCTTTGGTCAATTCCATTCCTTAGAAAAATATATTACTGCACATACCTTAGCATATATCTCTATCAATCAGCCTGGTACCAGGTCGCTTTCACTGCATTTAAAGGCTGTACTTACATTACTTCGGTATCAGCAGTATTTTCTTAGTCAATTCCATTCTTAGAAAAATATTTTACTGCACATACCTTATTTGCAGGAAAACCCTGCACGCCATTCCCCCTCTGAAAGTACCTTACTCCTCAGAATGTGTGAGAACAGCAACTGGATCTTAGTTACGTCTGGCTAAGATCATAGAAAAAACGCAGGCAGATTCTTCTTCCAAATACTGCCTGAGATAAACAGCACACTCCGGTGCCATTTAAAAATAACAAACTTTTGATTGAAGAAATAAACTAAGTATAAAAAACCACAGACTCTCACGACCTCCTATCTATGTTGAGACTTGGCAAGAGAATGGACTGGGAATGGCAGTTAGGGGAGGAGCTATATAGCAGCTTGCTGTGGGTGACTCTTGCAACTTCCTGTTGGGAAGGAGATATATCCCATAAGTAATGGATGATCCGTGGACTGGATTACACTAACAGAGAAGAGAAATTTGACTCCAGTAAAGTAAAGATTTATTTCATGCTAAGAGAAATAAAATTATATAACACCTTCCTAAGGAGGTAGTGACTGCCATACCTTAGATTCATTTATAAATGACTTATAGATACTTTTCTGGCAAATAAAAATAGAATTCAGGGGTATGATTGCTTGTTAAATAGGTAGGAATTCTAATTGGTTTAATGTAAGGTCAGCTTCTTTATTGTAAATCAGGGTAGGGATCTGTATAGGGTGAACTCGATGGGCTTCTATCTTATTTGCACCTCATCTAATATGTTTAATATGGTATCATAGTTAAAAGGGCAGTAAAGTCAAAATTAAACTGAAATGTATAGCACACAACATTTTAAATAACTTTTCAATTTACTTCATTATCAATTTTGCCTAGGCTTCTTATCCGTTGTTAAAGAGTAATCCTGGCAGGCAGTGTATGCAATATTGTTTACAGCAATGTTATACATAGTTACAACCACTGCTGCCAAAGACTTCTATAGACACATGCACACTCCTAAGCTCCTACCAGCATACTAAACAAAGGACAAAAACAATTTAAAAACAAAGGAAAATTGGAACGTTTTTTAAAACTACATGCTCTATCTGAATCACCAAACTTTAATTTTAATTTTACTGTCCCCTTAAAGGAGGATTAAGATGGTGAAGACCTTGTTAGTGTTAATTGCACTGGGAAGTGATTGGGACTTGCCATTATATGTAATGATCAGGTCAGTGCAGTTAAGGTAATTTATGGTGAAGGGTTAAGGACAGTTTGGTTAGGGTTAACTTGCACTGGGTTGTAGTGGTTAGAGTTAAAGGGCAGTGGGGGTTGTCCAGTCAATTTGGTAAGTGTGATTTGCTATTAGAAGGTGTAGAATTGCTCAGTTTTGGGGTTGTTGGGTTGGGTTAAATTGCAGACGGGCAATTTCGGTATAAGAGGCTTTAGCATTGGTGACTAGTTAATATTGGACTTAATGTTATAGTCATAAATGGGCTAGTGGCTGATCATTGTAACTAGTTGTCATGTGACAATATATATTATGCTCTCCCTAAATATTAGCTAATAAGTTTGATGTGTCATAATGGACTATTATTTTATATATGTTTGGCAGTCTTTAAAGAGTGGTGTTAAATTATATAATAAACCATTTCATATCATGTGATGTATTATATTATTTTTATGAGTAACTTGTAAGTAAAACTAATGTATTAATATTTACCCACAGAGCTTGTGTGTTCTTGACTTGTCCCACAACAAAATGACTTCAACCATACTTGGAAACAAGCCACAACTACCAAATCTTCAAAAACTTATTCTGTCTTCAAATAAGATAACAGAGCTCACTAAAGACGGACTAGCTTTTCTATATACACTTCTTTAAAGACCCTTGAACTATCATCAAATGCCATAAAAATGGTAAGTATTTCTATCTGCATATTCATATTATGTAGTCTAACCTAAAGTGAGAAAGGACATTATAATGCATAAGCAGGGGTCACCTTTTACTCATTAAAGGGACATTGTACACTAGGTTTTCTTTGCATAAATGTTTTGTAGATGATCCATTTATATAGCCGATACAGGTTATTTTGTTGTTTTAAAAATGTATAGTTTGCTTATTTAATAAATAACATTGTACTGATTTCAGACTCCTAACCAAGCCCCAAAGTTTTAGAAGTAGACTGTGGTCTACCTATCCAGCTTGCTCCTGGTTGTGTAAAGGGGTCTTTTCACATGCAGGGTTTGGTCGGCTTTTTTTGCTTTCCAGCCCATTTCAATGGGTGTCCCAGCCTAAACTTTTCAACAGTGCTAAACTGGGAGCTTCTAAGTAAGGTTTTAAAAGAGGTTTTATACTGGATTTTTTAGATCAGTATCTGTGCATATTCTTCTTATAGTAGTGTCTATTATATGCAGTTATATGACAATTGGTATAATACTGTCCCTTTAAATACTTTGCTAATTAAAGGGACACTCAAGTCAAAATTAAACTTTCATGATTCAGATTAGAGCAGCAATTTTAGACAACTTTCCAATGTACTTATATTAACAAAATATGCACAGTCTTTTTACATTTACACTTATTAAATCGCCAGCTCCTACTGAGCATGTGCAAGAATACACAGAACATACGTAATGCATTTGTGATAGGCTGATGGCTGCCACATGATACAGGGGAGTGGAAACAGATTTAACTTTTAAATTTGTCAGAAAAAAAAATCTAACTACTCATTCGAAGTGCAGACTAAGTGCTATTGCTTTGTCCTTGTTATCTTGCATTTGCTTATTATGCAAATCTACTATAGTTACTGGTCCTTTAAACTGTTCCTTGGCCCTCTAACATACAAAAATGCATCAGTGCCCCAGACAACCAGGATATAAATAGAAAGATGATTCACAAGCTGTGGTCACACTGCCATGCAACAAATCCACTTTGGTTCCGTTTTTGCTGTTCTATAAATCTTATTACACTTATTTTTTGTGAGGAAAGTTAAATCTTATGAATAATAGTAATAATAAACACACGTACATATACACATTTTATTTGTGCATGTTGTGTGCATATTATTAGGTGTTTAACCCTTATAAAACAGTGTTAAACACATAATTAAAGCCAGCTCCAGAGCAGTAGGGCAGGACTGGAACATAGATATACACATCTGATGGACCAATGACAAGAGGAATATGTGCCACAAATCACTAGCCAGCATTTAGAAGTAGCACCTACTAGGTATTGCATATCAACAAAAGGATACCAAGAGAACAAAGTTAATTTGCTTATAGAAGTAAATTGAAATAACATGTTTTATCTGAACTATGAAAGTTTAATTCTTACTTCCATATCTTCATAAAATAAGGAAAAGTAAGTTTCGGTGAAACCAAATATCTGAAAAAAAAAGTTCTTCCTATTTCAAACAGCTGTTGTTTGGGAAACAAAAGTAACCAGTCTTGAGTACTACTGCTAGATTACTTTCAGTACCTTTTCTATAGAAATGTAAAGGGGGGGGGGGGGGGAATAAATAATTAAATAAATGCCTTTATAAAAATATGTATATGAATATACTTTGTGTTGAAAATTAATTTGTATAAAATAAAGGAAAATAGTATTTTTAATAAAGCTCCCATAATTTGATTTGCAGATTCATAATAATTGAAAATATTTGTAAAAAATTTGTCAACGACTGGTAACAATTTTAACCAATATAGGCCTAGATTACAAGTGGTGCGATAACTTTTTATCGCTCATGAGTATTATAAGTTGATGGGTATTACAAGTATTACAAGTTGAAAGTAAAAAAGACTCAGGCTCACTAACTTCAAAACTTCGGACTGCGCTAATTCCCTCTCTCCATAGACTTCAACGGGTAGCGCAGCGCTAAAGAAAAGCTTTTTCTATTTATTGCTTGCGCGCTAACCCAAGACTGCCCTAGACCAACTGTATTAAAGCCGAAGGTGCATCAGGATACTTTTTGTCTATACCTATATATCTATATGAATATATACATATATATATTATATATATATATATATATATATTGTATGTACATATAAAAAATATATATAGATATTTTTTTTTAAATAAAAATCTTTTTTTCTAAATGAACATAGGAATTTCAAGTATTTCTATTAAAAACATTAAAACATATTAAAATGTATTAAAAAATATATTGCATGCGTCAGGGTATTTGATTGGAAAGGCCTCAAAAGTGCATATAAATATATATACAGTATATATATATATATATATATATATATATATATATATATATATATATATATATATACAGGGCGCTGAATAATTTGCCCAAGAGATAGTGGTCTCATGAGATTTCTTAGTAGTCCCACTCCAAATTTTCACAATGTCATATGTAAACTTGTAATACGCAGCAATAAAACACTTTGTATATGGTCATAAACGTATAAATAATATAAACTTATTCTCTTACCTAAAAAGAGACACACACATATACTCATCTCTCTCACACACACAGAGACGGAGAAGAAAGGGAGACAAAAAAGGAAGATAGAAAGGGAGAGAGAGACAACAGAGAGGGAGGAAGAGAGACAACAGAGGAGAGGGTGCAGAGAAAGAGCAAGAAATAGGGGAGAGAAAAAAAAAGGTTGGGAAAAAGAAAGGGAGTAACAGAGAAAGACAAAGAGAGAGGAAGAGAGAGAGCTGGTAGAGGGAGTAGATGGGAGAGAGGGAGATAGAGAGGGAGAGAGAGAGAGAGTAGATGGGAGAGAGGGAGAGATAAAGAGTAGAGAGAGAGTAGATGGGAGAGAGAGAGAGTAGATGGGAGAGAAGGAGATAGAGAGGGAGATTGAGAGAGAGAGAGAGAGAGAGAGAGAGAGAGAGAGTAGATGGGAGAGAGAGAGAGTAGATGGAATAGAGAGAGTGATAGAGAGTAGATGGGAGAAAGGGTGAGAGAAAGAGGGAGAGAGAGAAAGAGAGTAGATGATAGAGAGAGGGAGAGAGAGTAAATAGGAGAGAGGGAGAGATAAAGAGTAAAGAGAGAGTAGATGGGAGAAAGAGAGAGAGAGTAGATGGGAGAGATGGAGATAGAGAGAGTAGATGGAAGAGAGAGAGTAGATGGGAGAGAGAGGGAGTAGATGGAATAGAGAGAGTGATAGAGAGTAGATGGGAGAAAGGGAGGGAGAAAGGGAGAGAGAAAGAGGGAAAGAGAGAAAGAGAGTAAGTGATAAAGAGGGGAGAGAGAGTAAATAGGAGAGAGGGAGATATAGAGTAGAGAGAGAGTAGATGGGAGAAAGAAAGAGAGTAGATGGGAGAGATGGAGATAGAGCGAGAGAGAGAGAGAGAGAGAGAGTAGATGGGAGAGAGAGGGGCCTATCTATCAAGCTCCGTATGGATGATCCGACAGCGTCGGATCAGGACCGATAGACCGTTGTTAAATAGGCCTCAGAGAGTAGATGGAAGAGTGAGAGTGATAGAGAGTAGATTGGGAGAAAGAGGGGAGAGAGAGAGAAAGAGGGAGAGAAAGAGAGAGAGAGTAGATGATAGGGAGGGGGAGAGAGAGTAGATAGGTGAGAGGGGATAGAGAGGGAGACATAGAGAAGAGAGAGAGGAAGGGTAGGTTAACATTTAACACTTTGTTAAAATTGTTTTTTAGCACACTTTTAACAACTCTTCAACAAAAAAAAAACTGCCTAATTGATATTCTCCAAAATGTTGCAAAGATGTTTACTACACAGATGTCCACAGTAAATTAATTTAGGAGCTAAATTACTCAATGGTTTGTTAAACACAGCTCTAGTGCTGGCTAGATGAACATCTCCATAAGTTATACTTTTTAACAATCCAAAGGGAAAAAAAACTTTAATACCTTAAATAATTATAAATGAAACTTAAACTATTCTCTATGATCTAAACACAGTTTTAGGAATGATTGCAACAAACATACTAAAAATATAATTACTGTTTTAAAACAAATAGCACAACTTGGAAATGCAATGCCAAGATATATAGCAAAGATTATGTTAAGTACGGTTATGCCTTGAAAACATGTTCAATAGCTCCATCAAAAATGTCATAGTTAGCATCATGGCACAAGACAGCAGCCTAAGAGGGATATTTATCATGCCGTCAACTATGCTGCATACGCCGGCACCAATACGCTCGCCTAACATCGCCAAACATCGCGGCCGCGGACCTGAATACGCTCTCATAAGTTATTAAAAAAAGCTGTCAAAAAGCCACGCACCAAGTACGGGGCAATGAGCAGCGAACTGTTGCTAACTAACAGTCATCAATCTCGCTGCTATTCGGCTTTTTCCCAACTTTATTTATACTCTGTCATTAAACACCCGCCACTATACTAAAATGTTTACCCCTATCCCCGCCGCACCCGTAGCACACCGCAACACTAATAAAGTTATTAACCCCTATCCCTCTGCTCCCGGAGCCCA
Source organism: Bombina bombina (assembly GCF_027579735.1). Classification (NCBI taxonomy): domain Eukaryota; kingdom Metazoa; phylum Chordata; class Amphibia; order Anura; family Bombinatoridae; genus Bombina; species Bombina bombina. The sequence continues at coordinate 1,188,803,779 of NC_069500.1, forward strand.
CCCGCAACTAAATAAATGTATTAACCCACTACACCCCTGGCCTCCCACATCACTACCACTTACTAAACCTATTAACCCCTAAACCGCCAGCCCCCCACATCGCCATAAACTAAATTAAGCTATTAACCCCTAAACCTAAACAACCTGCTAACTTTACATTAAATATTAACTCATCCCTATCTTATAATAAAGTTAAACTTACCTTTAGAATTAAAATAAACTATTTTAAACTATTAATTAACCTACCCTAACTATTATACTAAATTACATTAAACTATATTAAACTATTAATTAACCTACCCTAACTATTATACTAAAATTACATTAAACTACAAATTAAATTAACTATATTATATATTTAAAAACCAACCCTACTCAAGTTATTTAAATCTACAATAAAGAATTACTAAGTTACAAAAAATAACAACTAAGTTACACAAAATAAAAAACACTAAGTTACACAAAATAAAAAACACTAAGTTGCACAAAATAAAAAATAAATTATGAAATATTTAAACTACACCTAATCTAATAGCCCTATCAAAATAAAAAAGCCCCCCAAAATAAAAAATTACCCTGGCCTACATAAACTACCAATGGCCCTTAAAATGGCCTTTTGCGGGGCATTGCCCCAAGGAAATCAGCTCTTTTACCTGTAAAAAAAAATACAAACACCCCCCAACAGTAAAACCCATCACCCACACAGCCAACCCCCCCAAATAGAAATCCTATCTAAAAAACCTAAGCTCCCCATTGCCCTGAAAAGGGATTTGTATGGGCATTGCCCTTAAAAGGGCATATAGCTCTTTAGAATTCTATCAGCCAATAGGAATTAAGGTTGAAAAAATCCTATTGGCTGTTGCAATCAGCCAATAGGATTGAGCTTTCATCCTATTGGCTGATCCAATCAGCCAATAGGATTGAAACTCGCATTCTTGTTGGCTGATTCGATCAGCCAATAGGATGAAAGCTCAATCCTATTGACTGATTGCAACAGCCAATAGGATTTTTCCACCTTAATTCCTATTGGCTGATAGAATTCTATCAGCCAATCGGAATGTAAGAGACGCCATCTTGGATGACGTCATTTAAAGGAAACTTCATTCTTCAGCGGCGATCGTAAGAAGAGGATGCTCCGCGCCGGATGTCTTGAAGATGGAGCCGTTCCCGCGCCGGATGGATGAAGATAGAAAGATGCCGTCTGGATGAAGACTTCTGCCCACTTGGATGAAGACTTCTGCAGGCTTCGCTGAGGACTTCTGCCACTTGGATGAGGATGGATGTCGGTCTTCGAAAACTGTAAGTGGATCTTTGGGGTTAGTGTAAGTTTTTTTAAGGGTTTATTGGGTGGGTTTTAATTTTAGCTTAGGGACTTTGGGCCGGAAAAAGAGCTAAATGCCCTTTTCAGGGCAATGGGGAGCTTAGGTTTTTTAGATAGGGTTTTTATTTGGGGGGTTTGGTTGTGTGGGTGGTGGGTTTTACTGTTGGGGGGGTGTTTGTATTTTATTTTACAGCTAAAAGAGCTGATTTCTTTGGGGCAATGCCCGCAAAAGGCTCTTTTAAGGGCCATTGGTAGTTTATTGTAGGCTATGTTTTTTTTTATTTTTGGGGGGGCTTTTTATTTTGATAGGGCTATTAGATTAGTTAAATATTTGATAATTTATTTTTTATTTTGTGTAACTTAGTGCTTTTTTATTTTGTGTAACTTAGTGTTTTTTATTTTGTGTAACTTAGTGTTTTTTATTTTGTGTAACTTAGTTGTTATTTTTTTGTAAATTAGTAATTCTTTATTGTAGATTTAAATAACTTGAGTAGGTTAGGTTTTTAAATATATAATATAGTTAATTTAATTTGTAGTTTAATGTAATTGTAGTATAATAGTTAGGGTAGGTTAATTAATAGTTTAATATAGTTTAATGTAATTTTAGTATAATAGTTAGGGTAGGTTAATTAATAGTTTAGAATTAGTTCATTTTAATTCTACAGGTAAGTTTAAATTTATTATAAGATAGGGATGAGTTAATATTTAATGTAAAGTTAGCGGCTTGTTAGAGTTGCGGTGGGCTCCGGGAGCGGCAGAATAGGGGTTAATATAATAATTTAGTTGCTGCAGTGTCTGGGAGCAGCGGGACATTGGTTAATACATTTATTTAGTTGCGGCGCTGTCAGGGAGAGGTGGGATAGGGGTTAATAACACTATGTAGGTGGCGGCGATGTCGGGGTGGCAGATTAGGGGTGTTTAGACTCGGGGCTTATGTTAGGGTGTTAGGTGTAAATGTAACTTTTATTCTACCATAGAAATCAATGGGATATCGGGCAGCAGTGAACATAAGCTTTCGCTGCTTTCAGACTCCCATTGATTCCTATGGCATCCGCGGCCTCCAGGGTGGTGGATTGAAAACCAGGTACGCTGGGCTGGAATAGCCGCGAGCATACCTGTTAGAAAGTTTGATAAATGGCAAAAGTTGTCAGATAGTGCTGAATTTGTATTCGGAACATCTGTAATGACGTAAAACATCGATCTGTGTCAGACTGAGACCAGCGGATCGTATGTTACGTCACAAATTTCAACTTTTGCCGGTCTGTAGGCTTGATAAATATGTCGAATCAGGCTTGCCACAACTACGCTGCGGAATTCCAGCATATTTGTGGTTGACGGCTGCTTGATAAATAGGCCTCAAGGAGTTAACATCACGTACAGAAGCCGAGTTTGTGAAAATTATATTGCAGCTATAAAGTGGAGATTGGAGCATGGAATGATGTGTAACTGCCGCTGGAGTGTGTCTCTACAGCTGCAGTTACACCTTTTATTGCCCCTGTAAGTAAAACATTACACACACAAAACGGAAAAAGCTGTATGGTGCCTACACATTTACACTGGCTCGAAACAAAACTTTCTGTTGTCATCCACCCATAGCAGTGACTCACCAAGTTCCTGGTCTCATGTGAGGGGCTCATGAATATCAAACATTAGCACCTCTGATACCTAAATCTCCTGCAGGGATCCAAGTCTTCTGCTGGCCTACTGAGCACAATTTGCTCCACAACCTGACATAGACCCACTGAACCTCCCTCCTAACATGCTGCAAGACTACAGTGCAGCGCGGCTTCTAGTTGCTGCACGGCCACCCTGCTCCCCACTCCCTCTCTCGCCCCAAAGCCCTTATGTCTTGCAAATGCCCACGCACAGATAATGGTTACATCCTGTTGGGGGGGGGGGGGTATAATTATTTTAATTTATTCAAAAGTTTAAATAAAAAATAAATGCTTCCTATGTTGCCTGGTGTAATTATGTAGTCGTCCCTGACCACCGGACAACTGCATTTTATTTTTCTCTCTCATTTGTTTATATGTACTGTATGTATATGTGTACTTACATATTTACACATATAAACACATAATTACACACACACACACATATATATATACGTTGATTGGAGTAGCCGTGTTAGTCCAGAGATTTAGATATCAAAATAATAAGAGTATTGCATTGAGCAATGATACTTTTTTATTGGACTAACTATACATTTATAAGATGACAAGCTTTCGGAAGAGTGTCTTCCTTTTTCAAGTCTGAAGCAATACTGACCAATTTGATGGAATTTACTTAAAACATAGGATGGCTAGAAAGACAGAAAGTGTTACAAAGGTCTGAATGGAGGAGGAGGAGGGGGTGTCGTAAAAAATCATTATGGGTGTTTAGGAGACAGAGGCAGACAGTGTCAGTTAAGGATAACAGACAGGGGAGATATATGGTTATACACAAAGCATATACTGATATAAAGTTATATATCAACATAGAATCAATATGTAAAACAATGTGAAATTATGTATACAGGGGAATAAAGGATAGTCAAAAAAGGAGAAAGGAAAGAAAGAAAAAAAGGGGGAATAATAATAATGACAAAAGTGTGGACATAGGCTTACCTGCGTTCCTATGCATAGAGAGTGTGGAATATACAATGTAATTGACTACAGTATATGAAAGTACATTACAAAAATTTTGATAATGGGTTAAGAAACCAGAGTCCACATTTAGTCCAGAATTTAGCAAGTTGAAGTTTGAAATGAAAATGATAATGCACAGTACTGTAATCAGAAAGGTAATATCTGTTATTTTAAATAAATATAGACTATTATTTGCATTTTAGATCACAAAAAAAACAACAACCAAAGACATGAGTCTTATTCATTATTCATGAGTCAGCACTAATTAGCTAAATGCAAGTCTTTAAACAGCACTGAGATAAGGAGGCAGTCTGCAGAGGTTTAGATACAAGGTAATCACAGAGGTAAAAAGTGTTGGTTATGCAAAACTGGGGAATGGGTAAGAAAGGGGATTATCTTTTTTTTTATTTGGAGTATACTGTCCCTTTAAAAGTATATGAAGGATTCTCTATCTCCTCCCCCTCCCATACAGTCTCTCCTTCTATAATACCATTTTTAGAATTCACAAAAATTCCGTAACTTTTAACTGTGCCACTTATGTTAGACTTCAGTTGTATAGACTGGGCCTGTCCCTTATAGACCAATGTGTCCTCTAAAGTTTCATATTTCCCTGTAAAACTTATTATTATTTGTGTTGGAAAATGGCAATAATTCTGTATAGATACTGAAATATGTTGGTGGTATCATCAATTTTCACTTCCATTTTCCTGACAAAACAATTTCATTGCAGAGACAAATATCAGATATTTTCTTGGGATTCTATAAACCATGTTGGAATAGTACCTCTTGTGGAACAAAGACATGTTTTTCTATTAAATTTGTATATGTAGAACAGGACCACCCAAAAAAAAGTATTTCATGATTTAGGTAGAACATACAATTTTAAACAATTTTTCACTTTACTTCTATTATCCCTTTGAGTGCTAAGCACTTTCCCACCTGGGTGCTAAGATTTTTTAAAGTTATTTTTTTTGTAACAATTTTTTTTAACTTTTATTTTTCTTCAGACCCCCAAGACTTACACTGTTGCAGAGGTTAGACGATTACCTTTCCAATGGTGGGTCTTGGGGGTCTGCAGCGGCTTAGATGCCGGAGATACAGGCTTCTAAGCAGCATGCCCCCTGCTCCTATACTTAACATTGTTAAAGTGAAGGTAAAGTTTTCCTGTTTTCTAAGCTTTATTATATTTTGCATATGCTATATAGTACGATCACTATTTTTTTTTTAAACTATTTCAATATATATGATTGTATTATAAAGTATTTTTATCTACTCACGCTTCCATTATTATCTCCTCCCTCCATGAATTTCCTGATTTTTTTCAGTCTAATACGTACAGAGCGGTCCCACCCGCTCTATACGTAATTCAAAAGTGCGTTCTCGCTTCCAGGGCAATTTGCGCATGCGCACACTTTTCAGTCTAATACGTACAGAGCGGTCCCACCCGCTCTATACGTAATTCAAAAGCGCGTTCTCGCTTCCAGGGCAATTTGCGCATGCGCACACTTAGCCCTATGTTCTATTTGCGCCTGCGTGAATGCGAAACTGGAGCGAGCCCGCCATGGAATGGAGATAAAGTAAACCAAACGCATGCGCAGAAGGACAAGAACTGTTGTTACGTCAAATGACGGCCGCCTAACGGCCAGACTTACTATTGGATGATGCCCACACGTGACCGGACAGATAAAAAAAGACAAAAATTAAAACGGGTTGTTTGTGAAACGAAACGATCTAGAAAGAAATAAGTTGATAACTCTGTTAATATATAAAATTGAAAAAAATCATGAATTAAAGTACTATTTATTTTATTTGTATTAACGTTTACTATAATCGAATCCTGCTAAGTTTACCTTCATTTTAAGTATAAATAAAGTTTCGCGGTGACGTCATCACGTTATTGTGCGTAACGTCACCACGCAAAACGGGAAGCCCCAGTGATGCCTGTCACTCTACAGGCATGATCGCCAGGGTAGGAGCTGGTTGGAGCCCCCAGATCTCCCTCAAGGTGGGAGAGTGCTAGTGACGGCTCTGAGCCGTCATTAGCACCAGAGTGGGAAACTCTGTGACGGCTCAGAGCCGTCATTAGCACTCAAGGGGTTATCAAATTTTCTTCATTCTCTTGGTATCATTTGCTGAAGGAGCAGTAATGCACTACTGGTTTCTAACAGAACACAATCGGTATATATATGCAGCCAGCAAACATCAGCTAGAACCTAGGTTCTTTGCTGCTCCAAAGCTTTCCTAGATAAACCTTTCAGCAAAGGATAACAAGAGAATGAGGCCTATATATCAAAGGTCTTGCGGACCTGATCCGACAGTGCGGATCAGCTCCGTAAGACCTCGCTGAATGCGGAGAGCAATACGCTCTCCGTATTCAGCATTGCACCAGCAGCTCTTCTGTACTTCTGTAATCTGCTTTATTCAAGCTAATCCTTAGTACATCTTTTATTACTATATATTATATATTGTATCTAATATAGATCATTATTGGGAACACTTACTAACAACTTAAACGAATATACAGTATATACACACGTTTATCTTCCCATTGGGACTATATGCTAAAATTCCCCTTTTTATTAAAAGCATATTTATATTTCCCTAAACTTATACAACCTAGTCACAAACTTTTCTAGTGTGGTTATTTCTTTTCCTATCCCTAGCCTATAGCGCCAGTACTTAAATTCTTTTTTTGTATCTTAGACTTGTCTATCTAGGCCTAGGGACTTATTTGAGGAAGTTCCCTTGTACTTGATGATAGGGAAGTCTATAGCGCTAGCTCTACCCACTTCTCATACTCACATTTATTGAGATTTCCGAAAACATTACAATAAAGGAAACGTTGACATTATACATTTCTAAAATCTTGAACATGTTGTCATTGACTAGTTTGTATAACATATATGGGAGGGAAATTTTGTTCATACCCCTCGCGTTGAGAGTGTGTTTGGTGGAATGTAGTTCCTGAACTAGTTCTTAAGTCCTTTCAGTACAATCATCATGGTAGGTAACTCAAACTTGGAAATGATCATCAGATAATGCTAAATAGCTGCTTAAAACCAACATCCTTAGCGTTAACAATTGCATTTCAAATAACAATAATTTGTTGTAACGTGAAGTATTTAGGAACATCTAAATTGAATGCATCCACATAAGGAGTGGAAGAAAGAGACAGAAAATAAGTTTATAGTGAAGAGGGGGAGAAGATAAGTTGTTTAGGACATATTAGGAGGGGGAAATAAATAGATAAGTTACTGGGGGATTGGGCCATGAAGAGGTGGACCCAGCACCTGATAAGGATTGTCGGAGGAACATTATACAAACTATTATTTTTCTGATTTTTCTAATTAATTCGTTGTGTTGGCTTTCCAGAGGGTAAGCATGTACTCATGTATTTCTATTCTATCATCTTGCATGTAGTAAAATCTTTAGAGTAGCAAAATTCAGTCTGTTTGGTGTATCCATTCAGCTTGTGTGGGAATATTAATTGATTTCCAATGCTTAGGGATTAGGGATTTAGCACCAATAAGCATGAGAAATAGAAGATGTTTCTTGGGTTTATCTGTTATCTTAGGGAGGTTATGGAAGAGTAAGAGGTTGGGTGATCTAGTTAAAGTGATGATTAGTTTTGAATCTATTGCATCTAGTACTGTTCTCCAGTAGGGTTCTATTACTTTACACTCCCACCAAATGTGGAGGAATGAGCCTTGTTCACCACATCCTCTCCAACATCTCCCATCCGTTTGATTATATATCTTCCTAATTTTATCTGGGGTCAAGTACCACCTAGAAAGGAACATGTAATTAGATTCTAGTACTCTAGCTGAGACTGAAACCTTGGCATGGTTGAGGAAAATCCTTTCCCAGTTCCATCACTAGGTGCTTGAGGGAGTTCTCTATTCCAGTATCTAGTGTAGCTAGGAGGAGGTGCTTCTTTGTAAGTCATTAACATGCAATATATGATGGAGATCAAATGTCTTGATGTTTGCATTAGTGAGCAGAGAGATTCAAAAAGCATTAGGGGCCTAGTTAGCAGTTGGACTTTTTTGTTTGTTTGAACATAATGTTGTAGTTGCATGTGGTAATACCACGTAAGATCAACTCCTATTGTTTCTAGTTCTGGCCTCTGCTTGATTTGTTTGTTTGTTATTATTCTATGAAAAGCCGTTTGTGTGATCTGTGTCTCGTCAATGTCTATTTCTTGTGCCCTTGTGAACGGGATATCTGGGTTTTCTATATATGAAGTGAGAGGGGATGGGTTTGAGGATATATGAGGGTTGTCCTGGAGAGTTTTATCCCATTGTGCAAAAAATTCATGCAGAAGAGGATATTTGTATATTGTCCCAGATCGGGACTTAGTTGAGATCCATCCTAGAGAACCCAGGTTTTGCGTTTGGAGAATTATTTTGCCTATTTGGACCCATGTTTATTTTTGGAGTTGTTGCACCACTCTACTCGGTGTTGGTGATTAATGGCCTTTTGATAAATAGAGTGTGCATTTCTCAATTTGTGGCCTAATTCCTTTCCATATAAACTCCTCTATATTTCTCTGTATTGTAAATAGAATTTGGGTAGTAAGATTTGGAGGGTCTGTAAGTAATAAAGAGTCTGTCAAAGGGGTAAGACAAACTCCTAGGTATTTAAGTGTATGTGTCTTAATTCGCATAGGGCCTTTCAGGCAGAGTTCACATAGTTATGCCTGAGGAAGATTTATATTCAGGATCTCAGATTTGTTCTGATTTAGATAAAAGTTTGACAATTTACTATATTCCTCAAACTCTCGCAGTATTTCTGGTAGTAATATAAATGGGCGGGATATGGACAAAAAAACATTGTCAGCATATAATGACAATTTGTGTTCTTGATCTCCTATTCTAATTTATGATATAAATGCATTTTCCCTAATCTTCTGAGCTAATATTTCTATTGTGAGTGCAAATAGTAGTGGGGAAAGTGGGCACCCCTGTTGTGTCCCGTTAGATATGCTAAAAGGGTCTGATAGAATATTGTTTATTTTCACATGTGCCGACGGTTTTGTATACAAAGAGAAGACCTTATGTATAAAATGATGTCCAAATTTCATCTTTGACAGGACAGCTCTCAGAAAGCTCCAGCTGACCCTGTCAAAGGCTTTTTCTGCATCAGTGGAAACTAATATCATCTATATTTTGTTATTCTGAGCATAATTCACCAATAGGGAAGCTTTTATAGTATTCTCTCTGGCCTCTCGGCTGGGTACAAAACCCACTTGTTCTGGTGCAATTAATTTCAGAAGGAATTTCTTTAATCTGGTGGCTAGGATCTTTGCAAGCATTTTTATATCAACATTGAAAAACATTAAACTGATATATATATATATATATATATATATATATTGTCTGGGCATATTTCAGTTTTTTTTCCCCTCCACCCGGACGCCCATGACTTAGACAATATAAATATTCACATTCATGGTGCTACGCTATTGCATATTATCGATATTGCATTTACATTTTTTAAGGAAAATCCAATAGCAAAATGAACATTTGTTTTGTATGTATATCTGGCCATATAAATGTGGCTGAATATACCCGCATTAAACAAACTAATCTGTACTGCAGACTTAAACCATTTTCAATTAAACAATTAGAATGCTATCATCAGCTTTATTTCAGTTTGACATGCCTGGACTAGAGGATAACTTGTGTCTTGATTCAAGATAATACAGATAATACAGATACCAGAATAGATTTTTCACATACCATACTGTACATATCTTAAACTTTATATCACTTCTTTTTTATTTCTTTGTTTGGCATGATTGATTAGGGAAGCAATGTTGCTGGCTGATGGCTGTCACATGGGTGGGTTTTGGGTTGGGTTTTTAAAGGGGGTCTTTGAGTATAGGCATAACTGTGTTTTTTATTTTCGGTAGTGTTGTTTTTTTCTGTAATGTTAGGTTTTATTATTTTTTGTTAATTTAGTATTTGTTATTTTTAATATACTTAGAAGTAGAATTAGAATGTATTTTGATGTTTAGGATTGTTATTAGCATTTATTATATATATATATATATATATATATATATATATACAGGGAGTGCAGAATTATTAGGCAAGTTGTATTTTTGAGGATTAATTGTATTATTGAAGAACAACCATGTTCTCAATGAACCCAAAAAACTCATTAATATCAAAGCTGAATATTTTTGGAAGTAGTTTTTAGTTTGTTTTTAATTTTAGCTATTTTAGGGGGATATCTGTGTGTGCAGGTGACTATTACTGTGCATAATTATTAGGCAACTTAACAAAAAACAAATATATACCCATTTCAATTATTTATTTTTACCAGTGAAACCAATATAACATCTCAACTTTCACAAATATACATTTCTGACATTCAAAAACAAAACAAAAACAAATCAGTGATCAATATAGCCACCTTTCTTTGCAAGGACACTCAAAAGCCTGCCATCCATGGATTCTGTCAGTGTTTTGATCTGTTCACCATCAACATTGCGTGCAGCAGCAACCACAGTCTCCCAGACACTGTTCAGAGAGGTGTACTGTTTTCCCTCCTTGTAAATCTCACATTTGATGATGACCACAGGTTCTCAATGGGGTTCAGGTCAGGTGAACAAGGAGGCCATGTCATTAGATTTTCTTCTTTTATACCCTTTCTTGCCAGCCACGCTGTGGAGTACTTGGACGCGTGTGATGGAGCATTGTCCTGCATGAAAATCATGTTTTTCTTGAAGGATGCAGACTTCTTCCTGTACCACTGCTTAAAGAAGGTGTCTTCCAGAAACTGGCAGAAGGACTGGGAGTTGAGCTTGACTCCATCCTCAACCCGAAAAGGCCCCACAAGCTCATCTTTGATGATACCAGCCCAAACCAGTACTCCACCTCCACCTTGCTGGCGTCTGAGTCGGACTGGAGCTCTCTGCCCTTTACCAATCCAGCCACGGGCCCATCCATCTGGCCCATCAAGACTCACTCTCATTTCATCAGTCCATAAAACCTTAGAAAAATCAGTCTTGGATATTTCTTGGCCCAGTCTTGACGTTTCAGCTTGTGTGTCTTGTTCAGTGGTGGTCGTCTTTCAGCCTTTCTTACCTTGGCCATGTCTCTGAGTATTGCACACCTTGTGCTTTTGGGCACTCCAGTGATGTTGCAGCTCTGAAATATGGCCAAACTGGTGGCAAGTGGCATCTTGGCAGCTGCACGCTTGACTTTTCTCAGTTCATGGGCAGTTATTTTGCGCCTTGGTTTTTCCACACGCTTCTTGCGACCCTGTTGACTATTTTGAATGAAACGCTTGATTGTTCGATGATCACGCTTCAGAAGCTTTGCAATTTTAAGAGTGCTGCATCCCTCTGCAAGATATCTCACTATTTTTTACTTTTCTGAGCCTGTCAAGTCCTTCTTTTGACCCATTTTGCCAAAGGAAAGGAAGTTGCCTAATAATTATGCACACCTGATATAGGGTGTTGATTTCATTAGACCACACCCCTTCTCATTACAGAGATGCACATCACCTAATATGCTTAATTGGTAGTAGGCTTTCGAGCCTATACAGCTTGGAGTAAGACAACATGCATAAAGAGGATGATGTGGTCAAAATACTCATTTGCCTAATAATTCTGCACTCCCTGTATATATATATATATATATATATATATATATATATATATACAGGGAGTGCAGAATTATTAGGCAAATGAGTATTTTGACCACATCATCCTCTTTATGCATGTTGTCTTACTCCAAGCTGTATAGGCTCGAAAGCCTACTACCAATTAAGCATATTAGGTGATGTGCATCTCTGTAATGAGAAGGGGTGTGGTCTAATGACATCAACACCCTATATCAGGTGTGCATAATTATTAGGCAACTTCCTTTCCTTTGGCAAAATGGGTCAAAAGAAGGACTTGACAGGCTCAGAAAAGTCAAAAATAGTGAGATATCTTGCAGAGGGATGCAGCACTCTTAAAATTGCAAAGCTTCTGAAGCGTGATCATCGAACAATCAAGCGTTTCATTCAAAATAGTCAACAGGGTCGCAAGAAGCGTGTGGAAAAACCAAGGCGCAAAATAACTGCCCATGAACTGAGAAAAGTCAAGCGTGCAGCTGCCAAGATGCCACTTGCCACCAGTTTGGCCATATTTCAGAGCTGCAACATCACTGGAGTGCCCAAAAGCACAAGGTGTGCAATACTCAGAGACATGGCCAAGGTAAGAAAGGCTGAAAGACGACCACCACTGAACAAGACACACAAGCTGAAACGTCAAGACTGGGCCAAGAAATATCTCAAGACTGATTTTTCTAAGGTTTTATGGACTGATGAAATGAGAGTGAGTCTTGATGGGCCAGATGGATGGGCCCGTGGCTGGATTGGTAAAGGGCAGAGAGCTCCAGTCCGACTCAGATGCCAGCAAGGTGGAGGTGGAGTACTGGTTTGGGCTGGTATCATCAAAGATGAGCTTGTGGGGCCTTTTCGGGTTGAGGATGGAGTCAAGCTCAACTCCCAGTCCTACTGCCAGTTTCTGGAAGACACCTTCTTCAAGCAGTGGTACAGGAAGAAGTCTGCATCCTTCAAGAAAAACATGATTTTCATGCAGGACAATGCTCCATCACACGCGTCCAAGTACTCCACAGCGTGGCTGGCAAGAAAGGGTATAAAAGAAGAAAATCTAATGACATGGCCTCCTTGTTCACCTGATCTGAACCCCATTGAGAACCTGTGGTCCATCATCAAATGTGAGATTTACAAGGAGGGAAAACAGTACACCTATCTGAACAGTGTCTGGGAGGCTGTGGTTGCTGCTGCACGCAATGTTGATGGTGAACAGATCAAAACACTGACAGAATCCATGGATGGCAGGCTTTTGAGTGTCCTTGCAAAGAAAGGTGGCTATATAGGTCACTGATTTGTTTTTGTTTTGTTTTTGAATGTCAGAAATGTATATTTGTGAATGTTGAGATGTTATATTGGTTTCACTGGTAAAAATAAATAATTGAAATGGGTATATATTTGTTTTTTGTTAAGTTGCCTAATAATTATGCACAGCAATAGTCACCTGCACACACAGATATCCCCCTAAAATAGCTAAAACTAAAAACAAACTAAAAACTACTTCCAAAAATATTCAGCTTTGATATTAACGAGTTTTTTGGGTTCATTGAGAACATGGTTGTTGTTCAATAATAAAATTAATCCTCAAAAATACAACTTGCCTAATAATTCTGCACTCCCTGTATATATATATATATATATATATATATATATATATATATATATATATATATATATATTTGGCACTACATTATTTTGTTACTGCATATGTTTAAATTGTTTTTGCATCACTAAAGTGACTTGACAATTCAATATAAGGTTGCATAATACAATGTAATTGTTATCAAATGTGCATTGAAATGTCAAAATTTTGTTATAGCAGAATTTATTCTGATGCTTTATGGTAAATATTAAAATAAATATTAAAATAAATTATCACATTGTTCAAGGTTTGGCAGATCAGTGGTTTTAAAATGTATTTCAAAACTAAGTGCTGGTGTTCTGTAATATTTGCCTACTGTGTTACGTTTTTTTTACCTACGTAACGCGAACGGCCAGATAGAGCACTTTCATATCAGACATTTTTGTTTCAAATGGAGGCTGATATAAAAATATTGATCGGATGGTTATATTTGGCTGTTTTGAGTGCAGATCTCGCTCAAACATAAAACATTAAAACATAATTAAAAAATAGTATGTTTGTGATGATAGCATTACTTTTATAAATGTAGTTTTTCAGGGTACAGATATGTTTCGATTATTTTTTGTTACATAGCCTGAAAAATACATTTATTCAATTAACGCTATTGTTACAAGCTAATACCATACACAATATTTTGTCTTTATGTTTTAATTATTTAAGTTTCAGCGAGATCTGCACTGAAAATAGCCAAATATAACAAGTTCCGAAAATTATACAGAATCTGATCACTATTTTAACATCAGCCTCCTTTTGAAACAAATATGGCGGATATAAAAGTTCTCTATCTAAATATAGGCTTGGCCGTACGCGTTACGTAGGTAGGACAACGTAACAAGGTAGGGAAATATTACAGAACACCGGCAAAGTTTTTGAGAAAAGAAAGGTTTAATGGCATAAATATATATAGAGAGAAGGGTAAGAGGTGATATGATAGAAACGTTTAAGTATATTTAAAGGACAGTAAGTATATTTAAAGGACAGTAAAGTCAAAATTAACCTTACATTGATTGCATAGATCATGACATTTTAAACAACATTCCTATTTACTTTTATTATCAATTTTGTTTAGTTCTCTTGGTATCCTTCATTAAATTGTAATCCTAGGTTAGATTAGGAGCATGCACGTGTCTTTAGCCATCTTGCAGCAGTGTTTGCAACAATATTTATAGTAATGTTAGACATAGTTGCAAACGCTGCTGTCATAGACTTTAAATAACATGTGGACAGTCCTAAACTACTATCAGCCTTCCTGGATTTACTCCTCAACAAAGGATACCAAAGGAACAAAGAAAAGTTTATAGTAAATTGGAAAGTTGTAAAAGATCGCATGCTGTATCTTTAGAATCCCTATAAGGGGCTTAATAAAGTCGAGGCTGTAAGTATTTTTTTTTTGAAGGGTAGCAGGTTCAAGAGTGATTTGTGGAAAAATCTTTGTGCGCATGCAGGTTAGTGCGCTTATTGCAAGTTGAAAGTAAAAGTTTTGCGCGCAAGCGAAACCCGACGTGTGCTAACTTCAGGACTAAAGATACCACGACTACAGTAACTTTTTCCCTCATAGAATTCAATTGAGAGCGTAGAAGAAAAAAACTAACACCCGACTGTAGTTATTAATCTTTCACATAAAGGAAAAAGTTATTTTTATTTTAAATACATATTTCTATATATATCAATATATCTCTCTATACCTGTATAGATATATAGGTATAGCTATACATTTTAAATTAACATTATCAGATATGTATGTGTTCATATATAATTAATAATAAAATTACATTTTTTTTCTATGTGAAGAACATAGGAATGTAAAATATGCTTTATATGCTTCGGGTGGTGTGCTTTAGCTCTAACATGGCATTGGGTTAGCGCACATAAAGAATTAATTATCTTAAGGTGTGTTATTGACATATTAAATATTGATACAATATTAATAATTATTATAAATACATTAAAATATACATATATATTCTATGTTTTTTTAGGATATTTTTATACAGCTATAATAATTATTTACATTAATTATTAATATTTTTGAATATTTTATATTAAATACCTAACGTACCTTAAGATAACTCATGTCGTGTTAGAGCACATGTGGTATACTTCTGTCAAGTTTATGTGCACAAACCTGAGAGGAGTACACAAATTCATGTGTGCTGACCCGACATGAGTTATCTTAAGGTGTGTTATGTACTTATTAATTATAAAATATTCAAAAATATTAAAAATTAATGGAAATAATTATAGAGGTACTAAAATATTCTAAATAATCCATTATATATATATATATAGGAGGTAGGTTAAGTGCACTCACACTAACTGCATTCAAATGCCAGGGTGCTAAGAAGCAGGTAGATAGTAGATGTGAAACAAAGCACTGCAAATAAAACTCAAGTTTAAATATATTTCAAGACCATTGAGTGCTTTGTTCCCCATCCACTATATATATATTACAGTATCTACAATACTTATTAATAATAATTTTTTATTTTTTAATATTTAATATTTCCATAACGCTCCTATTCCGAGACCACGTTAGACCTAAAGCGCAGAACCCAAAGTGTGTTACACATATTTTACATTCCAATGTTCTTCACCTAGAATACAATGTAATTTATATAATTAAATATATATATATATATATATATATATGTCAAACAAGTAGAATCCTGTGATAGAGTCAAAGGAAGCTAAGGGTCTATAAGCGCTCCAGACAGGGACAATAGAAAGAAATCCCTAATAAGTATAAGTAATAGAATATTATTTCTATAAATGCCAATAGCTGCTGCTATACCTAAAAGCAAAGGGGGCCTCTCTAAATTCCCCCTTCTAAAATTAAAAATAAAAAAAAAGGGAAAGGTAAGCGCTGCAAAGCATAAAATGTAAAAAGTCTAATGCAAGATAAAAAAATCAGATAAAAACAACGAAAAAAGTTCAAATAATCATAAAAACAAAAATGAAAAAAGTCCATAAACACATAGATAAAATAATAAATCAGGAGCAAAGTGATGAATGTTCCAAATGTTCCCAGGAAATCTTCAAATACAGTTCCCCCAAGGATGTAAACTTACTTGAAGAACCCTCAATCCATATGAGGTAAGTAATGACGTAATCAGCATCCAATCCCTCTGATTTCAGCAAGCCACTGCTTTCAGATGCAAGTCTCCAATAACTCCTGAAGTATCCGTAGTTAGAAACTTTCAGACCACCTCTCCTCCAAATAAAGCTTCACAGATGTGCAGATCCGTGTGTTCTAGGGCAGGATCAGCTTGTCTGTAGCCTGAAATAATATCCCTATCACTATATACCGTATATATGTGATCATGTTAATGTAAAATATCTATATATATATCTATACCTATATATCAATATGAATAGTTATATAGGTATAGGTATATACATATATATATATATATATATATATATATATATATATATATATATATAAATATTTATTTAAATAAAAATAAAATTTTCCTTTATGTGAAGAACATTGGAATGTGACGCCTGTCGGATTAGTGTGTGAGCGATGTGTTAGGTTTTTCTCCTGCACTCTCCATTGAAGCCTATGGGGAGAAAAAGTTAGTAAGGTCGCGTTATCCGAGATTCTGAAATTAGTATGCTTTGGGTTTTGCTTTGGATAAAAGTTTTATGCAAAAAGAGTGCTACTGCTCCATTTGGAATGTAGCCCATAATAAGCTAGGATTAGTAACGCAAAAATAACATGCTTCAAGAATAAACTTTTTTTTATTTAAATTGTCCATTTAATTTAATTTTGTCTTTTAAAAATAACTCAGAATTTCAAAATTGTACAGTTAAACTCTTTGAATATTATTATATAATTTATTTCTGTTTTATTGTATAACTATTATTTTTATTTTTAGGTTTCCAAAGAGTGTTTTCACAGTTTAATAACTCTCCATACACTGGTGATGGACAATATGCAACTTGGAGCAAACCTGGTGGAACTCGTTTGCACAGCTTTAGCAGGAACTGGAATACAAGCTGTTTCATTAAATAATGTACAACTAACACATATATATAACACTACATTTACAGGATTAGAACATAGAAATCTGACTACATTAAATATTTCCCAAAATAGTTTATCACATATTGATGACAAATCGTTTGCTCCACTCCATCAATTAGAGTATCTAAACATGGAAAATAATCAAGTTTCTCAGCTGACGCCTAATACCTTTTATGGTTTGTCGAACCTAACGTATCTCAATTTAAGAAAGTTTTTCATCAAATCAAAAGTTTCTATTAATGACCTTTCATTCCAGTGGCTAAATAATGTGGAACATCTGAACATGGAAGAAAATAAAATATCTGACCTTACAGAGAACACTTTTACTGGTCTAACAAGCTTAAAAATGTTAAATTTAAGTGACTGCTCTATAAACCTGCAGAGAATTACCAATAAGACATTTTCATCTCTTTCCAAATCACCATTGTTAGTACTGGATTTGACAAAAACAGGAATAGTCATATTAGAAAGTGGAGCATTTTCTTCCCTGAGTAACCTTAAGGTTCTTGACTTAGGTTTAAACAAGATAAACCAGGAATTATATGGCCAGGAATTTCAGGGTCTTAAAAATATTGAGATTCTTTATCTTTCCTTCAACAATCGGTTGACCCTAAGAAGCAACTCCTTTACTTATGTTTCAAGTCTTAAACGATTGTATTTGCGGAAAACAGCATTGACATTCACAGATCTAAACCCTTCTCCTTTTAAAGGTCTACACAATTTAACACTGTTGGATCTCAGCAACAATAACATTGCTAACATAGAGGACAATATATTTGAAGGTTTGGACAGCCTTAAAATTCTTAATCTTCAGCACAACAATTTGGCTCGGTTGTGGAAACACGCAAATCCAGGTGGTCCTGTTTTGTTCTTGAAAGGATTATACAGTTTGGAGATACTTGGGTTGGTGTCCAATGGTTTTGATGAGATACCTGATTCAGCTTTCAATGGTCTGCCTAATCTATCTATTTTGGATCTAGGGGAAAATAATGTAAACATAATACCAGTGTCTCTGTTTGATGATCAGAGATCGCTTTCTATACTAGATCTTCATAAAAATCTCATAACAGCAGTTGAAAAAGAAGTATTTAAAAATGTTTTCAAAACTTTAACAAACTTGAGCATGGGTGGAAATCCCTTTGACTGCACATGTGATAGCATAGCTTGGTTTGCAGACTGGCTTAATAAAACAAATGTAACTATAACAGGCCATACTTCTCAATATAAATGCAACACACCTCCACGATACCATGGTATTTATGTGGAATATTTTGATGCATCTTCCTGTAAAGACAATAGTCCTTATATATTGTTCATACTTTCTTTCAGTTTTCTTATTACTTTTCTGTCTTTAGTAGTGTTAATACACTTCCAAGGGTGGAGATTTGAATTTTACTGGAATGTTTCTGTGAACAGGATACTTGGTTTCAGAGAAGTTGATTACAGAACTGAAGACTTTGATTATGATGCTTATATAATTCACGCTAAAGATGACCTTGACTGGGTTGAAAATAATTTGATACCATTTGAAGAAGATGAGCCTAAATTACAATTTTGCATTGAGGAAAGGGACTTTGAAGCAGGAATATCTCAACTTGGTGCAATAGTTAAGAGTATGAAAAGAAGTCGAAAAATCATATTTGTTATAACTAATTTGTTTTTAAAAGATCCTTGGTGTAAGAGGTAAGCAATTTGTGTTAAAAACTCTTAGCTTATTGGCTTGAATTTAAAAAAAGAAATTAATTTGTTTATAGTTATTTAAAAATGTTGTAAATCTATATTGCAGACACACATTTATACACATATTTTTTTTATATCACTAAAGATGTATATTACAAATAGTTTCTGAGACTAAGGGCTGAATCACTATTCAACCACTCTTAATAGGCTATATAACAGCAACCCTCTCACTAAAATCTTTATACAAACAAAAAAATAATAAGTAACCAAACTCCATATAAGCAAGTCACAAGAAATACAACAAGAATGCAAGATTTGTTTGCAGTCTGGCACAAAATTAACATACAAGGTAACATTTAACATTTGTTAAATACATTAACACCTTGTTTGTTGCAGTTGACTTTTAATAGCCTAACTCTCCTCACCACCTGCCTTATGTGTATGAGACAGTCCAGAAGGGTTATTGGAGTAGACAAGGGGCTTGCCACTGACATTTTGTAGTTAGCATGCACTTTTTTGCAGTTTCTTATCTGATAACCCCTGCTGATGCAGTTATGGACAGTTATGTGGCAGGTTTAGGTTTATGAAGTCTGTTTTGAAGCTGCAGATGTACATATGCTTTAAGGGCCCTGCATCCGTATTCAAGCTCAGAGAGTTGGTGGTGGTGTGCTGTGCCTGTGAACACTTGCCTTTTTGTTTTGTTTGGTGATGAATCCGTTATGCGGGAATAATACTCAAAGCCCAGAAACAGGTCAGAGGGTCAATATTAGGAATCAATCCAAATAAATCTCTCATCAATGGATATAGCTTCAAGAAAATGTAGTAGCAGGCCCAGGTCATATACCATAAAGAGAGTACATCAGCAAAGTACAGATAGGGGTAAGGCAATACCAGAGTCCAGTGAATTAGCCAGGGTCAAACACAGTGATCACTCAGTCCTTAATCCAAACATCACAACACAATGGATGAGGCAAAGAAAGAATCCAGGAAGATTAGCCAGGTTCAGGGATACAAATTCAGAGTGGTCAGTGTTCTTCACATAAAATGCTACCAGCAGGGTGACATTATGAAGTGGATAATTTGTAAAAAAAAAAAAAAAAAAACATTGATACAAAAATGATATAAGCTCATTTTACAAACAAAATTGATTATTTAAAGATACAGATTTCTGCATCAGAGAAAGGGCAGCAGGTTAGGAATCTTGACAAGACTTCTTTTGTATTATACAACCCACTGGTTTACTTTTCTTTCCCTTTAATAGATTACATAGTAATTCAAGAATTTAAAATAGGTTCTAAAAGTATAGAAAAATCGTTGAAGCATTTTGGAAAACACATTTGTTAAATTAAAAAATTAAATATTGGAATATGATAAAATGTATTAATACAAAGTGTTAAAATAATTTGTTTTTCCATAAGGTTTAAGATACAACATGCTGTCCAACAAGCTATTGAACAGAGTCGTGACTCCATCATACTTATCTTCCTTGAGGATATTCCAGATTATAAATTGCATTATACCATACATCTAAGAAGGGGAATGTTCCAGTCACATTGCATCTTGGATTGGCCAGCTCAAAAGGAAAGATTTAATGCTTTCCGTCAAAAACTAAAAATTGCTCTGGGATCTACTAACATCATAAGTTAATTTTGATTGACTAAAAAGTAGAATCTAACTTCTGTTAAATAGAGAACCACTATTGGTGTTCGATTCCTCTCAGACTTGCCTGGTGAGGGCATGAAACGGGCAGTCAGTTTGAGAGCCTACAGTTCCTGAAAAGGGAAACATAAACACATAATTAATTTTTCTGTTTCACTTCTTAAAAATATTAATAAACTGTTTTTTTTTATTTCTCTTTAATATGTATCTTTAATAATATTGTAATTGTTTAATTTTAGTTGCGTAAAAATATAAAAAAAAAAAAGATCAAGGAGCCAGATGATATGTGTTTATATACTTATTTATTTTTGCTGTTGTTTTTTAATTTTATATTTTGTAATAAAATTTACAAAACAGTTTGGGCTAAATTACAAGTGGAGCAATACATTTTTAGCACTGTTGAGCGCTAACTGTGCTCAAGGTAAATAGCACTCGTTTGTTTGCTATAGTATTACAAGTTGAAAGTAAAAATGTAGTGCGCGAGTGAAAGACCCAGGTGCGCTAGCATCTGGAAGTTTTATAATGCGACCGCATAAACTCCCTTTTGCTAGAAAATTCTATGGGGTGCTCTACAAAAAGCCTTTATTTTTCACTTGAGTGCAAACCGGAAGGTGCACCAGGCCAACTGCGCTAAAGCCAAAAGATGAGTTAGGAATACTTCAAATATTTATGTTCTTATTAGAAATTAAGGGTGTGCTGAGTTACTAAAGGAAGTATCCTTCTGTTTCTGTAAATTGCTGTCATTAGTTCTATCTGTCTTCCTTCTTAGCTGCATCTTGAAAAATAGAATCAGACAGGATGACATAAAGTCAGCTCAAAAGCAGAAGTTAAAGCAGATTGACATCTATCAGAGCCCCCAGCCCAAACAAAGTCATGGGGCCTCTTTGCCCCTCCCCAATCATGCTTACCCATCAGATATGCTCCCTCCACATTAACATGTTTGTATTATAAAACAGAAATTGTTTCCATAGCATTTCTGTTAAAATGCTTTTAGTGTTAATTAAATATATATATAAAAAAACTTGCATTTACACAAATACAACACATCTGTATGATCAGTAATTGCATTCATGAAAACACTATACCTCATACTAAAAACAAGAAGATAAACCTGTAGGAACAGATCAAGTGCCATTGTGAGTATCCATCTGTTTGGGCTTTTTTGCTTAGTCTGCACCCCCAGTACAGACGATATTGTTTTATGAGGCGCCTCTTCATCTGTTCCTACAGGTTTATCTTCATCCACGATCACTACAAGAGTGCTGCCGCCAACTATTGTATATCTCCACGACCATGTTCCTGTTACCATTTGCGCACCTCCTATAGAGGCACCGTGTCCTAAACCCATACCAAAAACAAAAAGCAAAATAAGAAAAAGGGATCATGTCCGCTGCACATTGATAAATGCCGACAGCATATGCTCTCTGCATTTATCATTGCACCAGAAGTTCTGGTGAACTGCTGGTGCAATGCCGCCCCCTGCAGATTCACGGGCAATCGGCTGCTAGCAGGGGGTGTCAATCTATGCTATGAGGCCTATTTATCAAGCCGTCAACCGCAAATACGCTGGAATTCCGCAGCGTAATTGTGGCGAGCTTGATTCCCCTTATTTATCAAAGCCTACAGACTGGCAAAAGTTGAAATTTGTGACGTAACATATGATCCGCCGGTCTCAGTCCGACACAGATCGATGCTTACGTCATTGCAGATGTTCTGAATGCAAATTCGGCACTATCTGACTACTTTTGCAAGTTATCAAATATCTACCAGGTACGATCGCCACTATTCCGCCCCAGCGTACCTGGTTTTCAATCCTGCAGGCGGCGGATGCCATAGGAGTCAATAGGAGTCTGAAAGCAGCGAAAGCTTATGTTCACTGCTGCCTGATATCCCATTGATTCCTATGGGAGAATAAAAGTAACGTTTACACCTAACACCCTAACATAAGCCCAGAGTCTAAACACCCCTAATCTGCCGCCCCTACACCACTTCCAACTACATTATACTTATTAACCCCTAATCTGCCGCCCCCTACACCGCCGCCACCTACATTATACTTATTAGCCACTAATCTGCCGCCCCCTACACCGCCGCCACCTACATTATACTTATTACCCCCTAATCTGCCGCCCCGACACCGCCGGCACCTACATTATACTTATTAACCCCTAATCTGCCACCCCCTACACCGCCGCCACCTACATTATACTTATTAACCCCTAATCTACCGCCCCAACACCGCCGACACCTACATAAAGTTATTAACCCCTATTCTGCCGCTCCCGGACCCCGCCGCCACCTACATAATGTTATTAACCCCTATCCCACCGCTCCCGGAGCCCAACGCAACTAAATAAATGTATTAACCCCTAAACCCCTAACCTCCCACATCACTAGCACTTACTTAACCTATTAACCCCTAAACCGCCAGCCCCCCACATTGCCATAAACTAAATTAACCTATTAACCCCTAAACCTAACAACCCGCTAACTTTATATTAAATATTAACTCATCCCTATCTTATAATAAATTAAAACTTACCTTTAGATTTAAATTAGACTATATTAAACTAATAATTAACCTACCCTAACTGTTATACTAAAATTACAATAAACTATATTAAACTATTAATTAACCTACCCTAACTGTTATACTAAAATTACATTAAACTATATTAAACTAATAATTAATCTACCCTAACTGTTATACTAAACTTACAATAAACTACAAATTAAATTAAATATATTACATATTTAAACACCTAACCCTACTCAAATAATTTAAATCTACAATAAAAAATTACAAAGTTACAAAAAACTAACAACTAAGTTACAAAAAAAAAAACACTAAGTTACACAAAATAAAAAATAAATTATCAAATATTTAAACTAATTACACCTAATCTAAGAGCCCTATGAAAATAAAAAAGCCCCCCATCGGCTTCGATGAGGACTTCTGACGCTTCGTTGAGGATGGATGTCGGCTCTTCAGAAACTGTAAGTGGATCTCCGGGGGTTAGTGTTAGGCTTTTTTAAGGGTTTATTGGGTGGGTTTTAATTTTAGATTAGGGTTTGAGCTTTTGAAAAAGAGCTAAATGCCCTTTTAAGGGCAATGCCCATACAAATGCCCTTTTCAGGGCAATGGGGAGCTTAGGTTTTTTTAGTTAGGTTTTTATTTGGGGGGGGTTGGTTGTGTGGTGGTGGGTTTTACTGTTGGGGGGTATTTGTATTTTTTATTTACAGGTAAAAGAGCTGATTTCTTTGGGGCAATGCCCCGCAAAAGGCCCTTTTAAGGGCCATTGGTAGTTTATTGTAGGCTAGGCTTTTTTTTATTTTGGTGGGGCTTTTTATTTTCATAGGGCTCTTAAATTAGGTGTAATTAGTTTAAATATTTGATCATTTATTTTTTATTTTATGCAACTTAGTGTTTGTTATTTTTTGTAACTTAGTTGTTAATTTTTTGTAACTTTGTAATTTTTTATTGTAGATTTAAATTATTTGAGTAGGGTTAGGTGTTTAAATATGTAATATATTTTGTAGTTTACTGTAGTTTTAGTATAACAGTTAGGGTAGATTAATTATTAGTTTAATATAGTTTAATGTAATTTTAGTCTAACAGTTAGGGTAGATTAATTAATAGTTTAATATAGTTTAATGTAATTTTAGTATAATAGGGTAGATTAATTATTAGTTTAATATAGTTTAATGTAATTTTAGTATAATAGTTAGGGTAGATTCATAAATAGTTTAATATAGCTTAATTTAAATCTAAAGGTAAGTTTAAATTTATTATAAGATAGGGATGAGTTAATATTTAATATAAAGTTAGCAAGTTATTAGGTTTAGGGGTTAATAGGTTAATTTAGTTTATGGCGATGTGGGGGGCTGGTGGTTTAGGGGTTAATATGTTTAGTAAGTGGTAGTGATGTGGGAGGCCAGAGGTTTAGGGGTTAATACATTTAGTTAGTTGCGGCGGTGTCAGGGAGAGGTGGGATAGGGGTTAATAACTTTATTACAGTTGCGGAGGGGTCCGGGAGCGGCGGGATAGGGGTTAAACATTTTAGTATAGTGGCGGTGTTTAGTGACGGTATAAATAAAGCTGGGAAAAAGCCGAATAGCAGCGAGATCGATGACTTGGTGCGTGGCTTTTTGACAGCTTTTTTGTTAAATATGGAGATCGTATTCAGGTCCGCGGCCGCGATGTTAGCCGAGCGTATTGGTGCTGTCGAATGCAAGTAAGTTGACGACTTGATAAGTAGGCCTCTATGTCTGTCCCCTGCCTTTAGAGCAGGCGGACAGGTTATGGAGCAGCATTCTTTAGACCGCTGCTTCATAACTTGTGTTTCTGGCGAGCCTGAAGGCTCACCAGAAACACGGAGCATCAAGCTTCATACGGAGCTTGATAAATATACCCCATAGTATTTAGCTGCATATTGCTTACTGTGCAACAAACATTTATTTTACTTATGGTTCTTGGTACCTTGTAGAATCATTGTAGCTAATACTCTCACCAATTATGAAATATTCACGTGCAGAATTTGCTTATTTACTAACATTTTGGGGTTTATTTATCACAAGACAAATGCATTGATCAGTTGCAGGCTTGCTAATTTGAGCTTGCAACTGATATTTATGAAGCAGCAGTTCAGACGGCTACTTCCTAAACCCTCTTCAACAATTTAAAGTTGGTGGATGAAAATCACCCCTGACTCATTCGACCAGGCCAAGTGAGTAACAAGCTCTACTCTCATCATGCAATTTATTGCACAAGTGCAGGGGGCAGTATTGCACAAGCGTTTGCTTGTGCAATGCTAAATATGGAGAATAAATGCGCTCCACAATTTGCAATAAAATTTGGACAGGTTAATGTGAACCTTGTCCATTTGCAAATTGATATAATAATAATATATATAATTTATATAAATTAATATAATTTATCATAGAATAAAATCTATCAAACAGTTATTAGAGCATGTCACTTTTCGATTGTTATGGTCCTTTAAAGGGACATTAAATTCAAAATTAAAGGGATACTATACCCACATTTTTTCTTTCATGATTCAGATAGAGACCAAAAATGGGCTGGCAACTAAGCTTTACATTCCTGCTGTTTAAATAGAGATACCAAGAGAATGAAGAAAAATTGATAATAGGAGTAAATGAGCAAGTTGCTTAAAATTGCATGCTCTATCTGAATCATTAAAGAAAAGTTGTAGGCTTAGTATCTCTTTAAGCATTCATGGTTCAGATAGAGCATGCAATTTAAAGAGATTTTTAATTTATTTCTATTATCAAATGTTCTTAATTCTCTTGGTATCTAGATATGCTCATGATCTGTAACGCACTGCTAGGAGCTATGCTTCTTGCCAGATTTGTTCAGCAAGTTCACAGTAGTGCAGTGCTGTTCTGGGGAGAAGTTTAATTATGTGTGTAGCATCTTTTGCAAGGGTTAATCACATACACCTAGATTACGAGTTTTGTGCTATACCGGGTGCATAAAGAACGCAATAAAATGAGCGGTCCCACACTTTGCATAGTGCTGCCATTACGAGTTACTTAAAAACCTCCTTGTGCTGTGCGTTATGGTGCGTTAAGCTCAATACCGCACAAAAGCCAAGGGCTGAGTTTATATGCCTCTGCACGCTTTCCCCAGATATCAATAGGGAGAGAGTGTTAGAAAAAAACTAACACCTGCGATCGTGGAATGGCAAATCGCCGTAACGCAACCCCATTGATGTCTATAGGGAAAATAAAGTTACGTTTAAACCTAACACCCTAACATAACCCCTTAGTCTAAACACCCCTAATCCGCCACCCCTGACATCGCCGACACCTAAATAAAGATCTTAACCCCTAATCCGCCACTCCCCGACATCGCTGACACTAAATAAACCTATTAACCCCTAAACTGCCGACCCCCACATCACAAATAAACCTATTAACCCCCAAACCTCCAGCCCCCCACATCGTAACTAATACACTAAACCTATTAACCCCTAAACCCGCCGGCCCCCCACATCGCAAAACACTTAATTAAACTATTAACCCCTAAACCTAACACCCCCTAACTTTAAATTAAAATACAATATAACTATCTTAAAATAAATAAAAACTTACCTATAAAATAAAAAAAAACTAAGATTAAACTATAAATTAACCTAACATAACTATTCTAAAAAAATAAAAAACTATCAATTAAATTTCCTAAATTACAATTAAAAAAAAAAAACACTACGAAAAAAATAAAAAAAATCTAACATTACAAAAAATAAAAAACACTAAAATTACGAAAAATAAAAAAACTCTAAGTTTTCCAAAAATTAAATACGAAATTATCAAAAATAAAAACAATTACACTTAATCTAATAGCCCTATAAAAATAAAAAATCCCCCCCCAAATAAAAACACCCGCTACCCTACAATAAACTACCAATAGCCCTTAAAGAGGCCTTTTGTAGGGCATTGTCCTAAGTTAAACAGCTCTTTTACCTAGAAAAAAATCCAAAATCCAGCCAACAGTAAAACCCCCACCCAACCAACCCCCAGAATAAAAAAACCTAAGTCTAAATAAAACCTAAGCTACCCATTGCCCCTAAAGGGGCATTTGTATGGTCATTGCCCTTAAAAGGCTATTCAGTTATTTTACTGCCCTTAAAAGGGCATTCAGCTCTTTTACAGTGCCTCTTCATACGATCAACACCGTACACTGAAGTTGAATGCAAGGTACCCCTGAACAGCCAATAGGATTTCAGTAGCTCTCATCCTATTGGCTGATTTGAATTTGAAGAATCAAATCAGCCAATAGGAATGCAAGGTACGCCATTTTTAAATGGGTACCTTGCATTCAACTTCAGTGTATGGCGGTGATCATATGAAGAGGACGCTCCACGCAGGATGTCATCCCTGGTCCTGGATAGCTTTGCTCCGCGCTACCGGGATGAAGATAGAAGACGCCTCCATGATGGATGAAGATGTCGCCGCCTGGATGAAGACTTCTCGCCACCTGGATGGAGATGGATGTCCGGACTTCAGGAACCGTGAGTAGATTTTATGGTGTTAGTGTTAGTTTTTTTGTTGTTTTTTTTGGGTGGGTTTTTTTTTAGATTAGGGATGGGCACTATAAAAGAGCCTAATGCCCTTTTAAGGGCAGTAAAAGAGTTGAATGCCCTTTTATGGGCAATGCCAATACAAATGCCCCTTTAGGGGCAATGGGTAGCTTAGGTTTTATTTAGACTTAGGTTTTTATTTTGGGGGTTGGTTGGATGGGGGGGGTTACTGTTGGGGATACTTTGTATTTTTTTCTAGGTAAAAGAGTTGTTTAACTTAGGGCAATGCCCTACAAAATGCCCTTTTTTTTTATTCAATAGTTTTTATTGATTTTTTGTTTCAACACAATACATATGATAAAAAAAGGTAAATTTACTTTCAACATTTGAAACATTGTATAATTACAATTTCAGAAAATTAGTGATCAGTGGTATATTTATAGAAGGCTGTGATATATCCTGAAAATAAAATAGTATGAAAAACATACATTTCAAAAAGAATACAATCAATCTTTGGTTGTTGGTAAGCTGTCCTATAATAGTGTCCCCTTTACACTGGGCGGTGGGGTAGGGAGGGGGAGGGAGGAAGGGAAGGATCAGGGGGGAGGAAAAGGTAGGGTGCTAGAGGGGTATATAGAGTTCAGAAATGAAGGTAGAATTCTAGATTGTCTCTATTCTATGCTTTAGATTTCTCTGTCTTCTTTTAGTTTATAGAGGCCTTGTTCCCAAATAAAGAACATATCATTGAAAGGGTCTCGTTTTCCCACATAATAATAATGTTGCTTTTCTAGTTTCAGTACGTGTCCTACTTCTGCTACCCATTGTGTGTGTGTTGGAATGTTTTGCGTCTTCCACTGTCTGGGTATCAGTCTCTTTGCACAGGCTAGCATCAATTTAAGGAGTGTCGTGCGATATATACAGTGTATTGGTGGGATCATGTTAAGCAATACAATTCTAGAGTTCAAGGCGATTTCCAAGCCTAAAATTTTATTAGTGCACCTCTCTATATTTCGCCAGAATTCTGATAAGAGGGGGCACCCCCACCAAATGTGGGTCATTGTCCCCAATTCTCCACAGCGTCTCCAACAGGTTGGTGAAGCCGTGGGGTAAATATATCTAAGGCGCTGGGGTGTTAAGTACCACCGGGTGAGTATTTTATAATTCAGTTCAGATATGAACAGGGAGGTTGAGACAGAGTGTGTCATTCTGAAGCTATTTCTCCACTCTTCTTCAGTGAAGTTATCTATCAACTCTGATTCCCATTTCATAATGAAAGAGGGGTGTTGACCCGGGGAAATGCGTCTTAGCAGTTTATAAGTTAGCGATAAGTGAGCTTTTTTGCACTCGGGGTTTATACATAGCTTCTCAAAAGTAGTCAGTGATCTAAATATATTAGCTTTAAATGCGTTCTCTGAAAGCGCATGTCTTATTTGAAGGTATGAGTACCAGCTATGAAAAGGTGGCCCTAGTTCCTCTTGTAGTTTTGATCTATCCTTAATCCTCCCTGATTCCACTAGTAGGTAAATAGGTAGGTTGTGTAAGTGTTCCTCTTTGTTCACATGGGAGAAAAAGGAATTCTGTAAGAAAATCTGATTATTCAGTAGTGGGGAGAGGGGGGAAACAGGAGTGGATATGTCTGCAAAGTGTATTATCACATGGTCCCACACCTCTAGGGTGGCTCTAACATAGTTATTCCGGTATGCTAGCTGAGGTCTTTGAGATTTGGGCAGCCACGCCACGTCTCTCATGGATCTTGTCTCCAGGAGAGAGCTTTCAATTTGTACCCATAGGGCAGAGTCAGCGGAATGGGACCACGAGATCACTCGGGATAAGTGGACAGCCCTATAGTAGTTTAGGAGATTTGGGACGTTGAGCCCACCATCTTCTTTATGCATATATAGTGTCTGTTGGGCAACTCTGGGTTTTTTGTAGGACCATATGAATGAGTTGATCATATTTTGTTGGG
Source organism: Bombina bombina (assembly GCF_027579735.1). NCBI lineage: Eukaryota > Metazoa > Chordata > Amphibia > Anura > Bombinatoridae > Bombina > Bombina bombina. The sequence goes on from NC_069500.1 coordinate 1,188,833,364, forward strand.
TTTTTAGGAATGAGACCGGCAGGGCCACCGGCAGCGTCTGGAATAGAAATAAGTATTTTGGTATTATCATCATTTTCACAGTGTTAATTCTACCCATCCACGATAGGTGACCCTGTCTGTGCCATCCCTCCAGTAAGGCGCTCACTGATTTTTGGAGGCCTAGATAATTAATACTAAATAAATCTTGGTGTTTGTGTGGGATCAGTAGGCCTAGGTATTTAAGTTTATCAACAATTTGGAACGATGTTTGCTGGGTTACAAAGTCTATATCACTTTTAGGGGAGTTTAATAGCATGATTCCCGACTTTCCCATATTAATGGAGAAGTTAGAGACCTGCCCATATTCTTTTAGGGTTTGTAACAAGGCAGGTAAAGTGGTAGAAGGGGATCGTAAGGTAAAAATCACATCATCTGCAAATAGCAAACATTTCTGATTAATTTGGTTAAATGGTAGGCCTAATATATCTTTGTTATCTCTGATCTTAATAGCCAAGATCTCTATGGTTAAAGCAAACAATAGTGGGGACAGTGGGCACCCCTGGCGGGTTCCATTGGTAATTGGAAAGGAGTGGGATATAGTTCCGTTTACTCGAACTCTGGCTTGTGGGGTAGAGTATAACGCTTGTATTCTATCGATAAAGGTTTTAGAGAAGCCAAACTTCGACAGGGCCCCCCACATGAATTGCCAGCTGACCCTGTCGAAGGCTTTTTCAGCGTCAGTTGATAAGAGCGTCAAGGGGGTTTTGTTATCATGCGAAGCTTGTAAGGAATGCAGGACTCGGATTGTATTATCTTTAGCCTCTCTGCCCTTGACAAATCCCACTTGATCTGGATGTATAATTTTTGGTAGGATCATATTAAGGCGATTAGCCAAAATTTTAGCATAAATCTTTATATCTATATTTAAAAGAGATATGGGTCTATAATTACCCGCCAGGGTGCCCACCTTGTCCGCCTTTGGGATTACAGTGATTGTAGCTTCTAGTAGAGAGTAGAAAAAGCTTCTCCTTTGTCTATAGATGTGAATAGTGCATGCAGGGGTGGGCACATTTGTGATCGGAATAGTTGGTAAAATTTAGCCGTTAACCCATCCGGTCCAGGGGATTTTCCATTAGGGAGTGCATTGATGGCATTGAGAATTTCTTGGGTGGTAATAGGGGCGTCTAGGGCATGACTATCATCCTCTGTTATGCTAGGGGTCTCTAAAGTGGCAAGATAGCTTGTTATACTATTGCTAGTGTCTTGGGTTATGTTGGGGTTAATGTTATAAAGTTTAGTGTAGTAGGATACGAATGTTTCGGCAATTTCTTCATGTTTGTTCACCATCCTGCCAGAGGGGTGTGAAATAGATCTAATGAATGAATTATATTTTTGCTTTTTAAGTGATCTCGCCAGAAGCCTCCCAGCTTTATTGCTTTAGTAGTTAAGGCCCTAAGGTGGGCTTGTTGAGTTAAAAATTTATTTAGGCTTTCTCTGGCTGAGACGAGATCTGCTAGTTTTTGGGTTGAAGTCAGATCAGTTTTATGTAACCTGTCGGCTGTGGTTAAAGTGTCAGTCAAAGATGTTACTTGGGCCTTCATCATCTTGCGTATTTTAGCTGTATGCTTTATTAGGAAACCCCTAATATAACATTTGTATGTTTCCCAGTTGTTTCTTGCAGATGTGTCTGCAGGTTTATTATTAAGAAAAAATTCGTCAGTCGCTTCTGTTAGTTTTTCCAGCGTTTCCTGATTCGTCAGGATGGTTTCATCTAGTCTCCAGTTAAAAGTGTTTATCGGTTTAGTAGACCACTGGAAAGTAGATAGAACCATGCTATGGTCAGACCATGGGGTATGTGATATTCTAGACTGTACCATGTTAGTTAAAAGTGTCTGGCTACATAGAATGTAGTCCAATCTAGAGTAAGAATGTTGTGGGTGGGAAAAGAATGTGTAGTCTCTTTGTGTGGGGTGCGCTATTCTCCAGGTATCGAACAGGGAAATTGAGCATAAGGCCGCATAATTGGCTTTTAGAATTTTGTTACCGAGATATGACTTCCCTGTAGAGTTATCTAGAGAGGGGTGCATAGTGAAGTTGAGGTCTCCTCCTAAGATGATGGGACCTTTTGAAACATCTAGAATGGTATTTATGACCGATTTATAGAACCTGGGTGTGGGTCTATTTGGGGCATAGACATTGACCAAGGTGATTAAGGCGCCGTAGCACAGACCTACTAAAATTAACAGTCTCCCATCTTTGTCTGAGTGTTTTTGCTTTAATTCAAAGGGAACATTGCGCTTGATTGATATGCATACTCCATTTTTCCTACTTAACCCTGAGCTGAAGAAATGTTTGTCAAAGTAGCGTGTAGCTAAGCGGGGTTCATTTCGTCTCTTAAAGTGTGTTTCTTGTAACATGGCTACTTCAATGCCCTTCTTATAAAAGTCAAAGTATGCTATAGAGCGTTTTTCAGCAGATAGGAATCCTTTTACATTTTGGCTTGCTATAGTCACAGTGTTCATTCTTACTGTGTGGGATCTATAGGCGAGGTGGATGAATATAGGAGTTTATGCTCAGTGTTTACTTATAGCAGATGTGAGGAGGATGAGGGGAAAAGGAGGGAAGAAGGAGGGAACTTGGAGGGGAGAGTAATGTCTAAGTAGGTTATAAGTAGAGGACAAAACTCAATGGTATATAGTGTCTGTCGGCTTCACAGATAATAGTATATATATGATTGTATTTAGTAAAAGAATATATAAACTTGAAAAACTTTCAACAGGTGAGGCTGGTTAACAAGCCTGGTGGCTACTCACATTGCGCATCTTATATTCAGCTCAACAAATACATAACAATAACAATTAATTAAAATTAAAGGTTAGTTATAACTTAGGAACATGTCATACAATTATCGAAGACCTTTCTAATTAGGAGGTAGTTTCCTATGCCTTGATTAAACATTTCAAGAGTGTGTATTCTCATACTAATGCAGAGTGTGTAACAACGGTAATTCAAACTATCGGGTTCTTTGTCTAGCTATCATACTAGTTTAATAGCCCTTATCCATCTAGTGGTAATAATATAAAATAAACAAGAACTGTGGGTAGTTAGCTCATTGACCTCTAAAATTAGGCAAGTGGTCCTATGGGAGCTTTCTTTACCTATATATTTTGTTAAAGTGTGATAGGCAAGGGAAACTGCAATTGGTATAAGCCTAAGACAAAAAAAAAGGATAAGAAACATCAACCTTAAACAGTTTAGATATACATACAGTCATCTTGTCAACAGTGCCGGAGGGCACTAACAGGAGGTATACTTGCCACATAGTTCTGTAGTTAAGGCATTACATAAAGTTCTAGCCCCCCATTGTGAGTATCTAGTGGGGGTCAGTCTCTGGAGATCTGTCCTTGGTAGGTTATGTCCAATTTGACCAGATGTGACGGGCTAGGCCCATAGTGGAGTATGGGGTATGAGATCCTTGTGAGGTCAGCCTGGTTGTATTAAGTCAGATTCCACAGGGCTAATCTGCTTCCTTTTAAGTTGGCTTGATGGATTTGTCACTCCGGGTGTTCTCTGTGACTTATTGGCTGGTCTTCCTAGCGTTGAATTTTGCAGAGGCACATCCATGTCTCCGGTTGGAACCGGAATTGCCAGCATGTGGCAAAACTTTTCAACGTCAGACAGATATCGGCATTCAAATTTCTTCCCATTTTTCATGGAGATCACTGAGGTAGGAAATCCCCATCTATAAGGGATCCTTAGTTGCCTAAGGTGGAGTGTCAGAAACAAAAAATCTCTTCTTTTTTCCTTATGGACAGGTCTTGATAGATCTGTATACGGTGCCCTTGGTATGACACTGATTGTTGTTTTCGTGACATATTGTAGATATCTTCCCGATGTTGATAATTTTGGAATTTGACAATAATGTCTCTGGGTGGAGAGTCCTCATCGGGTTTAGGGCGCAGAGCTCTGTGCGCTCTTTCCAGAGTAACATTCGTCAGCTCCATATTTCCTTTCTCGGCTATTTCAGAAAAAAGACCTTGTAGATATTCTCGTATCTCATTATTTTGGACTGTTTCAGGAATGCCCCGAAAGCGCAAATTGTTGCGCCTAGTGCGGTTTTCGAGGTCGTTACAAAATGCCCTTTTAAGGGCTATTGGTAGTTTATTGTAGGCTAGGGGGTGTTTTTATTTTGGGGGGGCTTTATTATTTTTATAGGGCTATTAGATTAGGTGTAATTGATTTTATTTTTTATAATTTCATTTTTTTTATTTTTTTATTTTAGTGTTTTTTATTTTTTGTAATGTTTGATTTTTTTATTTTTTTCATAGTGTTAGGTTTTTTTAAAATTGTAACTTAGGAATTTTAATTGGTAGTATTTTTATTTTATTAGAATAGTTATGTTAGGTTAATTTTTAGTTTAATCTTAGTTTTTTTTTTATTTCACAAGTAAGTTTTTATTTATTTTAAGATAGTTATATTGTAACTTTTAATTTAAAGTTAGGGGGTGTTAGGTTAAGGGGTTAATAGTTTAATTTAGTGTTTTGTGATGTGGAGGGCCGGCAGTTTAGAGGTTAATAGGTTTAGTTTATTAGTTATGATGTAGGAGGCTGGCGATTTAGGGGTCAATAGGATTATTTAGTGTCGGCGATGTCCAGGGGCGGCGGATTAGGTATTAATCATTTTAATTAGTGTCGGCGATGTTAGGGAGCGGCGGATTAGGGGTTAATAGGTTTATATAGTGTTGGCAATGTGGGTGGGTGGCAGATTAAGGGTTAATAGCTTTATTTAATAGCCGCGATGTGGGTGGGCAGCAGATTAGGGGTTAATAGGTTAAATATAGTATTTGCGATGCGGGAGGGTGGCGGTTTAGGGGTTAATATGTAGTTTATGGGTGTTAGTGTACTTTGTAACATTTTAGTTATGAGTTTTTTTAAACATTTTTTCCCCCAAAATCCATAACTACTGGTCTCAGATGGTGGAATGGATTGTGTCGGTATAGGCTGTAACGCAAGCATTTTAGCCAGACCCCACAACCTGAAATACGGTGCCATGGAAAATCCCGCACTCAAACGTAATTTTTTTGAGTGCGGAATGGATGTTGCGTTACAGGCTAAAATGCTTGCGGTATAGCTATACCGCCACGACTCGTAATATGCGTTACCGGCCATTCCAGAGCAATGGCCCATTTTTCAGCGGTAATAGCCGTACCACACCATAACGCAAAACTCGTAATCTAGGCCATAGTTACTTGGGACCAATAATGCAATAATATATGCTTTAAAATATTTTATTTTTAGGCTTTTATATTCATTTATTGAAACTAACACCTGTATTAAACATGACTACTGGTGTTCTACAGTTTACAAAAGCAACAAAAAGAAAAAACAATGTACAGTTTTATTGTTTTTTAAAGCAGCCCTGTCGCACACAAAACTTTGACATAGGATTTGTACACTAAGGTCACTGTGACTTAATAATAATATTTCAGTTTACTTGTTTTTGAAATTCCTTAGACTGCATATTTGAACAAAAAATATTGCTTTACAACCTGCAACATCTCCTGGAAAGGTAAGAATTTGTCCTGGATTTCACTGGCAGTTTTAATACATCATAAAATTCTGTTTGCTGAAACCTGAGCTCTGTAAAGAATTTCCCTGAAAGAAAAGCTAATTAAAATAACTGCCCTCTCTCAGCCTGTCATTTAACTGGTCATTTAAGCAGGTATTTTAGTATTGTCACAAAAACTAAGGGCTAGATTTAATAAAGCTGAGGCGTACAGGGGCACGTATACGCGCCCCTGTACGCCTCAGCTCGCCTGTGGCGGGGCGAAATTACCCGCAGGTATTCGCCATTGCACACGAGCGCAATTTTGCGCTCGCGTGCAATCCCGCCTCCTGCCCGCTCACAGCCAATCACGCGCGGGCAGGAGCTGTCAATCTCCTCGGTCTGACTAGACCGAGGAGATTGAATTTCGCCACATTAGAGGTGGCGAAGAGGTTAGGGAAGCGGCGGTCTGGTGACCGCTGCTTGATAAATGACGGCGAGCAAGTTCTTGTGAGAACTTGCAGCCGTAGGGCTTTAATAAATCTAGCCCTAAATGTAAATATATAAATTATATCATTGAATATGTGAACTACGTAGGTAGAAGTTGAAATCTATCAATATGAAAACTGGAAAAAGAGGCCATTTTAGAAAAAACTAAAAGTACAATGATGACTTTGACTTCTTAGGATCATTTACAAATTGAGAGAAAATATCTTTTAATGTTTATTAGAACACGTTGCTTTTAGAAATAAACTGCATTTTGCTGGCCAGAGCTGCTATCTTCTGTAATATTTCAGCAATATTTGAAAGTATAACTTTTACAGGCGGAGACTGAAGTCATATTATTAACAATTAGCAAGAGGTCTGGTGTCAGAATTTCTATTAGATAATCTTTCTTCTATGAACATTTATACCTATGAAGTTGTGGAACCGTTACCGTATAGAAAAGAGAGAGTTATTGATATTTTAACATTGTATTTTATTAAATGCATCTATGATTGTATTTGTTTGAGATTTGTTAACCTAAGGGATTAAATGCCCTACTTTCCTGAGTGTGGTTGACTAAAACATAAATAAGTAATAACTTAACAACTTAAAGGGCCAGTAAACCCACAAAATAATGTTATATAATTCTGCACATAGTGCAGAATTATATAACATTAGTTTAGCGCAAACTTTGTACTTTAAAAGAGTAAAGTGAAAAAATGCTACGAAATTTACTTTCACAGTACGCCGCTCCTGGCTCTACTGAGCGGGTCTGTTTGTTTTCCCTAAGCCATCGGGCACGCTGTCTATTCACAGCCAGCCCGATCGCTCCATTAAACTCAATGTAACTCACTCCTGCTAGCAGACCAGAGCGGGAGCGAGTTACATTGAGTTTAATGGCACGATTGGGCTGGTTGTGAATAGACAGCATGCCCGATGCGCTTAAAGGAAACAAACAGACCCACTCAGTAGAGCCAGGAGTGGTGTACTGTGAAAGTAAATTTCGTAGCATTTTTTCACTTTAATCTTTTAAGGTACAAAGTTTGCGCTAAGCTGATGTTATATAATTCTGCACTATGTGCAGAATTATATAACATTATTTTGTGGTTTTACTGGCACTTTAACTTAACAGTTGAACTTAATAACTTTGCAGAGGACACTGCTGCAGACCACAAGGTGGAGATACTCTACGCAGCTTTTGTTTTAGGGAGTTCTCGGCCCGTCATAACCAGCCAGAGCACGCCCAAGCTACCGAGCCTGGGGTGTCACCCTGACTGCAATGGCCGTCACTCAAACCTCCTTCCAGCCTGTAGCCGTGATCCTGACCACCCGCCAGATTAGGGTTCCATCAATAGAAACTCCAAACCAGTAGGTCCAGCCTTGACTTGTCTAACAGCATGTCAATAACTGGGGAGCTCAAGCTACCATCTTTGGACTTAAGGAAATAGTTTGAGTAACCCTCTTCCTGCCTCAAACACCTAGTCTCATATAGAGACACTAAATTAAATTGATTGCCGTCTTTTACAATCAAAACATAACAATTGCACAACAGGGATGGGAGGGTGGAGCTTTCAGGGATCCATAGGAACAAACAGGAAGTGGACTCCCTGCACATCCTATATATAAGGTAAGTAAACCCCTCCCAACACAATGCAACATGGTAACAAACACACACACACAGCAGCAGCACTCACTCAACCAGGTCTTAACCCTTAGCTGCGCTCCGGGCTAGTCGCCCTGCACTTCCTTTATAAATGTATCTTTCCTTTTGATTGTATCTGTCTTTTAGCTGTTTATTGCGCAGTACTAGTGATTTGTTGATTTTTAGTATATTTGTTGTTCCCACGTTGGGGCAAGTGAGACGTTAGTATTGCTTAGACAGTACGTTTTATGCTAACATCTGCACTTGTGTATTCACATAGATAATATACTTTATGTGATGCATGTAACAATGCAAGTGAATTTCAACCCTACCAAAGAGTTTACTTTATTGGAGTCACCAAATTGAGGTTTCATTAGTTTTCAGAAGCCTTCTTAAAGGGACATGATAGTTAAACCTGAAATGTGTATGGGTGCATTTCATATTATAATATAATTTAATAGCAAAAATGTTTCTAGCAAAAGCTATCACTGTTTCAGTGGCATATGCACATATGCTGTGCATACCCAAGCACTCTCATTCAAGACACACTCATGAGTATACCTCATGGAAAGAGCTAAGCTTTAACACAACATAATAAAAGAACCAGGTAAATTTGATAATAGAAGTAAATTAGAAAGATGTTTTTAACTCTACTTTCTGTATAAAATTTAGTTTAATTTAGACTATTGCAAACCTGTAAGGCCAAGGATGACATAAGCATCATATTAACCCATTAACCATACAGACATACCCTTTACATTGGGTGTCCTTAAGGGTTTTTAGCCATGTAATAGCACGGGTCTTGCAGAAAGAGCTGAGACGTGCTATTACTACATACCTCACTCCAGGAGGCATTTGGCAATAGTGCATCCTTGCCACTGTCTACGACAGCCATGCTAGTTAACCATTTTCAGTGATGTAATGTATTTCACACTTTGCCATGACCACTTATTTCCCTGAGCCTTAACCCTTCTTATTAAAGTACTGGAACAAAATATGTAAAAAGTAAACATCAACAACTGTACAATGGCTTATTGTATTTACTATACTATGACCTCCCAGGTGTCTGATTCTGTACTGCAGTCAGTGGCAGTGGCTACCGTTAACCTGGAATATGCTATGCCCAACTGATTCCTGTTACCAGATAGACTCCCCATATGAGCAACCTTTGCGAACAGTCCTATATACACCAGCAAGTGCGGTCTTCTCAGTTTAGGGTATTTAATGCACACAGCTGGGCCCCTACACCTGCTCCCTGCCCTCAAATAGTGATGTAATGCCTGACTGATCAGTACTTCCCAGCTATTAAATTAATAGTGAATATTCTATACCATGTAATGAAGCATACTGCCCTCTTCCACTGTATATAGATCTGCTAAGAAATTAGCTAGTTTAAAGCAAAATAAATCAGTGTATTTTAAGCAGATTTTTTTATTATTATTATTTTTAAACCTAACAATACCTATACCTACCCCTCACAAAATGTAATTCTTGGCAATGATTAAGCTGCAGAAAGCACTTCTGCCTCTAGTGCTTTCAACAGTCCCCTAAGAGCACTGCCCCTGACTTAATTTTTTTTCTTCATGATTTGGAGAGAACATACAATTTTAAACAACTTTACAGAGTCCAGGGAAGAGTTAATATTACTCAAAAAACATATTATACACTGAATTCAATCCCTAATTAGAGTGGGACCAAAAGGTTTGTTTTTTTGTTTGCTTTTTTTTTTTTTTAACTACAGGACCTATTTATAAAGACTGAACTTTATCAAGGCAAACACATAGATTAGAGGAAACAGTGTGATATGGGCATTCAGACCATTATTTATTTTGCTCCTCCTTATTAAAGGGGCAGTAAACTTACAAACTAATGTTATATAATTCTGCACATAGCGCAGAATTATATAACATTAGCTTACCGGCACATTTATACTTTAAAGCAGTGTTTTTCAACCAGTGTGCCGTGGCACCCTAGTGTGCCATGAGAGATCCTCAGGTGTGCCACGGCAGACTGACAACAGTGTGACATATTTTTTAAACTTTGCTTGTTTTTTACTCCCAGTGCAGGAGTAGTTTGTAGGAAGCATGGCATAACAGCACAATACATACAGTATGTGTGTGTTTGTGTGTGTGTATATATATATGCTGTATTAGGCTACAATGTGTGATTTTTTTTTAAATTTTGGGATGGTGGTGTGCCACAGGATTTTTTAATGTAAAAAAGTGTGCCACAGCAAAAAAAAGGTTAAAAATCACTGCTTTAAAGTATTTCAGAGAAATTGTATCTAAAACCTCCTTTTACCAGAACACCGCTCCTTGCTCTACTGAACGGGTCTGGTTTTTGTCTAGTCACAGTGTGCCCGGTTGCGCCATTAAAATGAATGTAGCTCGCTCCCGCTCTGGTCTAATAGCGGGAGCGAGCTACATTCATTTTAATGGCGCGACCGGGCACACTATGACTAGACAGTGTTGCCGCGATGCACTGTGTAAAAACCAGATCCACTCAGTAGAGCAAGGACCGGCATTCTGGTAAAAGGAGGTTTTAAACACATTTTCTCTGAAATACTTTAAAGTATAAATGTGCCAGTAAGCTAATGTTATATAATTCTGCGCTAAGTGCAGAATTATATAACATTAGTTTGTAAGTTTACTGCCCCTTTAAGACATATTTTGCTACACGATCAGTAGTGCACCATTCTGAGGGTCAATGGTGATAGAGGGTTCAAAAGAAAGTAGTTATCTACAAATACATTTTTCATGAACATACATATACTTTGTCATTTGATGTCTCCCAAGGACAATTAAAGGGACATTAAAGTAGTTTTTTCTCCTAAAATGTAAGAATGAGTGAGCTTCTATTCCACAGACCAGCACCTCCTGTTTGTCTCAAAATAAAAATAAACAGCTTTAAAATAACCCTTTGTCAAGCAAGAAAAATCATGTTTAAATAATGCTATTAGACCGTCATTATTCAATTGTATATTAACAGCCATCATATTCATTTGGAGCTATAAACTAATAGGGGAAAAAAATTATTTATGTAAGAACTTACCTGAGAAATTCATTTATTTCATATTGGCAAGAGTCCATGAGGTAGTGACATATGGGATATACAATCCTACCAGGAGGGGCAAAGTTTCCCAAACCTCAAAATGCCTATAAATACACCCCTCACCACACCCACAATTCAGTTTAATGAATAGCCAAGCAGTGGGGTGATAAAGAAAGGAGTAGAAAGCATCAACAAAGGAAATTTTGAAATAATTGTGCTTTATACAAAAAATCATAAGCACCATAAAAAGGGTGGGCCTCATGGACTCTTGCCAATATGAAAGAAATGAATTTATCAGGTAAGTTCTTACATAAATTATGTTTTCTTTCATGTAATTGGCAAGAGTCCATGAGCTAGTGACATATGGGATATCAATACCCAAGATGTGGAGTCTTCCACTCAAGAGTCACTAGAGAGGGAGGGAATAAAAATAAAAACAGCCATATTTTGCTGAAAAAATTAATCCACAACCCAAAAAAATAAGTTTATTTCATTTTTGAAAGAAAAAAACTTAAATCAAAAAGCAGAAGAATCAAACTGAAACAGCTGCCTGAAGAACTTTTCTACCAAAAACTGCTTCCGAAGAAGCAAATACATCAAAACAGTAGAATTTAGTAAATGTATGCAAAGAGGACCAAGTCGCCGCTTTGCAAATCTGATCAACTGAAGCTTCATTCTTAAAAGCCCACGAAGTGGAAACTGATCTAGTAGAATGAGCTGTAATTCGCTGAGGAGGGGCCCGACCCGACTCCAAATAAGCTTGTTGAATCAAACGTTTCAACCAAGAAGCCAAGGAACTAGCAGAAGCCTTCTGACCTTTCCTAGGACCAGAAAATAAAACAAATAGACTAGAAGTCTTCCTGAAATCTTTAGTAGCTTCCACATAATATTTCAAAGCTCTTACCACATCCAAAGAATGTAAGGATCTCTCCAAAGAATTGTTAGGATTAGGATATAAGGAAGGGACAACAATTTCTCTACTAATGTTGTTAGAATTCACAACCTTAGGTAAAAATTGAAAAGAAGTCTGCAAAACTGCCTTATCCTGATGAAAAATCAGAAAAGGAGACTCACAAGAAAGAGCAGATAGCTCAGAAACTCTTCTAGCAGAAGAGATAGCCAAAAGGAACAACACTTTCCAAGAAAGTAGTTTAATGTCCAAAGAATGCATAGGCTCAAATGGAGGAGCCTGTAATGCCTTCAAAACCAAATTAAGACTCCATGGAGGAGAAATTGATTTAATGACAGGCTTAATACGAACACTACATACACTTGATCCAGCATTTATATTGAGGCTGAGTATTAGCTGTTCAAGTATAATTTCAATATTCAGCTCTATCTGCTGTGCTTCAAGTAACTGCACTGTGTATCAGGGTTGAATAAGCTGTCCTATGATCGGACAAGTATACACCAAGCACTATTAATTTCCTCATGTCTAATTTATACACACTGAGAAATCCTACTAACAGCCATCCACTGTTATTTTAGTTGATAATTCCTATTTGAATCTATGAACCACAATAGCCTCAGTCCATTATCCAAGACTTAATATAAGTTATATGATAACAACAGCATGACAATTACTGTTCCAATAATAACTTATATAATTTACTGATTTAAGTATTTAATCAGCCAGACTGATTTGGTACAGTGCAACTGGTATATCTATAGTACTGATTATTGCTATCTAGCATTTTCAGTTACTTTAACATTATTGTGCTAATATGCAGTATTAGGAACTAGTGCAGCATTTGCTGAGATCATATATTTAGTCATACCACTATTGGTCTAAGTTTCTCTAGTAGCTGCCAATTATCCTTGTCGTTGGTAATCACCAGATCATATTATTTAGTGGTTCTAGTCTCCTATATTCAGTAGTTGTACTGGGAACACCAGCATTTTAGTTTTAAATCAACCCATATTTTAATATTTCTAATAAAGATTAATGTTTTAATTTGTGTGAATCTTTTTTCAACTCCAGAAAATTTGGGGTCATGTGAGTGCTTATATAGTATCTTTTTTTGTTAGTTTCTTTAACTAACATATTTGGAATGCAACTTTGTTGATACATAGCACCTAACCACATCAACTGTATATTATCAAGGCCATTGAGCTTATTACAGAACGGTAAAAGACCCAGTGTTAAATCTTTGAGTGGTGCCATCAATTCTATCTGAATTTCAGCAGGCTTAATACGAACTAAAGCCTGTACAAAACAGTGAATATCAGGAAGTATAGCAATCTTTCTGTGAAATAAAACAGAAAGAGCAGAGATTTGTCCTTTCAAGGAACTTGCAGACAAACCCTTATCCAAACCATCCTGAAGGAACTGTAAAATTCTAGGAATTCTAAAAGAATGCCAGGAGAATTTATGAGAAGAACACCATGAAATGTAAGTCTTCCAAACTCTATAATAAATCTTTCTAGAGACAGATTTACGAGCTTGTAACATAGTATTAATCACTGAGTCAGAGAAACCTCTATGACTTAGAAATAAGCGTTCAATTTCCACACCTTCAAATTTAATGATTTGAGATCCTGATGGAAAAACGGACCTTGAGATAGTAGGTCTGGCCGTAACGGAAGTGGCCAAGGCGGGCAACTGGACATCCGCACCAGATCCGCATACCAAAACCTGTGTGGCCATGCTGGAGCCACCAGCAATACAAAAGACTGTTCCATGATGATTTTGGAGATCACTCTTGGAAGGAGAACTAGAGGCGGGAAAATGTAAGCAGGATGATAACACCAAGGAAGTGTCAGTGCATCCACTGCTTCCACCTGAACATCCCTGGACCTGGACAGGTATCTGGGAAGTTTCTTGTTTAGATGAGAGGCCATGAGATCTATCTCTGGAAGCCCCCACATCTGAACAATCTGAGAAAACACATCTGGATGGAGAGACCACTCCCCTGGATGTAAAGTCTGGTGGCTGAGATAAACCGCCTCCCAATTGTCTACACCTGGGATATGTACCGCAGAGATTAGACAGGAGCTGGATTCCGCCCAAGCAAGTATCTGAGATACTTCTTTCATAGCTTGGGGACTGTGAGTCCCACCCTGATGATTGACATAAGCCACAGTTGTGATATTGTCTGTCTGAAAACAAATGAACGGTTCTCTCTTTAGCAGAGGCCAAAACTGAAGAGCCCTGAGAATTGCACGGAGTTCTAAAATATTTATTGGTAATCTCGCCTCTTGAGATTTCCAAACCCCTTGTGCTGTCAGAGATCCCCAAACAGCTCCCCAACCTGAAAGACTCGCATCTGTTGAGATCACAGTCCAGGTTGGCCGAACAAATGAGGCCCCTTGAACCAAACGATGGTGATCTATCCACCATGTCAGAGAGTGTTGTACATTGGGATTCAAGGATATTAATTGTGATATCTTTGTATAATCCCTGCACCATTGATTTAGCATGCAAAGCTGTAAAGGTCTCATGTGAAAACGAGCAAAGGGGATCGCGTCCGATGCTGCAGTCATGAGACCTAAAACTTCCATGCACATAGCCACTGAAGGGAATGACTGAGACTGAAGGTGCCGGCATGCTGCGACCAATTTTAAACGTCTCTTGTCTGTTAGAGACAGAGTCATGGACACTGAATCTATCTGGAAACCTAAAAAGGTGACCCTTGTCTGAGGAATCAAGAAATTTTTTGGTAAATTGATCCTCCAACCATGTTTCCGAAGAAACAACACTAGTTGATTCGTGTGAGATTCTGCAGTATGTAAAGACTGAGCTAGTACCAAGATATCATCCAAATAAGGAAACACCGCAATACCCTGTTCTCAGATAGTAGGGCACCCAGAACCTTTGAAAAGATTCTTGGAGCTGTTGCTAGACCAAATGGAAGAGCAACAAATTGGTAATGCTTGTCTAGAAAAGAGAATCTCAGAAACTGATAGTGTTCTGGATTAATCGGAATATGAAGGTATGCATCCTGCAAGTCTATTGTGGACATATAATGTCCTTGCTGAACAAAAGGCAGAATAGTCCTTATAGTCACCATCTTGAAAGTTGGTACTCTTACATAACGATTCAAAATTTTCAGATCCAGAACTGGTCTGAATAAATGTTCTTTCTTTGGTACAATGAATAGGTTTGAATAAAACCCCAAACCTTGTTCCTGAGGAGGAACTGGCATGATTACCCCTGAAGACTCCAGGTCTGAAACACATTTCAGAAAAGCCTGAGCTTTTACTGGATTTACAGGGATGCGTGAGAGAAAAAATCTTCTCACAGGAGGTCTTACTTTGAATCCTATTCGATACCCTTGAGAGACAATGCTCTGAATCCAATGATTTTGGACAGTTTTTATCCAAAAATCCTTGAAAAACCTTAATCTGCCCCCTACCAGCTGAGCTGGAATGAGGGCCGCACCTTCATGCGGACTTAGGGGCAGACTTTGGTTTCCTAAATGGCTTGGATTTATTCCAATTTGAGGAAGGCTTCCAACTGGAAGCAGATTCCTTGGGAGGAGGATTGAGTTTTTGTTCCTTATTCTGACGAAAGGAACGAAAACGTTTAGAAGCCTTAGATTTACCCTTAGGTTTTTTTATCCTGAGGCAAAAAAACTCCTTTTCCTCCAGTGATAGTTGAAATAATAGAATCCAACTGAGAACCAAATAAATTATTACCTTGGAAAGAAAGAGATAGTAATCTAGATTTAGATGTCATATCAGCATTCCAAGATTTAAGCCACAAAGCTCTTCTAGCTAATACAGCTAAAGACATGGATCTAACATCAATTTTGATAATATCAAAAATGGCATTACAAATAAAATGTGCATGTTGCAGTAAGCGAACAATGCTAGATATGTCAAAATCCAATTCATGTTGCGCTAAATTTTCCAACCAGAAAGTTGATGCAGCCGCAACATCACCCAAAGAAATAGCAGGTCTGAGAAGATGACCTGAATATAAATAGGCCTTCCTTAGATAAGATTCAAGCTTCCTATCTAAAGGATCCTTAAAGGAAGTGCTATCTTCCATAGGAATAGTGGTACGTTTAGCAAGAGTAGAAATAGCCCCATCAACTTTGGGGATCTTTTCCCAAAACTGTATAGATTTTGCTGGTAAAGGATACAATCTCTTAAACCTTGAAGAAGGAATAAAGGAAGTACCTGGCTTATTCCATTCCCTAGAAATCATATCAGAAATAGCCTCAGGAATGGGAAAAACACCTGGGGAAACCACAGGAGGTTTAAAAACAGCATTTAAACGTTTATTAGACTGAACGTCAATAGGACTGGTTACCTCAATATCCAAAGTAATTAACACTTTTTTTAATATAGAATGCATATACTCTATTTTAAATAAATAAGTAGATTTGTCAGTGTCAATATCTGAGGAAGGATCTTCTGTTTCAGATAGATCCTCATCAGAAGAGGATGAATTATTATGTTGTTGGTCATTTGAAATTTCATCAGCTAAATGAGAAGTTTTAAAAGACCTTTTACGTTTATTAGAAGGTGGAAATGCAGACAAAGCCTTCATAATAGAATCAGAAACAAATTCTTTAAAATTTACAGGTATATCATGCACATTAGAAGTTGAAGGAACTGCAACTGGCAATGTACTATTACTAATAGAAACACTATCTGCATGTAAAAGTTTATCATGACAACTATTACAAATGACATTCGGTGGAATAATTTCTACAATTTTACAACAAATGCACTTAGCTTTGGTAGAACCGATGTCAGGCAGCAATGTTCCAGCAGAAACTTCAGAGACAGGATTGTATTGGGACATCTTGCTCAATGTAAGAGAAAAAACAACATATAAAGCAAAATTATCTATTTCCTTAAATGACAGTTTCAGGAATGGGAAAAAATGCAAAAGCATAGGCCTCTTGATAGAGAAGAAAGCAGGAGGCAAACAACAATGGGGAGAAGCGCATATCAACATAGAAATCTTAGCACAAACTTACTTCACCACCTCCATAGGAGGCAAAGTTTGTAAAACTGAATTGTGGGTGTGGTGAGGGGTGTATTTATAGGCTTTTGAGGTTTGGGAAACTTTGCCCCTCCTGGTAGGATTGTATATCCCATATGTCACTAGCTCATGGACTCTTGCCAATTACATGAAATAAATATATTTTCTAGAGGTTTGGTTTTAAAAATGTTGAAGTTTAAGTTAAAAAAAACACATCAAGAAGTGCTTCAAGGATTAGAATAGAGTAGTTTGGCAGGCCAATGTTAACAATCTTATTTTTATTCTAAATAATATTTTTTGAGCCTTAAACACTAAATTACAGACAATGGGAAATATGGTAAAGCATTTTCTCAATTGCATATAACACTATAATATTCCACTGTGGATAAATAAGCTAATGCGAATACTCATGTGTGTCGTGAAGTTACTAAAAACACAAATTGGGGCCAATCTATCAAGCTCCGAAAGGAGCTTGATGGCCCGTGTTTCTGGCGAGTCTTCAGACTCGCCAGAAACACAAGTTATGGAGCAGCGGTCACAAAGACCGCTGCTCCATAACCCTATCCGCCTGCTCTGAGCAGGTGGACAGGAATCGCAACAATTCAACCCGATCAAGTACGATCAGGTTGATTGACACCCCCTGCTGGCGGCCCATTGGCCGCGAGTCTGCAGGGGGCAGCGTTGCACCAGCAGCTCTTGTGAGCTGCTGGTGCAATGCTGAATACGGAGAGCATATTGCTCTCCGCATTCAGCGATGTCTTGCGGACTTGATCCGCACTGTCGGATCAGGTCCACAAGACATTTAGTAAATATGCCTCATAAAATCCTCCACTTATACAAAGTGGCCCATTTATCAAGCTCCGTACGGAGCTTGTGGACCTATGTTTCTGGCGAGTCTTCAGACTCACCAGAAACACAAGTTATGAAGCAGCGGTCACAAAGACCGCTGCTCCATAATGCTGTCTGCCTGCACTGAGCAGGCGGACAGGAATCGCCGGAAATCAACCCGATCGAGTACGATCAGGTTGATTGACACCCCCTGCTGGCGGCCTATTGGCCGCGAGTCAGCAGGGGGCGGCGTTGCACCAGCAGCTCTTGTGAGCTGCTGGTGCAATGTTAAATGCGGAGAGCGTATTGCTCTCCACATTTAGCAAGGTCTTGCGGACACACACACACACATATGTTTATATATATATATATGTGTGTGTATGTATGTATGTGTATATATATATATATATGTGTTTGTATATACAGTATATATATATATATATATATATACACACACACACACACATAGAAACTGTATAAGCATACTCAGCCAATGCCATATGCTAGAGAGACCTTGTCGTGTTGAAAAGAAACATCAATAGAAGGTACATTAGAAGCTAAAGGGACTACTTTTGGGTCTAATGTATATAAATATAAATAGTAAAACAATGACATAAAATATATTTAAGAGGAGCAAAAACAGATCACATAATAACTGTGACCTAATAGATACAGCATAAATCGTATGTTTTAATGTGGTGTGAAGTTACACAAATGTTGATTAAAGGGACATAAAATTACAAAAAGAAAATGCTCTAATGTTATTATTGCACTATTGCTTGCACAGAACATTCACCTAAATTACAAGTTTAGCGGTATGGTGCGGTAAGGCTATACCGCTGAAAAATTGGCCATTGCGCATGGAATGGCAGGTCTCCCGTATTACAAGTTGTGGCAGTATAGCTATACCGCAAGCGATGGGCTTCCAGTGGGAGGAGCGTGAATGGAGAATGCATGCTCTGCAGCTCTAGTGAGAGGAGCTGGTAATCACACACCCCTGTATGCTGATCTCCTATTGCCGGGGAAGAGAGAGCCCTGCCTGGGGAGCAACTACTGCCAGGAGCATCAGACAGAAGTCACTGAAGCTAACAGAGGCCGGGCGGCACTGGCCACAAGTGCACGCAGAGACCGCAGGTCTGGAGAACCAACCAGACTGCGGAAATAAAAGCTAGGGGACCGACGCTACACGCCCACACTTTTACCGTGGCAGCCTGCCAGTGAGAGGTACAACAGAGAGTACTACCCACAGAAGACCAGAGGAAATCTTCTTAAATTCAGCTGTATCTTCCTACCGGTGCGGGACCCTGAACCAGACGTGAGGTGTCGTGGGTGGAGCAGGGTTGAGGAAGGCATCAGTGAAGTGGTCGAGAGTACGCCTTAAAGCCAAAGGCAAAAGCCGAAGGAACCCGCAAGTATTTAACTGACATAGGCTATAGCGTTTCAGACTTGTCATGCTGTGGGTGCCTGCTGTGGAACATTTTAAATGTTTCTATGGGGCTTAAACACACCCAGTCATGCAGCTACAAAACATAGTACCTGGCAGTAGTAAGGGGTATAAGTGCAACGGAATCCAACTTAACAGAGGAGTTGCTTAAAATTGGTAGCTCATAGAGTTAAAATTGTGCACCAAAGAAATAGATATAAATCTCCTTAACTGTTTACTTAAGTATCATATAAAGCTATAACTGTTTAGATGCTGGCCTATTTTTGGTGAACAACCTGGGTTGTTCTTGCTGATTGGTGGATTAATTTAACCGACCAATAAACAAGTCCTGTCCAGCTTCTGAACCAAAAAATAGCTTAGATGCCATATTTTTCAAATAAAGAAGCGGCAAGATTTAAAATTGAAATCTGAAAAACAGTTTAGAATATTCTTCCATAAATGGAAGAGTCATTTTATCATGGCCCCTCCCAGTACAGAAGCAATTTATACTCCCTTTGAAGAACGCAATACCTTTATTACACTAGTTCTAGAAGAGTCGCTTCCTCAGTCCTGGTTAATGAGTACCGGGTAAATGATTCGGTTTTATAAGGATAGCAAATAATAAATGGTAAGAAGGAGTTGGCAGCACAGATCAGATGCTCTATGCGTGGGGAGGGAGGGGGTTGTGGAGTGGTTCTCTTTCCTTTTTTTTTTTTGAGTTTAATTTTTTAATTTAGAGGAATTGAGTTTGTTGTCGGGATTGATATTTTATATGTGTTATATATATGTTATATCTGTAAAGCGTAAGAAAAAGGAAAAACCAAAAACAACTCTTATTTTTTTGTTATTCATAGGACCTGCGTTTCCAACGAATTGTAATAATATGTTAATCCTTAATAAAAAAAAAGCTATATCGCAAGCATTTTAGCCTGTAAAGATCCATTCCACACTAAAAAAATGACGTTTGAGTGCGGGATTTCAATAACGCTGTATTACTTGTTGTGCGGTCCATTAAAATGCTTGTGTTATAGCCTATACCGCCATGATCCATACCGCGATCTGAGACCAGTTGTTATGGATTTTGTGAAACAAAAATGTTTCACAAAACTCATAACTAAAATGTTACAAAGTACACCAACACCCATAAACTACCTATTAACCCCTAAACCACCATAAATTTACAATACAACTATCTTTAAATAAATAAAAACCTGTGAAATAAAAAAAAGTTAAGTTTAAACTATAAAGTAACCTAACATTACTATTTTAAAACAATAAAATTAACGAAAAATAAAAAACCTAAATTACAAATTTAAAAAATCTTAACACTACGAAATAAATTAAAAAAACTACATTACAAAAAAATTAAATCTCTAGAATTATGAAAAATAAAAAACTCTAAGATTACAAAAAATAATAAACGAAATTATACAAAATAACAATTAAACCTAATCTAATACCCCTATAAAAACAAAAAAAGCCCCCCAAAAATAAAAACGCCCTAACCTAACAATAAACTACCAAGAGCCATTAAAATGGCCTTTTGTAGGGCATTGCCCTGAAAAAAATCAACTCTTTTACCATAAAAAATGACAAAGTCTCCCCTAAAAAAAACCTTACCTACCCAGTGCCCCTAAAGGGGCATTTGTATAGGCATTGCCCTTAAAATGGCATTCAGCTCTTTTGTGCCCAAAGCCTAACTCTAAAAAAAAAAAGCCACAAAAAAAAAATTAAAAAAAGCTAACACTAACCCCTGGAAATCTACTCACAGTTCCATTCAGCTATTTTGTGACCAAAGCCTAACTCTAAAAAAAAAAACCCACAAAAAAATTAAAAAAAAACTAACACTAACCACTGGAAATCTACTCACAGTTCCTGAAGTCCGGACATCCATCTGCATCCAGACGGCTACATCTGCATCCATCGTGGGGGGATCTTCTATCTTCATCCCAGTGGCGCGGAGCTGTGGAGGAGCAGAGCATCGTCGCCGGTGGTGCAGACATCCAGCGTAAAGGATCCTCTTCATACGATCACCACCGTACACTGAAGCTTGAATGCAAGGTACCCGTTTAAAAATGGGGTATCTTGCATTCTTATTGGCTGACATTTTCAAATTAGCCAATATGATGAGAGCTACTGAAATCCTATTTGCTGATTTAAACAGCCAATAGGATTTCAGTAGCTTTTTTAATTTGTAATTTAGATTTTCTTTATTTTTCGTTAATTTTATTGTTTTAAAATAATAATGTTAGGTTACTTTCGAGTTTAAACTTAGTTTTTTTATTTCACAGGTAAGTTTTTATTTATTTAAAGATAGTTATATTGTAAATTTAATTTTAAATTAGGGGGGTGTTAGGTTTATTATTAGCGATGTGGGGGGCCGACGGTTTAGGGGTTAAAAGGTTTATTTTATTAGTAGTGATGTGGGGGGCCGGCGGTTTAGGGGTTAATAATTTTATTTTGTGTCAGCGATGTAGGGGGCGGAGGATTAGGGGGGTTTAGACTACAGGGGTTTATGTTAGGGTGTTAGGTTTGAACATAACTTTCTTTTCCCCATAGACATCTATCAGGGTTCAAACCTCCTCTGTCCCTTTAAGGATTCATCTCCCACTCTTACTCAGTAGTATTTAAGCACCTCCTCTTCCATTCATCATTGCTAGGTTAATTTATCTGACTGCTAGTGTAACCTGCACTAGCTCAGTAATATCCTTGCCATCTGGCAACACCTCAGCGAGCACATACCGGATCCTGAGCTCACCTCTCATCAAGATCTTTCCAAGTGCTGCCGAATCTGCTGCCTGTCACATCCAGTTTCAGAGCGCCGCAGCTCCTTCCTTGACTCTCACTTCACACTGCTTGTCGGGCTGACGTCATCAGCTGTTGCCGACCGCAGTTACCGCTCCTCGCCACGCTCAGGGATCAGGTTGTATGTTACCGAAGTGATTCAAGTTAATTCTGTCTTGCCTAAAAAACGCTTACTGTGATATTCAGAGACTTTGCACTTACAACTTATAATTGTATTGACTGTTATGCTGTACCGCTCTCCACGCTACCAAGTATAACCATAAGAGCTGTAACTTCTAGGTTGTGCCCTCTAAACTCATTACACATATATCATATATATATATATGTGAGGCTAGTTACTTGGGCAACATTAACACACACAGTTATTCACTTAGGCCATCCAGTGTCTAACTTTGTGTCACATACCTCATTCATATATTTTCTCTCTTTCTGCTAAATTCCAAGTTCAGAGGTTAACCATAAAAAAGTAGCCTGACATATTAACCTAGCAGATCAGTTCTCTAATATATCACAGCGCATTGACAGTCTCACACAAAACATCAGAGACTTGCAGAGTGATAATGAGACAGTAAAAACATGTCTCAGAGATTTATATAATGCCAAACCTAATCCCACTACACAGCTGCCTGAACCACAGATCAGCCTCCCTGAGAAATTCTCAGGAAACAGAACCCAGTTCAGAGAGTTCAAAAATTCTTGTCTTTTGCTCTTTGAACTTAAACCAAACACTTACAGCACTGATAGATTAAAGGTCTTGACTATCATATCCTTTCTCAGGGCTGAGCCCCATGCATGGGCTGACACATATTATGAAACACAAGATCCTATTCTAAACTCTTTAGATGATTTTTTGAAGGAAATGTCATCCCTATATGATGATCCTTTCAAGCAAAGTTCAGCTGAAGCATCAATCAGAGCTTTAAAACAAAATAGGCAACCTGTTGAGGACTATATCGCTCAGTTTAAAATACATGCAAGGGATTCCCAATGGAATGAGCCATCCCTCAAGAATCATTTTCGAATTGGCTTGTCTGATGATATAAAGGATGAGCTGTCCAGGATTGGCATACCCCCTACTCTGGAGGAACTATACACCTTAACCATTACCATTGATAGACGGATCAGGGAACGCCGTCATGAGAGGGCTGGTTACTCTGGTTCCACAAGGAGACCGTCACCTACTGTCACACATAAAGAACAGGATCACGAGGTTCCAATGGAGATCGGAGTGATCAAGGGACCTTTGACACAGCAAGAAAAAAATAGAAGACGCCTTCTAGGTCTCTGTATGTATTGCACAGCCAGAGATCATGATGTTAAGGCATGCCCATTACTGCAAAAACAAAAGACTGGTAGGTCCAGAAAAAATATTTCTAACCATATTTTAAAAGAAAAAAACAGCACTTATTTTTTTTTACCTCTCTCCTTACAGTGGCATCGACACAGGGTAAAAACTGAAGCCTTAATCGATACAGGGGCATGTGGTAATTTTGTTGACTTAGAGTATGTGAGGGCCAATAAAATTCCTGTTGAAACAAAACCCGTTCCTCTTTCATTTAACATTGTTGATGGTTCACCTCTCTCCTCAGGTCCTGTGAACCAACAGACAACACCTCTACTTATGGTTACTGATACAGGTCATACTGAAATCATAACATTTAATGTGATTACCTCACCTATTTTTCCTATTATTCTAGGTATTTCTTGGCTAAAGACACACCAACCTACACTTCAATGGAAAGATTTTTCTGTTTCTCTCAATTCCACTTATTGCACTAGCAATTGTTTTTCACCACAACACATCGCAGTGCTAACTGACCCTAAACTCCCTCTTTGTTATGCTAACTTCACAGATGTGTTTAGCAAGAAAGATGCTTTATCTTTACCTC
Organism: Bombina bombina; assembly: GCF_027579735.1. Classification (NCBI taxonomy): domain Eukaryota; kingdom Metazoa; phylum Chordata; class Amphibia; order Anura; family Bombinatoridae; genus Bombina; species Bombina bombina. Next base: position 1,188,856,949 of record NC_069500.1, read on the forward strand.
CACACAGAGCATATGACTGCCCTATAGATTTACTCCCAGGCTCTAGTGTACCATATGGTCACATATACCCATTATCAAAACCAGAGTTAGTTCATTTAAAGAATTATTTGCAGGAAAATCTGGAGAAGGGATTTATTAGACCCTCCACATCACCAGCAGGTGCTGGTATATTCTTTGTAAAGAATAAAGATGGTTCACTCAGGCCTATCATAGACTATAGGGAACTCAACAAGAAAACAATTAAAAACAGGTACCCATTGCCTTTAAAACCAGAATTAATTGAGAGGTTACGTGGAGCCCAGGTCTTCACCAAATTGGACCTGAGAGGGGCCTATAACCTCATTAGAATCCGTGCCGGCGATGAATGGCTAACAGCATTTAGAACCCGTTACGGGTTGTTCGAGTATACTGTTATGCCATTCGGTCTGTGCAATGCACCAGCTACATTTCAAAATTTCATTAACGATATTTTCCGTGACATTTTGGACGTATACATTGTAGTGTACCTAGACGACATTCTTATATTCTCACAAAATCTGGATGAACATATACAACATGTTACAACTGTCCTCACCCGCTTACGTACACATAGTTTGTATGCCAAGCTTGAAAAGTGTTTATTTCATGTTAACCAGGTATCATTCTTGGGTTACCATATTACCTCCACCGGTATTAAGATGGAGGAAACCAAAGTTTCTTGCATTAAGCACTGGCCTACCCCTAAAAGTAAGAGGGACATACAAAGATTTCTTGGCTTCGCCAATTTTTACCGCAAATTTATCCATAAGTTCGCCACATTGTCGAAACCGTTATCTGACCTAACAAAAATACAAAATAAATTCCATTGGTCCCCACTTACTCAACAGGCATTTGACACCTTAAAAGAACGTTTTACCACTGCTCCTATTCTTCAGTTTCCTGATACCAACTCACAATTTATTTTGGAGGTCGATGCCTCTGATTTTGCCCAAGGGGCAATCCTCTCACAGAGGAAGTCTTTCAAAGAACCCATACACCCTGTAGCATTTTTCTCAAGGGTAATGACTTCAGCAGAACTCAATTATCCAGTAGGAGAGAAAGAGTTGCTCGCTATAAAAGCTTCTTTTGACCACTGGCGTCATCTCCTTGAGGGTTCAGTTTATCCCGTCGTCATCTTAACAGATCACAAGAACTTACAATATCTCCAAACCAACAGGACCCTTTCAGCAAGGCAACTCAGGTGGAGCCTCTATTTCTCCCGCTTTCAATACATCATAACATACAGGCCGGGTTCCAAGAACGGCAAAGCAGATGCCCTTTCACGAATGTACCAAAGACCAGACACTGACAACCCACCATCCACCATCATCCCAAAGGAAAATGTATTGGCTTCTCTCACCATAAGACCCATAGATATCAGATCTTCACAAGATAAGGATTCCTTTAAACCAACCACATTGCTGCAACTGGCTCCTGATGGATTGTATTATCACAATCAATTACTGTATATCCCTGCAGATCTCAGGACACTTATCCTAGAATCAGTTCATGACTCTCCACTAGCTGGACATCTTGGTTTCCATAAGACATTCTCAATTCTCAAACGATCTTACTGGTGGCCCTCCATGGAATCTTATGTGAAACAATACATCTCCAAATGTGTCATTTGTACTAGTTCCAAACCTTCCCATTTGAAACCTGTTGGTTTGCTTCAACCTTATCCAGTTCCAAGTATCCCATGGACTGATGTTTCTCTCGATTTCATAGTCGATCTCCCCAATTCGTCTTCACATACATGTGTCATGGTCGTTGTTGATATGTTCTCCAAAATGGCACATTTCATTCCAACCTCCGCTGTACCCACTGCAGTGACTACGGCCCAGTTATTCATCAGAGAGATCATTCGGCTACATGGCATACCTACCAGTATTCTCTCCGACAGGGGTACCCAGTTTACCTCAAGATTTTGGAAAGAACTCTGCTTAGCTTTACGAATTGACCAAAAATTAACTACCTCATATCACCCACAATGTAATGGTCAAACGGAGAGAACCAACCAGTGGTTAGAACAATATCTTAGGTGCTATTGTTCACAACAACAGGAGACCTGGTACTCTTTTCTTCCTCTCGCAGAATTTGCGTACAACAACACTCCCAATGCTTCTACTAAGTATAGTCCATTCTATATCAATAACGGAGTGCACCCCAGGTGTCATATGCTACCTAGGGTCGAGTCTTCATGCCCTTTAGCGAATGACACTGTTAACGACATTTCGAAAGCCTTTACGATCATAAAAGACAACATCAAATATGCTCAGGCATCTTACAAACGGCAATATGATCTTCGCCATCGACAACAACCTGCCTATCAAATTGGACAATTGGTTTGGTTGTCTACGAAGAATCTCAAGCTTCGTCTACCATCCAAGAAACTTGCTAGACTTTTTGTTGGTCCATTTCGGATAACGGCCTTGCCTAATCCTGTCACAGTCACTTTGAAATTGCCAGACTCCTACAGAATCCATCCAACTTTTCATGTATCTCTCATCAAGCCCTGTGATTCTTCGGTCAGCTCCACACCAGAAGATCTTGCCTCTTACGACCTTTCTGATGACACTGAATATGAGGTGCATAGTATTGTGGACTCTCGTCTGAGAAATGGACGTCTCGAATATCTGGTTCACTGGCTGGGTTATGATACTTCTGAAGATTCTTGGGAGCCCGCTGCTAATGTCACAGCTCCTCGTCTGGTCTCGCTGTTTCATCGTCGTAACCCGGATAGACCGGTGCCATGAAACCTCGCAGTGGTTTCCTTGGGGGGGGCTCTGTCAGGGTTCAAACCTCCTCTGTCCCTTTAAGGATTCATCTCCCACTCTTACTCAGTAGTATTTAAGCACCTCCTCTTCCATTCATCATTGCTAGGTTAATTTATCTGACTGCTAGTGTAACCTGCACTAGCTCAGTAATATCCTTGCCATCTGGCAACACCTCAGCGAGCACATACCGGATCCTGAGCTCACCTCTCATCAAGATCTTTCCAAGTGCTGCCGAATCTGCTGCCTGTCACATCCAGTTTCAGAGCGCCGCAGCTCCTTCCTTGACTCTCACTTCACACTGCTTGTCGGGCTGATGTCATCAGCTGTTGCCGACCGCAGTTACCGCTCCTCGCCACGCTCAGGGATCAGGTTGTATGTTACCGAAGTGATTCAAGTTAATTCTGTCTTGCCTAAAAAACGCTTACTGTGATATTCAGAGACTTTGCACTTACAACTTATAATTGTATTGACTGTTATGCTGTACCGCTCTCCATGCTACCAAGTATAACCATAAGAGCTGTAACTTCTAGGTTGTGCCCTCTAAACTCATTACACATATATCATATATATATATATATGTGAGGCTAGTTACTTGGGCAACATTAACACACACAGTTATTCACTTAGGCCATCCAGTGTCTAACTTTGTGTCACATACCTCATTCATATATTTTCTCTCTTTCTGCTAAATTCCAAGTTCAGAGGTTAACCATAAAAAAGTAGCCTGACAACATCAATGGGGTTGCGTTATGGTGATCGCCATTCCGCGATCGCAGGTGTTAGTTTTTTTCTGACACTTTTTCCCCATTGATGTCTACGGGGGAAAGCATGCACAAAAACATCAAGTCAGGCCGTGGGTTTTGTGCGGTATGGAGCTTATCGCACCATACCGCACACCAAGAGAAGGTTTTTCAGTAACTTCTAATGGCAGCACTATGGAAAGTGCGATACGGCTCATTTTTTTTGCATTACTTACCCGGTATAGCGCAAAACTTGTAATCTTGGTGTCAGTGTCAAAACACCGCACAGGGGCTATACATATTGTTAAAGTCAGTTCCAGATCTAGATAAACATATCTGATAAGCTAATGGAGAAAGAGATACATATCTAGCCACCAGTCACCCAATATCTCTCTGCAGAGCTATAATACAGTAATTCTATTATAGATTAACTCAAAATTCTATTAAAGATGAACTCAAAATCTGAGCCCTTATTTGTTATAGTATTTTTTAAACCATTAGTTTGTTGGCTGGCATTTGAATATATACTGTTATATGTGTGTGTGTGTTATACATATAGATGACGGATGGATAGTAGAGATGTGCATTTGTTTATTATAAACAAATGTCAGAATTGATGCACCAATAAAAAAGAAAGAAAACAAATACATACTTTGTCAGTTTTCATTTGTTTCCTTAAAATACTAATTAGATTCTACGAGGAAGTAAGTAAAATTATAGATAAAGGGGGAATCAGTTGATGTGATATACTTGGATTTTGCGAAGGCGTTTGATACAGTGCCACATGAGAGATTAATGTACAAAATTAAGGGACTGGGAATAGCTTAAAATGTTAGCTCATAAATAAATAACTGGATAAAAGATAGTGAGCAACAAGTAGTAGTAAATGGATCATACTCAGATTAGACAAAGGTAATTAGTGGAGTCACCCAGGGATAAATAGCAACATCTCTTTTTGCAGATGATACAAAGTTGTGTAAGGTCATTAGGTTAGAGCAGGATGAACTTGCTTTACAAGCGGATCTGCAAAAATTAGAAGAATGGGTAGGTAAATGGAAAATTAGATTTAATACGGGAAAATGCAAGGTTCTACATTTTGGAAGTAAAAATTAGCAGGCAATCTATTATTTAAATGGGAGTAGATTTAGCCAAAAAGAGGAGGAAAGGGATTTGGGAGTATTAATAGATAACAAGCTAAAGATGGGTGCACAATGCAGGACAGCGGCTTCTAAGGCTAATGTGTTAAAAGAGGCATTGGAAGGAAAGCATAATTCTGTTACTGTATAAATCCCTTATAAGACCTTGCCTTGAGTATGGAGTGCAGTTCTGGGGACCAATCTAAAAAAATAACATTGCAGACTTGGAAAAAGTTAAGAGAAGGGCCACAAAGCTAATAAGGGGAATGGAGAATTTAAGCTATGAGGAGAGGTTAGCCAAACTAGGTCTGTTTTTTCTAGATAAAAAGTGCTTGAGAGGTGACATGATTACTTTATATTAATATATTCAAGGCCCATAAACAGAGATGGCAGAAGCTCTGTTTATTCCAGGAAAATTATTTGTGACAAGAGGTCCCAATTAAAGGTTGGAGGAAAGGAAAAATAAATCTCCTGTAACGGAAACATTTTTTCACTGTAAGAGCAATAAAATTGTGGAACTTATTATCTGGAGAGGTAGTAAATGCCAATACCTTAGATACATTTATTTAAAAATGGTTTAGATACATTTCTGTCTAGAAACAGAATTCAGGGAAATGATTGTTTGTGTTAAATTGGTCACTTTTTTAATGGGATTAATTTAATCTCAACTCAAGCTTTTTTGTAAATATATTAGATTTTTATAGGTTGAACTTGATGGACTTCTGTCTTTTTTCAACAACATCTACTATGTTACTATGTTACTTACCTTTTGCTCGCTGGAGACCGAGCTAACCCGATCCTCTTCTTGCAAAAGCCCTGGCCGCGCTATCAGGAGGCTTAGCACGGTCGGCTCCTAGGACCTGCACTACAGTTAGCCGGGGCTCTGGGAAGAAGAGAATTGGGTTAGCCCACTCTCCAGTGCGTAAAATGTAAGTATAAACTGCAACAGGTAAACTTTTCACCTGTAAATTTAAATATTTATATTCATTTTAACTAAAACTAATGTAAATGTTTAACTAAAATTCAGTATTCGTTTTGTTTTAAGTTAAATGAATACCGAATAGTACAGCCAACAAATATTTGGGCTGATCATCAATTAGGACACCTTCGCTGCTTGACTTCAGTAATGGTGAGTACCTATTTTGGGGTTAGTGTTAGTTTTTTGGGTGGTTTTTTGGGGGGTGGGTATTTTTTTAGATTAGGCCTTTCTCTATTTTCATGGGCACTAAAAGAGCTGATTGCTCTTTTAGTGCAATCTGGGATGCTCATAAGAAGGTTATAAAGGGAATTTAAACTAAGATCACAACTTAAGAAAGCATATTTAGATAAAAAAGATTAGTTCAAAAGCTTAGAGATGCACACCTAGATCAGAAATGTAATTCACTATATGCAACACTAGTTGTTAATGGTATCAGGAGGTCTAATATTGGCACATAGATGGATGATATAAGGGGCAGAGCATACAGGGGAGGGGAATAAGAGCACTGGGCTGTGGGGCCCCACAAATTGATTTTGCACAGGGTCCTGCAAATGCTAAGGTTGGCCCTGATGAGGCGTATAAGCGGGCTTCTTATCTAAAAATAAAGACAACAAAGCCGATACTCTATTGGCAAGAGTGATAAAACAAAGAATTTGAATTTCTTTGTACACAAACTTGCCTCGGCAGATGGCAGGGATATCATGAATTGTAAGATGATAGCTTCCACTTTTAGATAGTTTTATGAAACATTGTGTAACTTGCCAATGAGCCAAACCCCACACTTTGAATGAGATTTGCTTAAATATGTCTTTCAATCACATCTACCTACCTTAACTAAACAAAAATGATAAAGACTCTTGAACTACCTATTACGATGCAGGAGGTGCTTAAAACTATTGAATCTCTACCCTCCAGTAAATGCCCAGGTCTGGATGGATTTACAAATAAATACTATAAAAATCTTAGCCTCCACCTTACTAAATTATATAATGCTGTTGATTTGGGAGGAAGCTTTTCTACAGAATTTCATTTGTTATACATAACTGTAATTCCCAAGCCACTTAGGTATTTAGGAATTGACCTCTCTCCTTCCCCCAAAACACAATTTGAGCTGAAATATCAAAAGCTGTTATCAGATACCAAAAATGCTTTAAAGGGACATGAAACCCAATTTTTTTCTTTCATGATTTAGAAAGAGCATATAATTATAAACAACTTTCTAATGTACTTCTCTTATCTAATTTGCTTTATTCTCTTGATATTCCTTGCTGGAAAGCATATCTAGATATGCTTAGTAGCTGTTGATTTGTAGCTGCACACAGATGCCTCCTGTGATTGGCTCACCATGTGCATTGATATTTCTTCATTAAAGGATATCTAAAGAATTAAGCAAATTAGATAATAGAAGTAAATTTGAATGCTGTTTAAAATTGTATTCTCTACCTTAATCATGAAAGAAAATTTTTGGGTAAAGTGTCCCTTTAAGTAATTGGCATAGGAAACTACTGTCATGGTGGGTCCGAAATTCAGATAAAATTGACCATACTGCCGTGAGTTTTTTTATCACATGCATGCAATGCCACGATCTCTAACAAAAGTATTTCTTTAAAAACTCCAACAGTGTATTGAATATATCTGAGGCTCGGTGAAACTGCGGATTCAAAGGGATACTATGTATAGAACCTTATATTATGGTGGTTTTGTGGTGCCTCACCTCACCCTTTATTATCAAGCTGTTGAAGATCCCTTGTGTAGGAACAATTTTTTGGGTCACTAAGGAGCACAGACCGGTACCAATTCATAATTTCACAATTTGGGATAATTTCGTTTTCACTACCTCAGGGCTCTCGTCATCTATATCCACAAAGCCTACATTGTACAATGCTGAATTTTTTGGATATTAAGGTTACCAAAGTTTCAGTTTGGGGAGACTCAATACCAATAATACAACTGACGGATAATGGTAAGTTAAAACATAGACCGGAGTTGAGACAAAGGGGCCGACAGACCTCGCTGAATCAGGTCCGCCAGTGCGGATCAGGTCCGACAGACCTCGCTGAATGCAGAGAGTAATACGCTCTTCATTTTCAGCATTGCACCAGCAGCTCTTGTGAGCTGCCGGTGCAACACCGCCCCCTGCAGATTTGAGGCCAATCAGCCGCCAGCAGTGGAGTGTCAATCAACCCGATCGTACTCGATCGGGTTCAATTGCGGCGATGTCTGTCCGTCTGCTCAGAGCAGGCAGACACGTTATGGAGCAGCAGTCTTTAGACCGCTGCTTCATAAATGGTGTTTCTGGCGAGCCGAAACACGGGGCTTCAAGCTCCGTACGGAGCTTGACAGATAGGCCCCAAATTGCTGGGAGAATTTTTTCGAGTTGGCTCAAATATGCGCAGGGTACATCACTTAACCCCTTGACCCATTTCAATGTATATATACACGTCATGTGGTATAGAGCCCATTGTATCACATAACCTATATATATATATGTCGGCCCTTCAGGAAGCTTCAGCAGTCTCGGTTGTCAAGTGACAACCAAGACTTGCTCTTCCTGGACTGCAGGCATCTGCCTTTGAATGGTAACAGAGCACGATTGGTTTTCTATTACCATATGAGGGCAGCCTGCCTGATAATTGCAGACAGCTGCCAGTACCTAAGATGGCAGACACCATTGGGAGGGAGGAGGTTTAGAGAGTTTTTTGGAGGGATCAGGAAGGTGGGAGGGTAATGGGGGATCCTACCATGCAGAAACTAAATAAATACATATAATTTGTTAAAACAAACAAACCCTTAAACTTAATACTGCCATTGCCTAAGATGGTGGTCAGAAGTGTGAGAGGGGGGAGTGAGCTGTTTCCCCTTCTATTCCCCTTCTAGCTTATTAATTAACTGCTGGGATTTTTATTTTATTTTTTACATTATGTTTTTGTTTAATTTTATTACCTACCTCTTTCACCCCCACTGGGAAATTGATTGCTGCTTGCTGCCTCTTGTTTACATAGCTTATCAATAGTGAATACCAAAGTATTTATATTTTCAGTAAAGGTGGGGGTTCAACAGACAGGAGCAACTTTTTTAAATGACAAAATAAAGGTATTTATTACCAAATTGATACACTGCTGTGTTAAAACAGATAATTGGCAACACATTAAAGAGGAGGAAATAATTACAATACAATGTCCCTTTAACTCTAAGGCATTGCGCGAAGTAAAGTCTTTTATCTTCCTCCATGATTACTTTCCAGCTATATATTCATTAAAATTACCTTTCTTGAAGAATAGATGTCCTGCCTTTGCCTTTGTGGCTCCTGCTATGATGCTTTCATACCAATTATTTGAACTAATTTTATTAGTATTTAGGCTTTGAATTTTGTTTTCCATTTTATAATTAATATTATTAATGCCAATCAACTAAGCAAATATAATAATAGAAGTCAATTGGAAATCTGTTCAAAATTGTATGCTCTGTCTGAATTATGAAAGAAAATTTTGGGGTTTTATATCCTTTTAAATGAAGCAGAACTGTATATTCAACAATAATAAATAATAAAAAGACAATGCAATAACACAGTCTGAATTTTAAATGAGAAGTAGATGTTTTCTAACAATTTTCAAAGTTACTTCCATTTTTCCTGTATCATGTGACAGCCATCAACCAATCACAAAACGCATTTATGTATATACTGTGCATCATTGCACAGTCTCAGTAGCTGGTACCTTAGAACGTGTGCATATGAAAACACTGCACATTTGGAAAATTAATTAAATTGTAGTTTTGTAAGATGTTTAGCTTTTGCCATAATTAATATATAATAATTCTAGATGCTTAGTTTTCATAAATCTCCTGTAACAAATGGGTTGAAATAGTTTACTCTAAATCACACTGAATAAAACAATTGAACACTACCTTGTTGCTAGTATAACAAATTTACTTGAACTAGGTTTGTTGCTGACAGTTCTTACAGTGTGTGGTTGGTCCATTGTTAATCTGCTTCTGTACTTGATTACAGATAAACTGCAATAAGGCTGATAGGTTTTAATTACAAGTGAATTAATAAGTGATGATTTCCTAATTAGAGATATTGAATTAACCTTTATGTGATACCTTTAGTGCCAATTCTTTTTGCATATGTGTGATACATTATTTCACTGTCTTCTGAGTTGAGAAAGTAAGACTTTGCATCAGTGATTCTTTAAAGTGATGGTAAATCCGAGCATTTAAAAAAACGCTAGAATTTACAATCACTAAAAATAAACTGTAGTTTCAGTCATCAGTTATTACAAAAAGGGTGCTAACTTCACAGCACAGCGCTCTTTACCAATGAGGTGACGTTTCCACTTCCAAACCAATAGCCGTACTAGGATGTCAGATGTCAGGCACAGCTATTGGTTTAGAGGTGGAAACGTCACCTCATTGGTAAAGAGCGCTGTGCGGTGAATTTAGCACCCTTTTTGTAATAACTGATGACTGAAACTACAGTTTATTTTTAGTGATGGTAAATCCTAGCATTTTTTATACACTCAGATTTACCATCACTGTAAAGTATGTCTGTTCTATAACCACAAGTATGAGAAATGAATGTTATCTAGATAGCAGCACTATTTCCTGCAATGTAGCCATGAATTAACAAGCGCTACCCAGGGGCTGAACCAAAAATGGGTTGGCTCCTAAGCTTACATTCCTGCTTTTTCAAATTAAAATAGCAAGAGAATGAAGAAAAATTGATAATAGGCATAAATTAGAAAGTTGCTTAAAATTGCATGTTCTATCTGATTCACGAAAGAATAAAAATGGGTTTTGTGTCCTTTTATGGGTTAGAATTAAACAGTGCATTGCTTAGAAAAAAACAAATAGCTACAGAATGCGCATATCCTGTTTGTGTCTCAAAGGGAGTTGGAGTTGTGGCTGATACTGCACTAATTGGCTAAATAGATAATAAACAGTCACAGTCATGTGATCAGGGGGCTGTCAGAAGAGGCTTAGATACAAGATAATCACAGTGGTAAAAGTATTATTAATATAACTGTGTTGGTTATGCAAAACTAGGGAATGGGTAATAAAGGGATTATCTATCTTTTAAACAATACAAATTTTGAAGTTGACTGTCCCTTTAAGTTGTATACTTTTCACTGAATCTTTCACATTTCTGCTAAAATAGAGTTGTATTCTTTATCTATATCTGGATTTATTTATGCTCATTTTTCAAATTTACTTCCATTATCAAATTTTCTTTGTTCTCCTGGTATCCTTTGTTGAAAAAAGCTCAGGCGATTGAACGTGTCTGGAACTCTATATGGCAGCAGCTTTGCACGAATATTATCCATTTGCATGAGAACAAGATGGCAGCACTATTTTCTGCCATATAGTGATCCAGATGCCTACCTATGTATCTCTTCAACAAAGAATGCAAAAGAATGAAGCAAATGTGATAATAGAATTGGAAACATTTTTAAATTGTTATGTTCTGAGTCACCAGAAAATAAATAAAATGTGGGTTTCATATCCCTTTAAATTGTGATTAAAGCATTTCTATGCGAATAAAACTTATGAAGTGAAAAAGGCAATAACTGAGTAAGCTATTTCTTTTACTATTAAATGGATATAAAAGTGCAATAAGTTCTAATAAGTTAGAGGATTTTATTCTTCCACTACTGCTTATAAACAGCTGTATGTTTAACTCAGCAAAGAGATTAACACATAGTTAAAATTAGCTCCAGAGCAGAAGTGCACTACTGGGAGCTAGCTGAACACATCTGGTGAGCCAATGACAAGAGATAAATAAATCCCAGAAGTGAATGCTATTCTCACTTTTTTTGGGAAAGCAAATCATTTCAATATAATATTTTTAGTTTTAATTTTTTACTATGAAAGGGGCGGTGAAAGTGAGACCGAAGTTACGGAACCTCTTGCTAAAATGTTTGAATCTCACTACTGCCTCCTGCTTCTGTCTGCGGTCCTCCTCAATAACACGTTATAAAAAGAGGAACAATATAGTAAAACCATCTTCACTTTATTAAAGGGATATGAAACTCAAAACATCTTCTTTCAAGATTCAGATTTTAGACATCTTTCTAATTTACTTTTATTTTCAATTTTTCTACATTCTCTTGGTATCTTTTTTTGAAAAGTTGGGACGTATGCTTTGTAGCCGGCCCATTTCTAGAGCACTATATGGCAGCAGTTTTGCAAGAATGTTATCCATTTGCAAGAGCACTAGATGACAGCACAATTTCCTGCCATGTAGTGCTCCAGATGACTACCTAGGTTTCTCTTCAACACAGAATATAATAGGAACGAAGCAAATTTGATAATAGAAGTAAATTGGAAACTGTGTTAAAATGGTTTGCTCTGTCTGAATCACAAACATTTTTTTGGGTGTTTCATATCCATTTAACATAATAGCATTAAAGGGACAGTCTACACCAGAATTTTTATTGTTTAAAAAAAAGATAATCTCTTTATTACCCATTTCCCAGTTTTGCACAACCAACACAGTTATAATAATACACGTGTTACCTCTGTGATTACCTTGTATCTAGGCCTCTGCAGACTGTCCCCTTATTTCAGTTCTTTTGACAGACTTGCATTTTAGCCAATCAGTGCTAACTCCTTGGTAAATGCACATGCATGAGCACAATGTTATCTATATAGCACACATGAACTAACGTCCTCTAGTTGTGGAAAACTGTCAAAAAGCATTCAAATAAGAGGCAGCCTTGAAGGACAAAGAAATTAGCATATGAGCCTACCTAGGTTTAGCTTTTACCTAAGAATACCAAAAAAAAATCAAAATGATGATAAAATTAAATTGGAAAGTTGTTTAAAATGACATGCCCTATCTGAATCATGAAAGTTTATTTTTGACTAGACTGTCCCTTTAAATTAAAGACTGATGAAAAACAATCTACAGTGAGTATTTCCAGAATCCAGATAAACATACATTTTTACTGAAGATTACATCTAGAAGGTCCCATGGAGCCTCTCCATATTTCCTTCTGACGTGTAAGTTTAATTAAAGGGAAATTACACTGTAAAATGTTCTTCCCTTTAATGCTGGAGTGTATTAAATAGTTTACAAATAACTCCTTTACCTTTAACTTCTAATTTGAAAACCACCACTTATACTGAAAAGCTACATAAACAAGAATAAGCAGAAGAAATCACACTCCCTGTGGTACATTATATATATACAGTATATATATATATTTATATATATATATGTACTAAAATGTTTTCAACCAAATAGTATTATTCTGTATTTGTGTATACAGTGTGAGATAAGATAAGGAGCCCTTTGTGCTTACACCAAAAGAAAAAATAATGATGTATGCACTGCCTGCAAACTCAGCCTATTTAATTGGGTTGTGGCTTCAATTAGTAAAATCAGTTAATTAGCATATTTTTATACAAAAAATAAAGATAAAGGAGCAATTTACCATAGTGTTTAGCTTTCAACTTATTGGAAACATATTGAGCTAGATTACAAGTGAGGCGCAAACAGTTTTGCGCTACATCATTGGTTTTAAAACCTGTCTTCAGGCCTCCCTAACAGGCCACATTTTGAAAATATCTGAATTAGAGCACAGTTGAAATAATCAGAGGATTAGTAAACATGGTTATTTTACCTGCTCTCACCCAAGATAATCCTGAAAACCTGGCCTGTTGGGGAGGCCTGAGGACAAGTTTGAAAACCAGTGCGCTAGCGTAATCGTTTTTTTTGCAAGCCCTTTTCATTGCGCTGATATTACAAGTGGAGAGAAATCATGATTGCGCTAGTGAAATTGCCATTTACGCTTCAATCCTCCTTACCGAGATCTCAGAGCTGTGGTTAACTGTTTCCAAAACTAAAAAGTTGCACAAAACACTTCAAAAATACATTACAACGTACAGTTACACTCATTTTAACACTGTCTAAAAGAAATTATTAAAAAAGAAATATTGCACAAAAAAGTTATAAGGGTGCAAAGATAGGAGTTCTCGGGTGTTAGGGAAAAAAAAGGCAGACAGGCTTTAAAATAGAGACACATACATATACATTGCTAAAAATGTATTTATATGTGTGTGTGTATATATATATATGTTTATATATGTTTATATACTGTATATATGTATTTATAGCCATATATACACATATAAAAACATTAATATATATATGCACACACATATAGACATATATATAAGTGCATTATAGCCCTTTGCCATTAAGTAGATGAAAACATAACACATATTTATGCAATATTCATATTTAATAAACATTTTAACTATGTATTTACAGCAAATATTTCAGATTTGCTAATACGAATATGCTATGTTGTTTGCACGATGGTTTTTTTTTCCAACTATTTTTTTTTCTCCTTTGACTTCTATAGGGAATGTGAAAATGCAATGGAGTTTGCGCGATCTTGGGTGTTAGTTTTTTTTTTCTCCATTGATTACTTTGGAGTAATACATGTACGTGCATGCAGAAAATTAGGTTTATTTTTCTCTGCTATTCAGGCTACCGCTAGTGCAAAATAAGTTTTTTTGAAACTTGTAATATGAATGCAACCCAACTAGCGCAAAAAGCTTAACACTAGCTGAGTTTTCGCGAAAGTGAAATAAAAAAAAAACTGTGCCACTTGTAATCTAGCCCATTATTGGGAAAACTATTTTACAGCACACGGTCCCTTAAGATAGCGATATGCAAACATTAGGCATTCTTTATGTGTCTTACATTATCAGTTTCTATCACCATTAGTAAAACCAATTCCATGAATCTTCTACCCCTTCTATAAATACTTCTTATGCAAAATACATATCATGCACCTTGTGAACATTGGAACAATATTAAGAATAAAGTAGAATCACACAGTGTACCAAATCACTTTAGAATTTACCATAATTCCAATCCCCACAGTTTTACGACCTAGATTACGAGTTTTTGTCGGTAAGGCTTGCAGGGCTAACGAGCAGTTTATGCTCACTGCTCACCTACAGGCAAAGCTGGTATTACAGTTTTTTTACACCTAGCGTTAGCCGCAAAAAGGTGAGCGTAGAGCAAAATTTAGCTCCACATCTCACCTCAATACCAGCGCTGCTTACGGTAGCGGTAAACTGGCTAAACGTGCTCGTGCACAATTTCCCCATAGGAAACAATGGGGCAGATTCAGCTGGAAAAAAACCTAACACCTGCAAAAAAGCAGCGTTCAGCTTCTAACGCAGCCCTATTGTTTCCTATGAGGAAATAAAATTTATGTCTACACCTAACACCCTAACATGAACCCCGAGTCTAAACACCCCTAATCGTACACTTATTAACCCCTAATCTGCCGTCCCCGACATCGCCGACACCTGCATTATATTATTAACCCCTAATCTGCCCCCCCAACGTCGCCGCAACCTAACTACACTTATTAACCCCTAATCTGCTGCCCCCAACATCGCCGAACCCTACATTATATTTATTAAAGGGACACTGAACCCAAATTTATTCTTTCATGATTCAGATAGAGCATGCAATTTTAAGCAACTTTCTAATTTACTCCTATTATCATTTTTTCGTTGTTCTCTTGCTATCTTTATTTGAAAAAGAAGGCATCTAAACTTTTTTTTTTTAGTTCAGTACTCTGGACAGCACTTTTTTATTGGTGGATGAATTTATCCACCAATCAGCAATGACAACCCAGGTTGTTCAACAAAAATGGGCCGGCATCTAAACTTACATTCTTGCATTTCTAATAAAGATACCAAGAGAATAAAGAAAATTTAATAATAGGAGTAAATTAGAAAGTTGCTTAAAATTTCATGCTCTATCTGAATCACAAAAGAAAAAATTTGGGTTCAGTGTCCCTTTAACCCCTAATCTGCCGCCCCCATCGTCGCTGCTACTATATTACATTTATTAACCCCTAAACCTAAGTCTAACCCTAAGTCTAACCCCCCTAACTTAAATATAATTTAAATAAATCTAAATAAAATAACTACAATTAAATAAATTATTCCTATTTAAAACTAAATACTTACCTATAAAATAAACCCTAAGCTAGCTACAATATAACTAATAGTTACATTGTAGCTAGCTTAGGGTTTATATTTATTTTACAGGCAACTTTGTATTTATTTTAACTAGGTAGAATAGTTATTAAATAGTTATTAACTATTTAATAGCTACCTAGTTAAAATAAGTACAAATTTACCTGTAAAATAAATCCTAACCTAAATTACAATTACACCTAACACTACACTATAATTAAATTAATTACATAAACTAACTACAATTAACTACAATTAAATTAAATAAACTAAAGTACGGAAAAAAACAAACACTAAATTACAGAAAATAAAAAAATAATTACAAGAATTTTAAACTAATTACACCTACTCTAATCCCCCTAATAAAATAAAAAAGCCCCCCAAATTAAAAAAAATCCCTACCCTATACTAAATTACAAATAGCCTTTAAAAGGGCCTTTTGCGGGGCATTGCCAAAAAGTAATCAGCTCTTTTACCTGTAAAAAAAAAGACAATACCTCCCCCAACATTACAAACCACCACCCACACACCCAACCTTACTCTAAAACCCACCCAATCCCCCCTTAAAAAAACCTTACACTACCCCCTTGAAGATCACCCTACCTTGAATGAAGGTTCCTTTAAATGACGTCATCCACGATGGCGTCCCTTGAATTCCGATCGGAATTAAGGTAGAAAAAATCCTATTGGCTGATCCAATCAGCCAATAGGATTAAGGTCGCATTCTATTGGCTGATTGGAACAGCCAATAGAATGCAAGCTCAATCCTATTGGCTGATTGGATCAGCCAATAGGATTGGATCAGCCAATAGGATTTGTCCTACCTTAATTCCGATTGGCTGATAGAATCCTATCAGCCAATCGGAATTCAAGGGACACCATCTTGGATGACGTCATTTAAAGGAACCTTCATTCTTCGCTTGGACTTTGTTTGAAGAGGATGCTCTTCGTCGACTGGATTGAAGATGGACCCGCTCCGCTCCGGATGGATGAAGATAGAAGATGCCGTCTGGATGAAGACTTCTGCCGCTTGGAGGACCTCTTCTGCCCGGATCGGATGAAGACTTCTGCCCCTCTGGAGGTCCACTTGTGCCTGGCTGGGTGAAGACATCTCAAGGTAGGGTGATCTTCAAGGGGGTAGTGTTAGGTTTTTTTAAGGGGGGATTAGGTGGGTTTTAGAGTAGGGTTGGGTGTGTGGGTGGTGGGTTGTAATGTTGGGGGGGTATTGTCTTTTTTTTACAGGTAAAAGAGTTGATCACTTTGGGGCAATGCCCCGCAAAAGGCCCTTTTAAAGGGACAGTCTACACCAGAATTTTTATTGTTTAAAAAGATAGATAATCCCTTTATTACCAATCCCCCAGTTTTGCATAACCAACACAGTTATATTAATAAATGTTTTACCTCTGTGATTACCTTGTATCTGGGCCTTTGCAGACTGCCCCGTTATCTCAGTGCTTTTGACTGACATGAAGTTTAGCCAATCAGTGCAGTCTCCTAAATAACTCCACGGGAGTGAGCACAATGTTATCTATATGACACACATGAACTAGTACTGTCTAACTGTGAAAAAACTTTCAAAATGCTCTGAGCTAAGAGGCGGTTCTCAACGGTTTAGAAATCAGTTTGAGCCTACCTTGATTTAGCTTTTCAAAAATACCACCAAGGGAACAAAGCAAATGTAATGACTAAACTCAATTGGAAAGTTGTTCAAAATGTCATGCCCTATCTGAATTTTGACTAGACTGTCCCTTTAAGGGCTATTTGTAATTTAGTATAGGGTATGGAATTTTTTTTATTTTGGGGGGCTTTTTTATTTTATTTTATTAGGGGGATTAGAGTAGGCGTAATTAGTTTAAAATTCTTGTAATTATTTTTTTATTTTCTGTAATTTAGTGGGGGGGGTTTCGTACTTTAGTTTATTTAATTTAATTGTAGTTAGTTTATGTAATTCATTTAATTATAGTGTAGTGTTAGGTGTAATTGTAATTTAGGTTAGGATTTATTTTACAGGTAAATTTGTACTTATTTTAACTGGGTAGCTATTAAATAGTTAATAACTATTTAATAACTATTCTACCTAGTTAAAATAAATACAAAGTTGCCTGTAAATAAATATAAACCCTAAGCTATCTACAATGTAACTATTAGTTATATTGTAGCTATCTTATGGTTTATTTTATAGGTAAATATTTAGTTTTAAATAGGAATAATTTATTTAATTGTAGTTATTTTATTTCATTTTATTTAAATTATATTTAAATTGGGGGGGTTAGACTTAGGTTTAGGGGTTAATACATTTAATATAGTAGCGGCGACGTTGTGGGTGGCAGATTAGGGGTTAATAAATGTAGGTAGGTGTCGGCGATGTTAGGGACGGCAGATTAGGGGTTAATAAAATTTAACTAGTGTTTGCGAGGTGGGAGTGCGGAGGTTTAGGGGTTAATATATTTATTAAAGTGAAGGCGATGTCCGGTCGGCAGATTAGGGGTTAAAAATGTTATTAAAGTGTTTCCGATGTGGGGGGGGGGGGCTCGGTTTAGGGGTTAATAGGTAGTTTATGGATGTTAGTGTACTTTTTAGCACTTTAGTTAAGAGTTTTATTTTACGGTGTTAGCCCATAAAACTCTTAACTACTGACTTTTAAATGCGGTAGGAATCTGGACAGGAGAGGGTCTACCGCTCACTTCTTCCAAGACTCGTAATACCGGCGTTAGGCAAATCCCATTAAAAAGATAGGATACGCAATTGACGTAAGGGGATTTGCGGTAAGCTCGAGTCGCGGAAGAAAAGTGAGCGGTACACCTGTACCTGCCAGACTCGTAATACCAGCGGGCGTTAAAAAGCAGCGTTGGGACCTCTCAACGCTGCTTTTTAAGGCTAACGCAAGACTCGGAATCTAGCCGTTAAGAGTCTTAGTTTTAGATTGGATTGCTCCCAATAGTTCCAACAATAGACTAAAGGCCCTTCGACAACGAGAAACATATTGGATCCATGAATTAAATACTCTCAATTCATTGAATCCTCATGGACTCAATATTGATCTCGATTTACAGGCATTCATGTAACTGTTTCTGAATTTAGACAAGGTATCCAACATCCCTTTATGATTCCTAAATCACAATATTTTCTATTTTAATCATTCATCAGGTGCGTATTTTCCTACATAGGTTCAATTGCACCTTAGTTTGAAATTTAGCACTAGATTTATTTACCTGTTATTAAAATGTAAGTTTGTAGGTTACGGTTCCTTTAAAATGGAGCTCGTTTTTAAGTGCAATTTTTAGTTCATATATTAATAATTTCTGGGTGTAGTTAGGCATTCATACATCTTTTCTCTTGAATTATGCAGGTTATGTTTATAGGCTTTTACTAAAGATCATGTGGTATGTAAGACGGTTATATATAAATCTAACTATGCTGCACAAATTTAAACATGTTGATCCAAATCTCTTTTTTGTATTTCTCACAAATTTTTTAATGTATTTTCAAATGTATTTTTTAATGTATTTTTTAATGCATATTTTGCTCTATTGTATTAGGTATTATATTATTTGCTATTGCATTGTTGTTGTATTTATGTGGCTACTTTGAGTTACTTAGTAACTATTTTAACTTTCAAGGTGTTGTATTCCCTGGAGGGCATTGGGCTAAACCTGATGAGGGGTTTGATTGACATACTACTAGCCCAATCGTACCTCACAGCAAATGGAACACTCAGCAACCAATCACATTCCTGTGTACACACCAGGAAAGTTTTTACAATCACTATTTAAGTCAGGAGCAAGGAGGCTCCGTAATAACCCTCTTGAAAAAGTCTGGTTGATACCAGAGGAAACGTGTTGAGGTAAACGTGTTTCTCTACTGATGCAAGCCTCACACAAGTCTCTCTGCTGTTTTGTACTCTGGATTGTTGGAAACAATAGGAGCTACTACGGCAAACTGCAAAGACGGACTCTCGCTTGCTGAGGAGAAAAACACGGTGATTTAGTCACACACTGTCTATTACATTTTAACTTTTGTACGTATATTTTCTATGTATTGCGCTATTTAAAGTGCACAGTAAAACTTTTACCCTTAGAGTGGCTCTATGCGCTCTTGTCTTCTTTCGTTATATCATGAAACTTATAAGCTTTCATATGATCATAAGCAAATTATGTATTTGCAGGTTAGCATTTCACATATGCATATTCAAGTTATGGGGCATATTTATCAAGCTCCGTATGGAGATAGATGCCCCGTGTTTCCGGCAAACCTTCAGGCTCGCCGGAAACAGAAGTTATGAAGCAGCGCCTGTTTTAAGGCTGTGGACTGAAATCAACCCTATTGGATACGATCGGGTTGCTTGACACCCTCTGCTAGCTGCTGAGTGGCCCAGAATTTGCAGGGGGCGGCATTGCACCAGCAGTTCACAAGAACTGCTGGTGTAATGATAAATGCCGAGAGCGTAAGCTGTCTGCATTTATCAATGTGCAGCAGACATGATCCGCAATATCGGATCATGTCCGCTCGCACATTAATAAATAGGCCCCTATGTCTTTACAAGTTTCTGTATATGAGTATATATAAGCTGTAAGTTATCATTCTACATGAGCATATGTATATTTTTTCTTTGTAAGCTTTATACTACAAGAAGATATATAGGTTATATCCTATATCACCATACATAAGCTGTCTTTTGCAAGTCATCATACTACATGAGTAAATGCAAGTTGTGTTCTTACAAGGTACCAATTTACATGACCATATGTAAGCTACTGTATATTTTTGGGAGTTATCTTATTACATGAAAATATTCTATCTGTGTCCTTGCAAGTTTTATTACTTTAGTTTATGTAAGTTATGTCCTTTTTTTAAAGGACATGAAAACCAAAAAAAATATTTTAAGAATCAGATAGCACACATTTTTAAACAACTTTCCAATTTAAAAAGAAGGAACCCCAAGGGGAACCGAGAGCGGGGTGCGCTGGCAAAAAATAATAATAACAAGTGTAAGTGATTAGTGTCTATGGACAAACCATACTAGTCCATATGAGGAAATGGTGCTGTGTATTTTGGAGCAATCAAATGTGCTGGTGGCAAGGCTCCTCTGGTCTTCGGGAAGAAGGTATCTGTAAATTAGAAATAAAAAAGAGGGCGCCACATAGCGTGATATTGTTGACTCAAAGCCAAAATAGGAGATTGATGTTAAAGGCTTACCAGAGGTAATTGCACCGTGTTGTAACCGGTGCTGACAGGCAGGCTAACACTTTCAGTGGCTAGCACACTGGGTGGCCTCTGGCAGGCTGTACACAGGTGGTATTCAGCGTTTCCTTGATTAACGTCTGTGCGGCTGATGACTGAGACACTGCGGTAAAGCTGATACTTTGAAACCTTTACCAGGAAGGCTCAAAAGGAGAACAAAGGCAAACAAATGGACAACTTCCGTATATTTAAAATCAATACGTTTTAATCCATACAAACTGCTACGCGTTTCTAGACCATAAACCGGTCTTTTCTTCAGGCATACAAACAATGGATACAAATTCTTTAAAAGTATCTACCTTATATACAATTAAAAAACGGAAGTTGTCATAGTTTCCAAAAGAGACCAATGGGATATAGGTGGGTACTCTGAATCTCATTTGTGTTAATTGGGCTTAGTAACCTGGGTGCTTAATTGACATTCACAAACAGTAACCCGATGAAATATTTTTGAGTTTCCCATCTTCATCTGCTATAATAAACTTGAATGTTCTAAAGTGAGCCTGCATAAACATATACAATAAAATATTTGATTTGCAGATCTAAATAATATATGAGTCAAGTATGATTATGTTAAAACTATGTGTGACACCATGTAAAAAAGAAATTAAATTGCTAACTTGCAAATGTCTTGTATTTAAATTGACTGTGGGGTGTGTTGATGTTATTCTGATTTAAAACTATGAACAGATATGCGTGTGAGTGTGTATTAAGAAAGTAGTGTGTATTGGACATGAACCAGCAGTGTTGTTAAGAGAGTCGAAGTAATGATATGTATGTCATATAAAATCGTAACATGTAAGTCAAAATTATATTCTGTACAATGCTCGATTTTGGCATGATAAACTGTAGAAATTGGATATAATTGCAAATTGCTAAGTGGAATAAATCCTTGCAATAAGTAACAACATGTGAATAAAATTCTATTGTATTCGTCACTCAGTTTAGTGTGAGGGACTCAAAATTTGAAATAATATAAACTCGTCTACAATCGACAAATGAAGCAAGACCCACAGCTGTGTATATTAATACACAGAGGTTCTTTAACCTGCAGATTCAATAAAAGCATATGTATGTTCGTATAAATAGCTTGTGTTTCTATATGTGTATCTGGTATTACACTTCTGTGATAAATAATTAAAGCGAAAACTTTTCTTTGTTTGGCTGATATTTATCTTGTGATATCTGAGCTTCTGTAAATATAACGTGAATAGAGATGTCTATTGGATGAGTATTCTGATTTTTTATTCTTCGTTTGGGAAATTGATGACCAATGGGATTTGAGGATACTATTGGTGAAGTATTAGTATCAATGATTTGATAGTCTTATTGCATGCAAAATACTAATAATATTTGTGCAAGAGATAGGGCCATTCTTTAAAACTCCTTGTTAGGAGAATTTATGGCATCCATTCAATTTTATAGAAACTAAATCTAAAGGTCATCTCGGGGTATTGGAGTTGATCTGATGTATTTAAAATGAACAGTGCATAAAAATTAATCCAACATAGTCAATATCTGGTGTAGTCACTTTTGTCGACTGCTGTTTATATAATGTTCGTGTTGTAAACTATATTGTATTTAATCTGATGTGCCTAATGTAACCATGTTTCAATATATTTATAATGTCTAATGGAATGAAACATATTGAAGATGTTATGTCGGTCTGTAGGATATGTCTGGTGTTCAAGTGGTGAAAAAATGTATAAAATGTGAAAAATATCAGTATGTATGCGTTGTGAAGAACTAATGTGATCAAATGATTAAAATCTGCTTGGAATGCCCTGATAGTAGCCGTATTCTACATGAATGTTAGAATATATATATGTTCTATGATAAGTCATAAGTTTGATTGTTAGTTGAATGCTGCTAGATCCAAATTAGCGTTTAAACCATCAGGAAAAAGTGTTTTTAATTTAAAAATCCAGAAAGTTTCTCGTTGTCTGAGTTTATTTGTTCTATTGTAATCTGCAGACCTAGGAATGAAATCTATCGGTGTATATTTGAAAGTGTATGGATTGCCTTGGTGTTTACTTAGACAATGGTTTGGCACGCTGTGTTTAATTTTCGTTTTTTTGCAGTTTTTGCAATTACGCAAGTGTTCACCCCACCTTGTTTTTATTTTTCTACAGGTGCGGCCTACATATTGTAGGCCGCATATACACTCCAATAGGTATACCACAAAAGAGGAATTACAGTTATAAAATCCCTGAATGGGATATGTGTCCCCGGTAGTATGGGATTTAAAAGATTTACTACCATGTTTAATGTACTGGCAAGAATTACAACCGGTTTTCCCGCATTTGTATGTTCCTTGTAGACCAAATATCCCATTTTTGGTTTGTGTATTGTTTTTGGATCGTTGTTGGGTGTGTTTAACTATTTTGCTTGGTGCTAGTTTGCTTCTCAAACTGGGTGCCCTCCTGTAGACTATCTTTGGTCTATCTTGTACAATATTTTTTAGAACAGGATCTCTTTGAATGACGTGCCAATGTTTGTATATTATCTGATTTATTTTATGAAAATTGCTGTTGTATTGTGTAATGAACATAATCTTATCTTGATTTGTTGTACTATTGGTTACTCTTTTGCTTTTATTATTGTTGGATAATATCTCATTTCTGTTTAGTTTTTTGGTTCTTGTTAATGCGTTGTCTAAAATATGGACCGGGTAATTTCTTTCCAAAAATCTATTGTAAATGATCTGACTTTGTTCCAGAAAGATGTTAAAATCTGAACAATTTCTCCTGATGCGTCTGAACTGACTATACGGTACGTTGTTAATCCAACTTCTGTGATGGTTGCTGTGGTATTCTAAATAGCTATTGCTATCTACATCCTTAAAAAATGTTTTTGATGTGACAAAGGGAACGGCCATGGGTACCAGGTTCGCCCCAAGTTTCGCGAATCTCTTCATGGGACTTTTTGAGGAGATTTACATACATCAAGCGAACCTTGGGGGGAACCTGGTATTCTATGGCCGTTACATAGATGATCTCATTCTAATTTGGAATGGTAGCCTAGAAGCAGCAGAATCATTTATAACAAATCTCAATAATAACAATATGGGGATCACGTTCACAGCCAACATTCAAGCAGAATCAATAGAATACTTAGATCTGATACTCAGTTGGGGTCCCAATTGGACCATCACATCAAAAACATTTTTTAAGGATGTAGATAGCAATAGCTATTTAGAATACCACAGCAACCATCACAGAAGTTGGATTAACAACGTACCGTATAGTCAGTTCAGACGCATCAGGAGAAATTGTTCAGATTTTAACATCTTTCTGGAACAAAGTCAGATCATTTACAATAGATTTTTAGAAAGAAATTACCCGGTCCATATTTTAGACAACGCATTAACAAGAACCAAAAAACTAAACAGAAATGAGATATTATCCAACAATAATAAAAGCAAAAGAGTAACCAATAGTACAACAAATCAAGATAAGATTATGTTCATTACACAATACAACAGCAATTTTCATAAAATAAATCAGATAATATACAAACATTGGCACGTCATTCAAAGAGATCCTGTTCTAAAAAATATTGTACAAGATAGACCAAAGATAGTCTACAGGAGGGCACCCACTTTGAGAAGCAAACTAGCACCAAGCAAAATAGTTAAACACACCCAACAACGATCCAAAAACAATACACAAACCAAAAATGGGATATTTGGTCTACAAGGAACATACAAATGCGGGAAAACCGGTTGTAATTCTTGCCAGTACATTAAACATGGTAGTAAATCTTTTAAATCCCATACTACCGGGGACACATATCCCATTCAGGGATTTTATAACTGTAATTCCTCTTTTGTGGTATACCTATTGGAGTGTATATGCGGCCTACAATATGTAGGCCGCACCTGTAGAAAAATAAAAACAAGGTGGGGTGAACACTTGCGTAATTGCAAAAACTGCAAAAAAACGAAAATTAAACACAGCGTGCCAAACCATTGTCTAAGTAAACACAAAGGCAATCCATACACTTTCAAATATACACCGATAGATTTCATTCCTAGGTCTGCAGATTACAATAGAACAAATAAACTCAGACAACGAAAAACTTTCTGGATTTTTAAATTAAAAACACTTTTTCCTGATGGTTTAAACGCTAATTTGGATCTAGCAGCATTCAACTAACAATCAAACTTATGACTTATGATAGAACATATATATATTCTAACATTCATGTAGAATACGGCTACTATCAGGGCATTCCAAGCAGATTTTAATCATTTGATCACATTAGTTCTTCACAACGCATACATACTGATATTTTTCACATTTTATACATTTTTTCACCACTTGAACACCAGACATATCCTACAGACCGACATAACATCTTCAGTATGTTTCATTCCATTAGACATTATAAATATATTGAAACATGGTTACATTAGGCACATCAGATTAAATACAATATAGTTTACAACACGAACATTATATAAACAGCAGTCGACAAAAGTGACTACACCAGATATTGACTATGTTGGATTAATTTTTATGCACTGTTCATTTTAAATACATCAGATCAACTCCAATACCCCGAGATGACCTTTAGATTTAGTTTCTATAAAATTGAATGGATGCCATAAATTCTCCTAACAAGGAGTTTTAAAGAATGGCCCTATCTCTTGCACAAATATTATTAGTATTTTGCATGCAATAAGACTATCAAATCATTGATACTAATACTTCACCAATAGTATCCTCAAATCCCATTGGTCATCAATTTCCCAAACGAAGAATAAAAAATCAGAATACTCATCCAATAGACATCTCTATTCACGTTATATTTACAGAAGCTCAGATATCACAAGATAAATATCAGCCAAACAAAGAAAAGTTTTCGCTTTAATTATTTATCACAGAAGTGTAATACCAGATACACATATAGAAACACAAGCTATTTATACGAACATACATATGCTTTTATTGAATCTGCAGGTTAAAGAACCTCTGTGTATTAATATACACAGCTGTGGGTCTTGCTTCATTTGTCGATTGTAGACGAGTTTATATTATTTCAAATTTTGAGTCCCTCACACTAAACTGAGTGACGAATACAATAGAATTTTATTCACATGTTGTTACTTATTGCAAGGATTTATTCCACTTAGCAATTTGCAATTATATCCAATTTCTACAGTTTATCATGCCAAAATCGAGCATTGTACAGAATATAATTTTGACTTACATGTTACGATTTTATATGACATACATATCATTACTTCGACTCTCTTAACAACACTGCTGGTTCATGTCCAATACACACTACTTTCTTAATACACACTCACACGCATATCTGTTCATAGTTTTAAATCAGAATAACATCAACACACCCCACAGTCAATTTAAATACAAGACATTTGCAAGTTAGCAATTTAATTTCTTTTTTACATGGTGTCACACATAGTTTTAACATAATCATACTTGACTCATATATTATTTAGATCTGCAAATCAAATATTTTATTGTATATGTTTATGCAGGCTCACTTTAGAACATTCAAGTTTATTATAGCAGATGAAGATGGGAAACTCAAAAATATTTCATCGGGTTACTGTTTGTGAATGTCAATTAAGCACCCAGGTTACTAAGCCCAATTAACACAAATGAGATTCAGAGTACCCACCTATATCCCATTGGTCTCTTTTTTTGGAAACTATGACAACTTCCGTTTTTTAATTGTATATAAGGTAGATACTTTTAAAGAATTTGTATCCATTGTTTGTATGCCTGAAGAAAAGACCGGTTTATGGTCTAGAAACGCGTAGCAGTTTGTATGGATTAAAACGTATTGATTTTAAATATACGGAAGTTGTCCATTTGTTTGCCTTTGTTCTCCTTTTGAGCCTTCCTGGTAAAGGTTTCAAAGTATCGGCTTTACCGCAGTGTCTCAGTCATCAGCCGCACAGACGTTAATCAAGGAAACGCTGAATAACACCTGTGTACAGCCTGCCGGAGGCCACCCAGTGTGCTAGCCACTGAAAGTGTTAGCCTGCCTGTCAGCACCGGTTACAACACGGTGCAATTACCTCTGGTAAGCCTTAACATCAATCTCCTATTTTGGCTTTGAGTCAAAAATATCACGCTATGTGGCGCCCAATTTATTTGTATTATCAACTATGGTTTATTCTCTTTGTATCCTTCATTAAAGGAGCAGCGATGCACTACTAGGAGATAGCTGAACACATCAGTAAACCAATGACAAGAGGCATATATCTGCAGCCACCAATCAGCAGCTAGCTCCAAGCTCCTAAATCTACCTAGGTATGCTTTTCAACAAAAGATGCCTGATGAAACAGCTCTTATAGCTGAGAAACGCGTTGCACTTCTGTTATATCACAGAGGGTAACTTTTTTGTTCCCTTAAAGGGAAAGTCAATCCTTGCGTTTGTGAAACTATTGGAACAAATAAAGGGGCCTTTTCATTCATGAAGTGTAAAATACTTCACGCAGAAAGCTCCTTTATTTGTTTCAAACGTTCGCCACACTGAGCTGCTCACGCAGCCCAAGGCAGAAAGCTGTTTTGCCTAAGAGGTGACGTTTTCATCTCAGCCATGTTTGCTAAGAGGTGGAAATGTCAACTCTTAGCAAAACCGAGTTCTGCCATGGGCTGCCTGAGCAGCTCAGTGCGGTGGACGCTTGAAACAAAAAAAGGAGCTTTCTGCACAAGGTATTTTATACTTTATGAATAAAAGTCCCCTTTATTTGTTCCAATTGTCAATCCTAGTGTTTCAATAGGTTCTGGCTGGGGACTGTTTTCTAGGCCAGTTTCTTTAAATTACATAGGCCCTTCAGTCTGTGATCCTGACTTAGAAATTTGCTAGAACTTGATGTAGGTTTTTTAACCTCTTATGGTTTTTTGTTTCAGGTAATTTAAAACTTGACATTGAGCGTTAATCTGGTTTACAGGACAGTAGCTGCAGTTTGTATGAACAATTGTGTTTGTATGCAATTTATATGAATTGTGACATTTTAGAAATACAAGGTAACACTCCAAGTTGGGTTCCTCTCGTTCAGAATGATGACTGGATGTTAGTCTCTACAATGACATAGTATTTAGACTGCAGATTATTTCTATGTTTCTGTGGCATCCAGTTTAGATCATTGGTTGGCTTGCTTCTTCAGCTACATTCATGCACCACCCCTTTTTCTATTGGGGGGTAAATGTTTGTTTTTCTACTGGCTTGCTACTCTTCCACTTTTATGATGCTTTCCTTACTGGTATAAAAAATGTTTATATCTTCTCTGCAAAAGGTTTTGATTTAAGCGATTATGGATTTTTTCTGTCTCCTTCACAGACTTGACAGATAGGATCTTGCAACAACTTATTGTGCTTAGTACTAAAACTGTTTATGTGCAAAGTATAGTCTCGTAATTTTAAAGTATTTGTTTTCAGCTTTCTTTGGTGTTTTTTTTATGCCTGATGGTATCAGGAGTCTATAGTCTCTCTTTTCCCGGCACTAGTTCATATACATTGGTGATGATCCTTTGGGCTCATCATTTATTTTTCTAAGAACCATTTTGTAACAGAAGTATGTCTTAAAATCCTAGCTGCAGAACAGCATCTCAAGTTTCTTAAAGTTGTTTCAGAATTTCATTAGTGAATATGTATGTATAAATATAAATATATACACACATATACAATATATATAAAATCATCTTGGGTATAATCTGTTCTAGTGAAGCTCAGGGTTTGATTTACTGGGACAGTGTCTATGCCTTGGACTTTTTGGAGGAACATTTTTTTGTTTCTGGTTGTGGTTTGGAAATGTCTTCCTACCTTTTCTTTTCTTCAATTTCTTTCATTAAAGTTTATCAGGAAGATTTTTAGTTCTGTTTTAGAATAAATCATTTATTTTCTTGCTTCTACTTATTTTTTACTTTTTGGGGTTTTTGTTTTCTTGTTTTCCCACCCTATGCTTTTTACAATGCTTGGTATTCATCTCAATTGGTAAGTATTTGTCTAGGAAGGTCAAGATAATTAGAAATTTTCATCATATAACACAAGCAATTTCTATATCTTGGCCTACATCCTAGATAATACTTACCAAGTTCCCATCCCTAACTAGGTAGTCATGTGATCATTTTATAAGTAAGGAGGTGTGGAAGTCTCTGTCCATGGCCCCTCTAGGGAGGGGCTGCTCACTTGGTAAGTATTGTCTAGGATACAGGGCAAGATATAGAAATTGTAGTTTGAAAATTTCTAATTTTCCACTGGGGCCAGACTGAAATTGTGTAATTTATTTTGTTACCTTTTCAGCTCTGAAATTTGTTATTTCAAATTCTTAGAAATGAAATAGCACATTGCAAACTTTTCGACTCTTACTCTGCTACATATATTTTCCAAATTGTCTTTAACAGTTAAGAACTGCAAACAATACACTTCATACTAATCATATGACTGGGGCTAAACTTGCCTTCTGCAGACTCAAAGCCATATTGCCTTCTCCAAATAAAGCAAGGCAGGGTTTGGAGGGGTTTAGACAGGGCTGAAATGTTAAGATCTAGTAGGGCAACAGTAATGTCTTGTAATTACAAGGTGTTTACTTTCCCTTTAAATGGAAAACTTCTACAGATCTTATCAAGAGCCATAATAATTTAGGGGAAAGAGTTACTCAATTCTATTGTGAGTGTTCTATGGCTAAGCCACGTAGAAAACACTTATTAAAGAAAAAATAATAATACATTATTGGAGCTTATACATAATTGTCCTCATATTTTAAAGATATGCGCATGCCAAGAGGCATAAGCAGTAGAGGAACTGCCCTTCAAGATTCTTGGTTCAAATTCACAAACCTGCAGCAATATTTTGTAACTCCAAGTTTATGCATCTTTTTTGCATATTAAAGATTAGTCTTTTACCGAAGTAAGTAAATTCAACAATGAAAACATAACCTCTGTGTCAGTCTGTCTGTACCCAGCTCACATCTAGAACAAACCAGAGAATTTGAAGCCCTCATATTCTGTGTTATGTACCAAAGTGCTGCAGACAATGGTCGTGGAAGCAGGATGATATGTAACAGTTCAGATCCCTACATCATGCTATCATGGGCATCCACAGTAAATTTTCCAGGGGGGGCTAAAAATCCCCACATTTTAAATTCTAATTATCCAATAGCAAAGGATCATTATAATTTAAAATTAAATACTTTCTTTCTTTTGGCTGATTAAAATCAGCCAGTAATGATAGATTTAAAAACAACCAATAAGGATGAAATAGTACCCCTATATAAAGGAATTCCATGCTTAAGGAAATTCAGTGTGCTGCGGCGACCGCATGAAGATAAGGGCTCTCGGAAGAGACCCGAATATAAGAAGATGTGGAGCAGAGGCAGCTGAAGAGGCCGCCAAAGTCTGCCTTCACCGCCGTGAATATGGGCCCCTGGAACCGGGATAAAGAGGGCCCAACATCGGATCAAGAGGAGACGGATTTTTAATCAGAGAGTACAATGTGTGCACAAATTTTCTAACCAATCAGAAACAATCTATTACTTCATGCCTACACAGTCTATTTCTTGCTCTACCTTTGTCAATTCTTCTTACAAACACCTTTCTATCACCATGTTGGGTTGAAAAGGGCATGCAAGTAAAAATGAAAGGTTCATGGCTCATATAGAATACATACAACCTTAAGAGACTTGTCAGTTTACTTGTATTATGTAATTTACTTAATTCTCCTGGAATCCTTTGTTGAAAAGGCATATCTAGATGATTGTGTCTTCACACATATGCCTGTTGTCATTGGCTCACCAGACGTGTTCAGCTAGTTCCTAGTATAGTAGTGCATTACTGCTCTGGGGCTGATTTTAGCTTTGCAGGGGTTAAATACTTAGTTGTATGAAAGCCATAGAGCAAAATACAATCCTTGAACAAATATTTGCACTTTTATAACCAAAAATTCCAGCCAATTGAAAAAATAAATAAAATAATATAATGCATTGTATATTTAGACTGTGCAGATATTTTTCATATCATAATTCTGCATTTATATGAATAATTTATCTACATTCAGAATTAGTTTCTCATAAATGTAACATTACACCAAAAACAAAACAAAACATTGAAGTAGAATACATTGAACTTTTTAGTGATTTTTATACTGTCGTTTTTATGCTTACAGGTGTTACTGTTATGACTACTGCACATATCTTTTACATTTTTTGACAGATTAATTTATAAATGACTAAACTGATATTTTATTCAATCTTAGCAAATATAGCAGTGTGCACATACGTTCTTCTGTAAATTACCATTAGTAATAATTCACATATTTATAGCTGGATTTATTCCATTGTGTCATATAATTTTCCCACTCTATATAGGACTAGATTATTATTATTATTATCGGTTATTTGTAGAGCGCCAACAGATTCCGCAGCGCTAATAAATATTCATGTTGCATTAAAAGGATTAATAAAGTATTTAATAATATATATTAAGGAAAATGGAGTATAAATGTAGGAAGTTGCAATATGTTTGCTTGGTAGCATAAATAAATACAGATTAGTTGCTAAATATAAAACGCTTGATGAGCAAGGTGTGTTGCCTGTAAGTAAAGTCTATCTGAATTATTGCAACATCTTAGAGATAACAACCTGCTATAAAAGCTTGTTATATATTGAGTAATTTATCTGGTGAGGCAATGTTGTTGCTTAGATGTTGTGTATCTAATACACAAGGATCATTTGTACCTGTAGAATGAATTCTGATTATTCATTATATGATGGACAACATACTGATGAGACAAGCAGATTTCAGAACAAAACAATACATTTCTCTGCAGTTTGTCTTAGCTTTGCAGAATTAACTATTAAAGCTCCAGGAAACATACTTCACACATTCTTGCTCCATATAACAAATCTGTTCAGCGTATATGACTTTTTTCAATGGTCACTCATTATGGGGAGATCATCTAATATTCCAAATGATGCAGGAAGTTTTGTAGACCTCAAATAGACTTGCTGAGGATCTCTATGGGCTCCATTTAATTACTGTGAATTATGCCGGACATTGCTGTGAAGGTATAGCATATGCTGTCCAGATTTAACATTGCTTATGCAATGCTGCCCCCTGCTCGCTGGAGGCCAATCAGCCACAAGCAGGGGCTGTCAATCATCCCAATTGGTTCGGGATGATTTCAGTGGTGGTGGACAAGTTAAGCAGCAGCAGTCTTAAGGCCGCTGCTTCTTAAAGGGATAGTAAACACCAAAAAATGTATTGTTTAATAAGAAAGATAATCCCTTTATTTACCATTCCACAGTTTTGCAAAACCAACACAGTTATATTAATATACTTTTTACCTCTGTAATTACTTTGTATCTAAACTTCTGCTGACTGCCTCCTTATCTCAGATCTATTGACAGAGTTGCATTTCAGGCAATTAGTGCTGACTCTTAAATAACTCCACGTGCATGAGCACAATGTTATTTATATGAAATAAGTTAACTAACGCCCTCTAGCTGTGAAAAACTGTCATATACATTCAGATTAGAGGTGGCCTTCAAGGGCTCAGAAATTAGTATATGAGCCAACCTAAGTTTAGCTTTCAACTAAGAATACCAAGAGAGCAAAGCAAATTTGATGATAAAAGTAAATTAGAAAGCTGTTTAAAATTACATGCCCTATCTGAATCATGAAAGTTTAATTTGGACTTTACTATCCCTTTAAAGGGGCATAAAACCCAAACATTTTCTTTAAAGATTCAGATAGAGCATACAATTTGAAAAAAAAAAAATCTTCTAGTTTACTTCTATTATAAAATGTTCTTCATTTTCTTTCTATCTTTTGTTGATAAGCTGGAAGGTAAGTTTAGGTGTGTGCATGTTTCAGCACTATTATATGGGAGCGGTTTTGCAACAATGTTATATATTAGCAAGAGCACTAGATGGCAGCACTATTTCCTGTCATGTAGAGTTTTAGTCATGTGCACACTTCCTATTTAGACATCTCTTCAACAAAGAAGGAAGCAAATTTGATAATAGAAGTAAATTGGAAATGTTTTTAAAATTGGATTATCTATCTGAATCATGAAATAAACATTTTGGATTTCAAGTCCCTTTAAAGGGACAGTCTACTCCACATTTTTGTTTATTTAAAAAGATAGATAATCCCAAATTATTACCCATTCCCCAGTTTTGCATAACCAACAGCATACCTTGTATCTAAGCTTCTGCAGACTTCCCCTTTATTTCCGTTCTTTTGACAGACTTGCATTTGATAGAGTCACTGCCCTCTCATAAGTAACTCCAGAGGCATGAGCACAATGGTATCTATATGGCACACATGAACTAACACCCTCTAGCTGTAATAAACTGTCAAATGCATTCAGGTAAGAGGCGGCCTTCAAGGGCTTAGAAATCAGCATATGAGCCTACCGAGGTTTAGCTTTCAACCAAGAATACCAAGAGTACAAAGCAAATTTGATTCTAAAAATTAATTGGAAAGTTGTTTAAAATTACATGATATATCTGAATCATGAAAGTTTAATTTTGAGTAGACTGCCCCTTTAACTATTGTTTCAGGTGAGCCTGAAACAATGGGCCTCTGAAGCAGCAATTGCTGCTTGGTAAATGGAACCCATATATGTGTTTAAAGTCCTGTCTGGGAACTATAATCACTAGCAGGGCTGTGCAGCTGCCACTGCTGATGGGATCACTGTTTCCTGCTCTGGATCAGCAGCTCTCTGCAGCCTGTGTTTTTAACCTCTGTGCGGTTGTCACAGCAAGAACTCCAAAAATGACATGATCCAAACCAATTATATCAAGTACTTTTGCACTGCGATTTCAATTGAAACCTGTGTATTTTATACACACACTGTATAGTATTTGTGTATTAATGTGGTCATATGTGGTTAATTGTCAATCAGGTGAGCACCCAGAGCTGTGAGTTTTATCGTTAGCATAGGATGTGAACATATATATGTATGGTTGCCACCTCAGCCATGTTTTCCTGGACATTTATGAGTTACACATGCTGCAGGGTCTGCAAGTAGGAACATGAATTTCAACCCTGGACAGCACACAAATAGTGATACTGAACAGCACTATTCATGTTCCTCTCTGCACACTCTGCAGCATGTGTAACCAATAAGTGTCCAGGAAAACATGGCGGAGGTGGCAACCCTATATCCTATATAATAAAAGGCCAAGTGTGTTTGTCCGAAGCTGTCATGTGCAGTAGAGACTGCGCACGAGGACAAACACACCTGGCCTTCCAACTGACCTGGCGTTGTGTGGTGGAATGGGCGTGGCCGGGTGGGACCGCTGTACAAGGGCTTTAGGACTAGTATATATATATATTATATAATATGTCTAGGGAAGATTACAAATATCTCATACACCCTTGCTTGTATTTTCAGTGCGTCTGATTGAAAGCTAGTATGTGTGGTTGCAGATTAGGGTCCCGGGTATGAAGAGGCCTCAATGTGACACCTGGGCCTATTACCATTAAGTCAAGCCCTGTAATTACCATACGGCTAGATTTAGAGTTTTGTCAGAATTTTCCAACCTTAATTCCGATTGGCTGATAGAATCCTATCAGCCAATCGGAATTCGAGGGACGCCATCTTGGATGACATCCCTTAAAGGAACCTTCATTCGTCGTCTAGTCATCGGAAGAAGAGGATGGATCCGCGCCGGAGGTCTTCAAGATGGAGCCGCTCATCATCGGATGGAAGAACATAGAAGATGCCACTTGGATGAAGATGTTTGCCGGTCCGGATCTCCTCTTCTGCCCGGATAGGATGAAGACTTCTGCCCGAAGATGGACTTCTTCAGCCGCCGCTTGGATCAAGACTTCAGCAGGAGGATGGACGTTCAGCCCCCTCTTGGGCTTGGATCAAGACATCGGAGCCTGGACCGATCGCTGATATCCGGTGTGGTGAAGATAAGGTAGGAAGATCTTCAGGGGCTTAGTGTTAGGTTTATTTAAGGGGGGTCTGGGTTAGATTAGGGGTATGTGGATGGTGGGTTGTAATGTTGGGGGGGGTTATTGTATGTTTTTTTTTCCAGGCAAAAGAGCTGAATTCTTTGGGGCATGCCCCGCAAAAGGCCCTTTTAAGGGCTGGTAAGGTAAAAGAGCTTTTCTATTTTAATTTTAGAATAGGGTAGGACATTTTTTTATTTTGGGGGGCTTTGTTACTTTATTAGGGGGCTTAGAGTAGGTGTAATTAGTTTAAAATTGTTGTAATATTTTTCTAACGTTTGTAAATATTTTTTTATTTTTTGTAACTTAGTTCTTTTTTATTTTTTGTACTTTAGTTAGTTTATTTAATTGTATTTATTTGTAGGTATTGTATTTAATTAATTTATTGATAGTGTAGTGTTAGGTTTAATTGTAGATAATTGTAGGTATTTTATTTAATTAATTTATTTATAGTGTAGTGTTAGGTTTAATTGTAACTTAGGTTAGGATTTATTTTACAGGTAATTTTGTAATTATTTTAACTAGGTAGCTATTAAATAGTTATTAACTATTTAATAGCTATTGTACCTGGTTAAAATAAATACAAAGTTGCCTGTAAAATAAATATTAATCCTAAAATAGCTACAATATAATTATAATTTATATTGTAGCTATATTAGGATTTATTTTACAGGTAAGTATTTAGCTTTAAATATGATTAATTTATTTAAAAAGAGTTAATTTATTTCGTTAGATAAAAATTATATTTAACTTAGGGGGTGTTAGTGTTAGGGTTAGACTTAGCTTTAGGGGTTAATAAATTTAATAGAGTAGCGGTGAGGTCCGGTCGGCAGATTAGGGGTTAATACTTGAAGTTAGGTGTCAGTAATGTTAGGGAGGGCAGATTAGGGGTTAATACTATTTATTATAGGGTTATTGAGGCGGGAGTGAGGCGGATTAGGGGTTAATACATTTATTAGAGTAGCGTGAGGTCCGGTCGGCAGATTAGGGGTTAATAATTGTAGGTAGGTGGAGGCGACGTTGGGGGCGGCAGATTAGGGGTTAATAAATATAATATAGGGGTCGGCGGTGTTAGGGGCAGGAGATTAGGGGTACATAGGGATAATGTAGGTTGCGGCGGTGTGCGGTCGGCAGATTAGGGGTTAAAAAAATTTAATAGAGTGGCGGCAATGTGGGGGGGCCTCGGTTTAGGGGTACATAGGTAGTTTATGGGTGTTAATGTACTTTAGAGCACAGTAGTTAAGAGCTTTATGAACCGGCGTTAGCCCAAAAAGCTCTTAACGCCTGACTTTTTTCTGCGGCTGGAGTTTTGTCGTTAGATTTCTAATGCTCACTTCAGCCACGACTCTAAATACCAGCGTTAGAAAGATCCCATTGAAAAGATAGGATACGCAAATGGCGTAGGGGGATCTGCGGTATGGAAAAGTTGCAGCTGCAAAATGAGAGTTAGACCCTTTCCTGACTGACTCTAAATACCAGCGGGCGGTAAAAACCAGCGTTAGGAGCCCCTAACGCTGGTTTTGACGGCTAATGCCAAACTCTAAATCTAGGCGATAGACCTATGTGAAGTTGGCACCCCATGTTTGTAAAAACTGAATTAAAATATACCGTTCGTTTGTGCTGCGTTTGTGCTGATTTGTGCCGCAAAAACCAATGTTTGTGCCGGTTTGGTTTAGGAGATATTGCACATTATTTTTTTATGTAACCCCGCCCACTTTGCACCCCATGTTATGCAATTTTAAAAACAAATATACCATTTGTTTGTGCTGCGTTTGTGCTGGTTTGTGCCGCAAAAACGAAGGTTTGTGCCGGTTTGGTTTAGGAGATATAGCGCATTATATTTGATGAAACTCGGCCCACTTTGCACCCCATGTTATTCAATTTTTAAAACAAATATACCATTCGTTTGTGCTGCGTTTGTGCTGATTTGTGCCGCAAAAACTAACGTTTGTGCCGGTTTGGTTTCGGAGATATAGCGCATTATATTTGCTAAAACTCCGCCCACTTTGCACCCCATGTTTTGCAATTTTAAAAACAAATATACCATTTGTTTGTGCTGTGTTTGTGCTGATTTGTGCTGCAAAAACGAACGTTTGTGCTGTTTTGGTTTCGTAGATATAGAGCATTATTTTTTATGAAACCACGCCCACTTTGCACCCCATTTTATTCAATTTTAAAAACAAATATACCATTAGTTTGTGCTGCGTTTGTGCTGATTTGTGCCGCAAAAACTAACGTTTGTGCCAGTTTGGTTTAGGAGATATTGCACATTATTTTTTAATGAAACCCCGCCCACTTTGCACCCCATGTTATGCAATTTTAAAAACAAATATACCATTTGTTTGTGCTGCGTTTGTGCTGATTTGTGCCGCAAAAACAAATGTTTGTGCCGGTTTGGTTTCGGAGATATAGCGCATTATATTTGCTGAAACTCTGCCCACTTTGCACCCCATGTTATGCAATTTTAAAAACAAATATACCATTCGTTTGTGCTGCGTCTGTGCTGATTTGTGCCGCAAAAATGAACGTTTGTTCCGGTTTGATTTCGGAGATATTGTGCATTATGTGTACATGTACTCTTTGATTCAAAAGTATTATAACAACAAAAATGTTTGTAAGTACAAATAGAATTATAAAACTTTGGGGTATACAAAAGAACAGATGTGACTTCCACACCAGAAAAAAACATATGGGGGAGATTACATCCCTGGCAACTGGAAAAAAACAGTTTTTTCCCCATCGCCAGG
This sequence comes from Bombina bombina, assembly GCF_027579735.1. Taxonomy (NCBI): domain Eukaryota; kingdom Metazoa; phylum Chordata; class Amphibia; order Anura; family Bombinatoridae; genus Bombina; species Bombina bombina. The sequence goes on from NC_069500.1 coordinate 1,188,894,546, forward strand.
GATGTAATGCCCCCCTAAATGTTTTTTTTTAAAAAAAGTGACTAAAAAAGAATTGACTTATATAAGAAGATTAATATGGCAACAAAGAGGTTAAAAATGGCTAAAGGAGGTTTATTAGGCCTAATGGGGTTGAAGAGGGCTTTACTGCAATTTAATTGAAAATGTCCTTTTTTAATTAAGTAGTGGGTTTCTACTTATTCACTTTGCAGTTAAATTACTTAAAGGGACACTAAACCCAAACATTTTCTTTCATGATTTAAGAAGAGAATACAATTTTAAATAACATTCCAGTTTACTTCTATTATCTAATTTGCTTCATTCTTTAGATATCCTTTTTTGAAGAAATAGCAATGCACATGGGTGAGCCAATCACACGAGGCATCTATGTGAATCTACCAATCAGCAGCTACTGAGCATATCTAGATATGCTTTTCAGCAAAGAATATCAAGAAAATTAAGCAAATTAGATGATAGAAGTAAATTGGAAAGTTGTGTACAATTGCATGCTCTTTCTAAGTCATGAAAGAAAAAATGTGGGTTATATATCCTTTTAAAGGGACACTGAACCCAAATTTTTCTTTTGTGATTCAGATAGAGCATGAAATTGTAAGAAACTTTACTCCTATTATCAAATTTTCTTCATTCTCTTGCAATATTAACCCTCTTACATTTTACTTTCTGGTGCAGTGTTAAAGGGACAGTATACACAAATTTTCATATAACTGCATGTAATAGACACTATTATAAAGAATAAGATGCACAGATACTGATATAAAAATCCGGTATAAAACAATTTAAAAACTTACTTAGAAGCTTCCAGTTTAGCTCTGTTTAAAAGGTTACTGGAGCACCCATTGCAAGTGGGAAATATCAGATACTCCCCTTCCCCCTTCCTTTGCATATGAAAAGACCCTTTACAAAAACAGAAGCAAGGTGGAGTAGGTATACTTCGGTATTCTCCTAAAACTTTGGGGCTTGGTTAGGAGTCTCAAAATCAGAGCAATGTTATTTAAGAATAATCAAAAATTAAAAAAAAAAAAAAAACTTTATGGGCTATATAAATAGATAATCTACAAAACATTTATGCAAAGAAAAAATGAGTGTATAATGTCCCTTTAATCACTGGTGTTCTATATTTCCTTTAACACAACACGACACAAACGTTCGTTTTTGCGGCACAAATCAGCACAAACACAGCACAAACAATCGGTATATTTGTTTTTAAAATTGAATAACATGGGGTGCAAAGTGGGCAGAGTTTCATAAAAAATAATGCGCTATATCTCCAAAACCAAAACGGCACAAGCGTTTGTTTTTGCTGCACAAATCAGCACAAACGCAGCACAAACAAATGGTATATTTGTTTTTAAAATTGCATAACATGGGGTGCAAAGTGGGCGGAGTTTCAGCAAATATCATTCGTAATTTCTCCGAAACCAAACTGGTACCAACGTTTGTTTTTGCGGCACAAATCAGAACAAACGCAGCAGAAACAAATGGTATATTTGTTTTTAAAATTGCATAACATGGGGTGCAAAGTGGGCGGGGTTTCATTAAAAAATAATGTGCAATATCTCCTAAACCAAACCGACACAAACGTTAGTTTTTGCGGCACAAATCAGCACAAACGCAGCACAAACGAATGGTATATTTGTTTTTAAAATTGAATAACATGGGGTGCAAAGTGGGCGGGGTTCATAAAAAATAATGCGCTATATCTCCGAAACCAAAATGGCACAAACGTTCGTTTTTGCTGCACAAATCAGCACAAACGCAGCACAAACCAATGGTATAATTGTTTTTAAAATTGCATAACATGGGGTGCAAAGTGGGCGGGGTTTCATAAAAAAATAATGCGCAATCTCTCCTAAACCAAACCGGCACAAACGTTAGTTTTTGCGGCACAAATCAGCACAAACGCAGCACAAACGAATGGTATATTTGTTTTTAAAATTGAATAAAATGGGGTGCAAAGTGGACGGGGTTTCATAAAAAATAATGCGCTATATCTCCAAAACCAAAACAGCACAAACGTTTGTTTTTGCAGCACAAATCAGCACAAACGCAGCACAAACAAATGGTATATTTGTTTTTAAAATTGCATAACATGGGGTGAAAAGTGGGCGGAGTTTCAGCAAATATAATGCGCTATATCTCCGAAACCAAACCATCAAAAACGTTCGTTTTTGCGGCACAAACCAGCACAAACGCAGCACAAACAAATGGTATATTTGTTTTTAAAATTGCATAACATGGGGTGCAAAGTGGGCGGGGTTACATAAAAAAATAATGTGCAATATCTCCTAAACCAGACCGGCACAAACGGTTTTTGCGGCACAAATCAGCACAAACGCAGCACAAACGAATGGTATATTTTAATTCAGTTTTTACAAACATGGGGTGCCAACTTCACATAGGTAGGCGATAGTCTTTTTTTACATTTCACATTCCTACTCTATTTAACAGAATTATAGCACTTAGTTTTTTATACTCAGTGCACAGTTTATCATGAGACATTTATATTTTTTACCTTTTTATTATTATTTTACTTTCTACTCCTCCAGTGTGTCAGGCACTTCATTTGTGCAGTATCAATTACTTCTTGTCACAGCCCCACAAGGAGGCTATGGTCTCGACCCATTCCTCAGTTCTGCATAACCAACATGGTTATATTAATATACTTTTTACCTTGTATCTAAGCCTCTGCAGACTGCCCCCTTATTTCAGTTCTTTTGACAGACTTGCATTTTAGCCAATCAGTGCGGACTCCTAGGTAACTCCACAGGAGTGAGCACAATGTTTATCTATATGGCCCACATAAACTAGCGTTGTCTAGCTGTAAAAAAATTAAAAATGCACTTAGATCAGAGGCGGCCTTCAAAGGCTTAGAAATTAGCATATGAGCCTACCTAGGTTTAGCGTTCAACAAAGAATACCAAGAGAACAATGCAAAATTGATAAGTTTAAATATGACTAGACTATCCCTTTAATATCCCTTTATATACACCTAGGCAAAGTTCTATTGGTTCATTCCAATTAACAATATACGTTCTCTGGGGGGCCTTAGGGACTGGTTCTATAAAGCTCTCTGAGCTTGTGATATTCTATTAAAAATCTTGCTAGTACTATGAAGCCCCTGTCCTAATGCTATAAAGTTTTTACCATGAGAATACAGTGTCTCACATAGGCGTGTTCCATGCTTTTTAGTATGTCAAGGCAATGCATGCATCACAATAAGGCTCACAAAATATTGTACTTTAAGAATTGTATAAAAAGAAAAAAATATCAAAATTCTTTAAAAATTGTATTATGATTTTTTTTTAATTCTTATGGAAATTGTATATATTTGTTTATATGGAACCAGTATAACATTTTAACATATAACTTTGTAACATCAATTACCAAAATCTTATGCTGGGCCACAGAGGTGTAACTAGAAACCACAGGGCCAGGTGCAAGAATCTAAGAAGGGCTCCCCACCCCAAAAAAAGTGAATTTGATACATATTATTTTGTTTTCTGACCCCTATTACTGTATATAGTGACACTGATGTGGAGCCAGTGTTCAATGCCTTTACTTTCCAAGAAGGGGAAGAATTTGACTTTGAAATAGTTATGAACAAACTCAGTGCTCAATTTGTGCCCAAAAAAAAATGTGATTCATGAGCAGGCCTGTTTTCACAAACGTGCCCAGCGTGTGGGAGAATCTGTTGAGTCATTTGTGCACAGCCTGTATGAACTAGCTCAGTGACGTGCAGTAATAGGAGGCAGGGGAGGCAGTGCCGCCCCTGTCCAATGAGGGAAAAAAGATTTTAATTCATATTTATTAAAAAAAAAAAAAAAGTGTTTATTACTTCATTAATACTTCATTAATATTTTGGCCTCGCCCCAATGGTACCCCCCCCCACCCCCATGGCGACACTCATTACGTTGCTGCGCTTTGCGCATGCGCTGTGGAAAATATTCACGATCCATATTCCATTGTTGCGCAATTAGGAGGCAGTGAGCCGGTCCGCTGCCCTCCATTAATTGCGCAACATGGATCTGGAGCTGCGCCACCCACTGGTGACTCTTCATGGCCCTGATACAAGCTCCAATGGAGGCGGTTCTCAAAACCGCCTCCATGATGAGCTAGGTCACTTCAGCCAATCACAGCTTCAGCAGCACTGCGGGGAGGCGTGCCTGCTGGGCTGCTGATTGACAGGTGTGGGCCATGTGACCATTTGACGTTGCGCGTTGACAGATCGCTGTCGGGAAGACTCAGTAGTGGAGGGAGCTGCTGAGAGAGTCTCTCTGCATGCGTGCCCGACCACTGCTGCCTAGTAGTGCCTACTCTTGTTGTGGCTGTCTGCCTGGACTAGTGTGAACCAGGAGGAGTTGCTGCCAGTGCCTGCGCCCTGCCCACTGCCTGGAGGAGAGACTGAGGACTGGAGTCTGACTCAGACTCAGGAGGAGCCGGAGCAGAGGACAACAGAGCCAGGAGCGGAGCCGGTGCCACGTGGGTGGTGGACCCGGTGTAGTCAGCCAGAGGAGTCAGTTACAGTCGTCTCTCTTCTCCTGTCTTCTCTTGTTCTGTTGTGACAGTGTGTGGCGACGACCCGACCGGATTCTTCTTATTCTCAGGTAAGGAAGGACCAGCTAAACAAACAGCTAAACAAAGTATTATTGTCAGTGAAGTAGGTAGTGCAGAAAAAAATATAGGTGCTGCAGTTTAGTAACATCTTGGCCTCTCTAGCAACCAAAGGGTTAAACTTTTTTTTTTGTTCAAATGTTCATAATGTGGTATGCTGCTGATTATGATATATCTTATATTTATTGTACCCATCAGTTCAGTTCTCCATGTCTGATAAAATACTCATATTTGACTGAGCATACAGCAACCTAGAAGGTGCTAAAACACATTAGAGGGCAAGGAAAGGGATTGAAGTTTTTATTTTTTTTAATGCAGCTTTCATAAAAATTAACCAACTAATTCTAAGCATAAAATGGCAGCTAAACAAAGTATTGTCAGTTCTGTCTCTCCGTTTCTCCATCCCCCTCTGTCTC